>NW_006408569.1:17254797-17272380 GCF_000296735.1 Chrysochloris asiatica | reverse complement strand
ATAGGCAGATAGACTGATTACTACAAGAACAGACAAGTTGCTCGCCCAGGAGACATCAAGGCAAGTTGTCCGGTCCCCTCAGGGCAAGCCCCCTTCCAAGACTAAGGCTCAATGGGAATACACATTCTCATTGGTGACCACGTTTGTCACCAATAAGGGGAAGTGAGGGAAAAGCAGCAATGAAGCTGCAAGCTAAGCCCTACAACATTTAATAGACTCCTGTGAACCCAGATGGAGACGTGGTTGGCCAGTAGTATTGCAAGACCTGGGGACTCTTGGGCCCAGAATCAGTGGCATAACCACATAGTACTGGAGTGGAGAATGGAACATCCAGCTGTTAAGAAAAGAGGGCATATGCACAAGAACACCCACACTTGCGGGTAATACCCACTTGACCTGGCTTCAATGACTAGATGATCAGAGGTCAACTAGAAGAAAACAGAAGAGGAATCTGATACAATTTGATGAATTTGATCAACTTGAACCTATGGATGCAGTATCTCAAAAGAGGGAATGAATCTTTACAGCAAGGATCATTCCCACCCCCTCCATACACAGAGTAGACAGGGATGGGCAATTTGGACATTGGTTACCCTAAGTGGGGGGTGGGGGGAGGGCTACAAAGGCAAGGAGTAGCTGGCTTACAAGATTTCAAGAGGGAACCTAGATCCAGAGGGCATAGAGGAAGGTAGAATCTCCACTGAGTAGTATCCAATCTGCCTAGGCTGATTGAAAGGGGCTGATGAAAGGAAATGTGGACAGGTCTCTTGTGATACAATAATGAATAATTGTTATCAGGAATGATTGTGAGGGCTGGAAATGTAAAGGTAGATGTTTTGTAGCAAGAGGAGGGGAGTGACTAGCTTTGCAGTCAAGGAGTGGAGGTCCCTGGGACCATCAAGGGAGAAGAACAGTGAACGGGACCCTAACCAGAGAAGCAGTGACGTCAGAGATGGTGGCAGAGACGATGACGTGGAGAGATGGAGCAGCTTTAGACCCAGAGAGGGAGAGGAGCTATGTGCTGATGACCATGGGGCAGGCTTGCAGGGTATACCCTTTGGTTGGTTGATGATACATGGAGGGGATTGTAACCATGGCAATGAAATGATATACGATAGGATGAATGTAAAACTAATGTTCTCCCATGTAAACTATCACAGAATTCACAATAAGATATTTTTAAAAATAATAATAATACAGTACAGCAGTATAGGCCAGTATCCTTTCCTTATTTTCTCTCCTACCTTTTTAAACCAGTTTGGGAAGTCTTTTTGTACTCTTTTGGTTGTGTGCCTAGCACCTATACTCTTGATATAACTACCAATTTTTTTTTTTTTTAATTTTTAATTTTTTATTGTGTGATAATTTACATGGGGGAACATTAGTTTTACATTCATTCTATCACACATCGTTTCATTGCCATAGTTACCAGCCCATCCATGCATCATCATCCAACCAAAAGGAATACCCCACAGGCCCCCCCTACACTCTTAGTCCTCAGCACACAGCCCCCTTCCCTCCCTGGATCTCAAGTCCTCAGACACTCCATCTCTCCGTGTCATCCTCTCTGTCTCCATCTCAGGCCTCACTGCTTCTCTGGGTGGGGTCCCGATCTCCGCTCTTCTCCAGTGATGGTCCCAGGGGCCTTTGCTCTTAGACTGAAAGGTTAATCACTCCCCTTCTTGCTATAAAATATCCGCCTTTACATTTCCAGTCCTCTCAATCAGTCCTGATAACAATTATTCGCCCTTGCATCACAAGAGACCCATCTGCATTTCTTTTCATCAGCCCTTTCTAGACAGGTTGAATATTACTCACTTAAGACTCTATCATCTTCCCCGCCCTGTTGATCTAGGCTCCCTCTTGAAAGCTTGTAAGCCAGTCACTTCTTACCTTTGTATCCCTCCCCCCATTTTTGGTAGCCAATGTTCAAGTTGCGCATCCCTATACTGGACACATTGTAGCCCTTTTTTAGGTATTCCAATAAATAACTACCAAATTTTGGGTGAAGAGTGCATCCAGTCTCTGCAGTATACTACAACAAAGATGAATCATAATACCATAAAAAGTTTTGGGAGAAGGCTGGCTACAACAAATGCTCTAAGAGAACAATTATCATGATAATTGTGTGTAGATGTTTTCCCAGATCATATTTTCCTTTTTCAAAATGTGTCTTCTTTCCTCTTTTTCATGGCTATGTGAAAATTTCAAAGTATCCAAAGCTGAGGGAGTGGATAGAGTTAGAGCAACAAATAGGAATTAGAACTAGTATGGCTTACTTACAATCCTTTGGATTTGTCCACAGTGCATGCCCTCAAAAATTTCAAAACAAAAACTGACCAACAGATGGGCTTTCTTTGATCAACAAAGTGCTTTAAAAAATATTTTGTATTAATTGTTAATATTCAAGAGAAGTTACGTAAAAATCTTACTTTCTACTTCTCTTGAAAATTTGAAAAATCTGGCATCACTGTACTCATATGCATGCTTATCTGGCATTCTACCAGAGTCTTCACCATTCCCTATTTACAAGTCTCAATGTCACATCCCATTTAACATTATAATGGCACTGTTAGTTGTTCTAGTAATTAAGAGTTATTTTTCTACACCAGTTTCTACAAAAGGAGGAAATGGAAAGTAGATCAGGAAGCCTGATTTTTTTTAAGAATAGAAAATCAGTTAAATCTACCTGCTTCTCTTAATGACATGAAATACTAGTGAAATAGATTGGCACAGTGGCAGCAACAATGGGCTCAAAAGTAACAACAATTGTGAGGATGGCACAGGACTGGGCTTTGTTTCTTCCAAGTCAGGTTTGCTTGTTCTGGAAGTCCATGATACTCCAACACCATAATTCAAATGGCATCAATTCTTCTACAGTCTGCCTTATACATTGTCCAACTTTCACATGCATGTGATGCAATTGAAAATTACTTGGGTCAGGTGCACCTCAGTCCTCAAACTGACATCTTTGCTCTTGAACACTTTAAAGGGTCAGAAATATGAGACCAAACCTCAAGATCCTGGCTTCTAAGGGGCATTATTGGAATTATTCCAAGTTACATTTGTTTATTCTTCTGATAGTCTATAGTATTTTAATATTCTTCTCCAACACCATAATTAAAATGCATTGATTTTTCTACAGTCTTCTTTATTCATTGTCCAACTTTCACATGCATATGAGGTAACTGAAAATACCATGGCTTGGATCATATATACCTTAATCCTCAATTTGGTATCTTTGCCCTAAAATACTTTAAAAATATTTTGTGCAGATTTGCCCATTGCAATATGACATTTGATTTCTTGACTGCTGCTTCCATGAGTGTTTATTGTGGATTCAAGCAAAATGAAGTATTTAACAACTTTAACCTTTTCTCCATTTATTATGATGTTACTTGTTGGTCTAATTGTGAGGAATTTTGTTTTGTTTACATTGAGATGCAATCCATAATGAAGACTGTAATCTTTAATCTTCATCAGTAAGTATTTTAAGTCCTCTTCTCTTTCAGTAAGCAAGGTTATGGCCTCCTGATATGGTGCTATAGGATCAGCACTGACTGCCAACAACAAGGTCAGCAGTTCAAACCCACCAGCTGTTTCTCAGAAACCCTATGGAACTCAACAACAACAACGTGTTATAAGCAGTGGCCAATCCCTGAAGAATGCCATCATACTTGGTAAGGTCAGCCAAAATGAGGAATACCTCCAATGAAATAGATAGAAACAGTGGCAGCAACAATGGACTCAAAGGTAACAGCTATTATAAGGATGGCACAATGTTTGTTCTATGAGTTGGAACTAACTCCACAGCACCCAACAACAATATAGTGACCTTGATGACACACATTTTACACCTTCATCTGTAGATGAAATTCCTCATATTTCCTGATTAAATTTCACCAAAGTTTTTAATCTTTCCTTGTATCTTGTAAGGGCAGATGATATCTGAAAATTTGTTAATACAGTCAATTATGTTTTTGTTTTGTTTGCTTTACAATGAAAATGATCAGAGAAACTCAATATTGCTTCTTATATATGACTAGACTCAGATATAATATTCACTGAGGTATTAATGAAATAAAAAGTTTTCTGTAGAATATATTTATTTATTGTATAAATCAATCCTTATAGGATGTTTCAGATGAAAGTTATATTCTTTCTGTTGTTGTTGTTGTTGTTGTTTTTCTACATTTGATTTATGACTAATTTTATTTAATTCATTGTAAACCTCATACAGGTATCCATAGTATTTCACTGTGCTTCATTTGAAACCAAACATTGGACATAAAGAATTTTCACATTAAAACAATAAAATTCACAAATTTAAGATTCTTGGATTTCTAGTCCAGGAGACCATTTTTATTTTTTAACTTTTTATTGTGAATTAGGTGAAATAAATATCCCCATTTAACAACCATATACATTCTGACATTATGTTATATATCTCTTATTGTAATCCTCACAATGTAATTGATTCATGGGTGTGAGTTCAGTTCAGAGCCTGAAGGGTGACTAAAAGGCATAGTCCTGGGGATTCCTCCAGTCAATCAGACCAATGACCCTGATCTTTTTATGATTTTGTGTTTTGTTGTAAATTTTACAAAACCTTCTAATGAGATCCTTTTCAGAGCACTATCTTATTGTTCTGGTTCAGGGTCATTGAGGGTGAAATTCACATGCTCCATTAGTCCTAAAGACTCATTGTTTTCTTGCATTTTGATTGTCTTTAATCTTCTTTGTTCTGGATGCTCTTTACACAGTCATCAAAAGCTATTAGTACCTCAGCTGGTACTCACCAAAGTAAGATGTAGAACTTTATGTTTCTGGACATGTTATGCCAATTGGCCTTAGTGCCCTCTGAGACTAATGCCTTGAACTAAAGTCCTAAAGAAGGGTCAGTGACAACTTTCCTTAAACTTCTTGGTTATGGCTAAGAAATTTTCGTAATGTTGCTCTCTGCATGCTCTACTATATTCCTAGATATGTTTGCAGCATGTGTAAGTACATGTACAGATATCCTCTGTCAAGTCTATACATATTAATGGATATAGTCCCATTCTCCTTCCCACACCTGCTCTGCTTGAATCCCTATCTATGTATCCACTTGTTAATTGTTATCATTACTGTTACTGCTGAGTTTTATTTATAATAATATTTACCTTTGTTGCCTTTAACACTTGTATTCCTCTGCCTTAATTATTGTTTTGTTGACCTCCCTCTTATTGATATATAATATATTGCCTTCATCTTCACCCAAGTTAATATATATCTATATTTTGGACAATGCTTTACTCTTTCTGTTCTTCCTATCCCTGGTAACAATCAAAGAATGTTTACTTTTGTATGAAAACCAATTTTTGACTTTTTATAGTAATGATCTAATATAATATTTGTCCTTTTGTGATTAACTAATTTCACTAAGCATACTACCCTCCAGGGCAGTCCATGTTATGCAGTGTTTCACAGATTCATCATTATTCTTTAATATTGTATACTATTCCATTTGTGTATGTCCTAGAGTCTGTTTATCCATTCATACTTTGATAGGCATTTAGGTTGTTTCTATCTTTGGGCTATTGTGAATAATATTGGGATGAATATGGGTGTGCATATATATACATTGGTGTCATATGTCTTATTTCTCTAGTAGTGGTATTGCTAAATCTAAACAGTATCTCTATTTCCAAATTTGAAGGAAATTTCATACAATTTTCCATAGTAGTAGCATTTTACAATCCTACCAGCAGTGTATGAGTGTTCCAGTCTCTCCACAATCTTACCAGCATCTTCTATTTTCTTTTATTTTATTTTTTAAACTTTGCTATTAATGCTGGAGTGAGATTATATTTCAATGTTGTTTTGAAGGAGTCCAGGTGTGGGGCTGTGGGTTAATGCACTGGACTGCAAGGTCAGTTTGAACCACAAAGACAGAGGCTCAAGTTCACCAGCCACTCCTTGGAAACCCTACACAGGCAAAATTGACTTGAAGGCACTCAGCAACAATAGGCTAATGTGGTACTTTAGGATAAGCACTGGACCAAAAGTTTGGTTTGAACCACAAGGTTGGTGATTCAAACTCACAAGTCACTTCTCAGGAAACCTATACAAGGTCACTATGAGTCAGAACCAACTTGACAGCACTTAGCAACAACAATAGGCTAATTATCACTAAAATTTCTTCATGTGTTTCTTGGCCACCTGAATGTCTTCTTTAGTGAAGTGTCTATTCATGTACTCTGCCCATTTTTAAGTTAGATTAATTGTCTTTTTGTTGTTCTGGTATTTTCTATAAATTTTAGAGATTATTCCCTTGTCCATTTGCCCTTGCATACATTTTTTTTGTAGTCTCTAGATTCTCTATTCACTCATTTCGAGAAATTGTTTGATGCACATAGTGTCAAATTTTTAGGAGATCCAAGTTATCTAGTTTATCTTCTGCTGTTTGTCTGATTTTCAGTTATGTTTGATAGTGTCTTTATACCGTGTAATAGGATCCATAACTTTGACCCTTCTTTTCTTTCATGGTCTTTATAGTTTTATGTTTCACATTTAGGTCTTTGATCAATCTTGAAATTGGTTTTGTATATGGTATGTGATATTAGTTCTGTTTAAATTTCTTCAAATGTCTACCTAGTTTTTCCAGCACCATTTTCTAGGTTTACCTCATTGAATGAATTTTGTCCCTTTCTTAAAGATCAGTTACATATAGGTGGATTGATTTACTTTGGGGTTCTGAATATTTTTCATTGGTCTATCTGTCTGTTGTTGCACAAGTACCAGCCTGTTTTGACTGCTGTGGCTATATATTAGTTTTTGCAATCTGGAAGTCTGAGGCCTCCTACATTAGTCTTCTGTAGTAGTGCTTATCTGGGTTTCTTTTATTTCCATACAAAGTTGGTGATTAGTTTTTCTATCTCTGTAAAGAATGATGTTGGAATCTGAACCTGGATTGCAATATATCTATAGAATGTTTTAAGTAGTATTGACAAGGAGCTCTGGTAGCGTAGTGGTTATGACTAGGGCTACAAACCTCAGGGACAACAGTTCGAAACTACTGGCTGTTCCATGAGAGAAATATGAGGTTTTCTGCTCCCATAAAGATTTACAGCCTCAGAAACCCTGTACAGGGTCGCTATGAGTTGGAACCAACTCCACGGCATGTAACAACAACAAGTAGTATTGACATTGTCACAATGCTAAGTCTTCCTACTCATACTGTTTTTGTTGTTAAGCACTGTCAAGTCAGTTCTAACCCATAGCAAGTCAGTATAGGGTTCCCAAGGAGCGACTGTTAAGTTTGAACCATATCTTATTGATGTTTGTATTTGATCTTGTACCATACCACTTTGATTAAACTTTCAATTAGTTCCAATAATTTTCTTGCTGAGTCTTTGAATTTTCTGTGGATCATATAATATGAAAACTGAGAGGGTTTTATTTCTTCTTTGTCCATTTGGTTTCATTTAATTTCCCTTTCTTGTCTTATTTCTCTGGCTAGGACTTCTGAGACAATATTGAATAGGAGCAGTGATAAAGGTTATTACTTTCAGTCTCTGGAGATACAATTTTAGAGGTGCCACTGAAAAGTCCCAAGGAAAGTCCTGTCAAAGATATGACTTAGAATAGCTTGCTAGGATGGATAGAATTGGAAACTCTATCTTTCCATTGGGTCAAGACATTGACATTCCCTACAAAATGTTAAGATGATAAGAAGCATACCTCCTAAATTGAGATGAGAATAGTCAATAACCTAGGATCATTTGGATACCATTTTTTAATTGAATTGTGAGCAAAGTCAAGAAAAGCATTTTTTTTAAATGAAAAGATTTTTTTATCTTGTTTAATTGAAAAATACACTTTTTGACATACAGACCTACTGAATCAAATGGTATTAATAAAATCCTTTTATCTTCAGGGAATAGGCAACATTCAAAACAAGCAACTTAAGAACTCTGCTGTCAACCAGGAAGGAAGGCACCCAGACACAAACTTAGCATAGAGGGTAAGAGTCTATGTCTTTCAGTGAAGGCAAAACCATTTGGTTGGCACTTCATAGGAATAGTTTTCCACCAGTTCTTCATCATATGGTATATGCCACTAGTCTCCAGTTGTTTACACCACTGTATCATAGCTGAGAATATTCTGAAAGGTTAACTTTGATCCTGGAAACTTACTAATAATTGCCAGCTGAGATCCTTGTTGCCATTTAAAGAAGAGGCATTGGGTCTTGGCATCAGGCAGACAAGCTTTGTGGTCCTACATCAGGTCTTTTGTGATACACTTGCAGTGGTTCCCTGAGTGTAGTGTGGCATACAGAAGGAACAGGTCAAGAAGCAGCTTGCTTGCTTTTGCACATTTTCCATTTCATCCTTTCTCTGCTGAGAACATGGCTTTGGCATGTGTTTCCAGCCCAGTACCAGAAGTTGTCCATTCTGTTTGGCTAGCTGAGAGACCACATCCAAGAGAACTTGCGATTCTGAGCTTTAGGAAACATTTTGGCAACATTGAGTCCATCGATGACAATATTAAAAGGAGCACAGGACTTTGCAAAGTTCTGAAATCTCTCAAGCTCCTCAGGTGTCATCTTTTTGTGTTGGTCACCTCAATCTATCACATTTCTCATGATATTTTCCTTGAGAAATTCATACTCTTCTAGAGTCGGGTGAATAGACTCTGTGGTTTTTCCACAGCCCAGACATCGACCACTGTAATTATAATTGTTTATGTTAAATAATTCCCTGGAAAGGAAGTTTTTCTATTATGGATTGGGGTGAATTCTCCTTTCCATTGTTCTCCAGGAATACTTTCAAACCAAGTTTGTATACAATGTGCAAATGACTCCCCAGGATATAGCTGATTATTTCTTAGATACAAAAGAATGTCTAGTAGTTTTTTTTTTTTTGTGTGTGTGTGTGTGTGTGTATTTATCATCTTTTAGACCTTTTCCTATATCAAAGAAGGATTTTAAGGTTTCCAGCATAGGAGTAAGATCATGACCTAGCAATTCCTGATACAGATTTCAAGCTGTATTTACATCTTGTTGAAGGAGAGCTCCTTGGATACAGTCATTATAGTTCTTTTTTGAAGGGATTGTGACTTTTTTTTATATCTTCTAATATCAGCAAGGTCTCTCTCCATCTATCTGAATGGATTGATCCCTGGATGAGAAGAGTGTAACCCCCTGGTTCTAAACATTTGTATCTGGCTTTCATGATTTCATAGATGCCAATAATTTCTGTTGTCTGCTTATGAAAGACACAGAGACACAAATATTTGACCAGTAAATCATAACTTACAATATCATTGCTTTTTGAAACTACCCATGCCAGAAGAGATTTGGCCACATCTACAGTGAGTTAACTGTGAGCTGATCCAGTTTATAAAACTGGCCTTTCCTTTGAAATCTATCTTAAGTTTATCCCACTCCTCTGAATTCAAAGGTTTTGTTGGAAGTTGAATAGTGTTGCTCAGAGGTGGTGAGATAGGATCTTTAATCTGAGGATTCATCTGTGATCTCTTCTTAGCTGCTCCAGCTGCAAAAAGATGAGAAGAATCGGAAGAAACTTGTTTGTTACTTCCTTCATCTTTTTTCCTACACTATCTAGTCTTGGCAGTCAGTAGATTCATTGCTTTGGTATTCTGTGGAAACAGTGTTGTAAGAGATAACCACCTCTGTTGGTTCTTGATGGCACAGTAGTTCACGAGAAAGAGAGACATGTGAATTTCCTGAGGCTAACCCAAGGTATGGGTTGTTCTTCCAAAGTTTAGAGAAGCTTTGAAAACCAGGCGAACGGAAAGTCATTATGCAGTGAAATCAACACGATATAGTGAGAGAGATGTTCAAAAAGCCTCTATTTCTAGAGCACAATTATATGCTTGGGGTGGAGAAGTAAAAAGTGGACTAACAACTTTTTTTAAAGATTTTCAGTTTCTCCTTTAAAGACAACTCAGGGTTCTTCTTTTGGGAATAGCTGATAGCAATGAAGGCTGATGACTTGTATCTTTTAAATAGTGGTCCATGATCTTCTACTTTGGTAGCAGACCCCCAAACCAGAGGACAGGGCAGGAATCACCACACTCCCAAAGTGGATCATCTGGTGCTTTTTATACTCCAGTCTGCGAACCATAGAACACACGTTAATGCAGCCACAAATGAGGCAAAAACTAAGAAAAGCAATCTTAAATCAATAATACTACCACTAATATCATTAAAAAAAAATCTAGTCTAGTCTTTATTCCAATATAGAGATTTTTCTCTTGTGTTGCATATATGGCATGGTACCATTCACACCTCAGTGACCACATCTACTGCTTCAAGAAGTTGTCCATTCCACTGTTCTAAACTCATCATATGTTTTTTCTCTCTACTGAACCAAAATACAGGTTTCTCCATGTTTCACTCACTGATTCTATTTTTAAATTTTAGAGCAACAAAAAATACATCTCATTAAAAAAAAAAAATCCTATGTGAGTCTGCTTTCAAGTTCTGCATGTTTTTAAACAAACAAAGTGAAACTGATTTCAGCAGCCAGAATAATATTTGCAAAAAAAGAGTGCTCTTCCTCCATTTTTTATTTCACTTGATTGATTTTCAAACTAAAGAATGATCTTTTAGAGAATAGAATGTGTTTGAGTTAAGTACAAGTCAAATAATCAGACAATCAAAGGAGGAAAAATCCAGGAGTTTGAAATCCTTGGCTATTAGCCAGTTCTGATTCTTGACTGGGCTACAA
This sequence comes from Chrysochloris asiatica, assembly GCF_000296735.1. Lineage (NCBI taxonomy): Eukaryota > Metazoa > Chordata > Mammalia > Afrosoricida > Chrysochloridae > Chrysochloris > Chrysochloris asiatica. Next base: position 17,261,644 of record NW_006408569.1, on the reverse strand, counting down.
ATAGAATAATTATTCCTTCATGAACAAATATGAGGATTGGGCAACACTGCTGAGATTAGGAAATGGGAAACTGCTAAGAGCAATCATTATTTCATCATGATTAACCAAAAACTAATGGGTTTGATTCTTAAGTAGTACTTGGGTTTTTCTGTTGTAATTTCCTACTTAATTATAAGAATTACTGTGAAAGCATACCTGTGAGTTATGGTTTCAGCCTACTGGAAATGCTTACACACATCCTTATTTTGAGAGCCCTGATGTTGCCACTAAATGTCCTGCTAAAAAGTGCAGCTGATGTTTTCCAATATACCTATCTGGGTTATGCTACTAATTTCACACTTTACATAAATCTCATTTTGCTTAATCCACTGGATAATAAGAATAAAATTACAAATCTGTTTGCATTACTTAAGCATATTGTTTAAATGTTGCATTAGTAATGCAATATATAGTCCATCTTTTTCTTTTACAAGAAATGAAAGGTAAGGTAATTAAAGTGAAAGGACTGACAGGTGAGAATGAATTTCTCTGCTGAGTTATTTAAAAAAATCAGTTCTTTGGATTCAATTTCCATTTACTGCAGACAAAAGGAGATAAATAATAATTATTGTTGTTGTTGTTGTTAAGTGCCGTCGAGTCGTTTCCGACCCATAGCGACCCTGTACAGGGTTTCCGAGGGTGTAAATCCTTACGGGAGTAGAAAGCCTCATCTTTCTCCCGCATTATACCCCCTCTAAATTTCCTTTGGTGATGAAATTTTCAAAATTTGTCAATAAGTAGTGTAAACAAGGTTGTATCATTGTATATAGTACAAGTACTTAGTCAAGCTTCCACCAATACTGATGCCATGTTCTTCTTCATGCCATCCAGCTTCTTGCATTATTTACTCAGTAAAAAGTTTCAATAAGTATGGTTAAAGGATACAACTCTAGCACTTATCTTTCCTAATTTTAAACCATGCACTATCCTTTTGTTCTCAAATTACTTCAAAAGACTTGAAGCACTTACTGATGAACATATATCCTCAGTATGGATTACACCTCAATTTAAAGAAAAAAAAAAATACTAATAATTTGACCAATAAGCAACATTATGTTAGACACAGAAAATATTGAAGTTTCAAGGATTTCATTATACTTGGATCCACAATCAATGCATATGGAAGCAGAAGACAAAAAATCAAAGGATATATTGTTGTTGTTGTTAAGTGCTGTTGAGTTGATTCTGACCCATAGCAACCCTGTATAGGTTTCCAAGGAGCAGATGGTGAGCTTGAACCGCTGTCTTGCAGTTCAAACAGCTTTGCAGTCTGGTGCATTAACCCACAGAATCACACCAGTACATATATTACAATGGGAAAATCTACTACAAAAGAACTCCTAAACTATTAAAAAACTAAGATGTCACTTTAAGAACTTGTGCCAGACCTAAGTCATAATATCTTCAATTGCCTCACATGCATGAGAAAGCTGATCAATGAATAAGGATGCCCAAAGAAGAACTGACGCATTTGAATTGTGGTGCTAGTAAAGAACATTGAAATACCAGAAGTTCTTCATGCCAAAAGACTGAAAAAAAAATTGTCTTGGAAGAATTTCAACTCGTTTTCTCCTTAGAAATGAGGTTGGAAGAACTTTGTTTCACAAATTTTGGATATGTGAGTGACCAGTCTCTGAAGAAGGACACCATGCTTGATCAAGTTGAGGGTCAGAAACAAAGAAAGAAACCCTCAATGAGATGGACTGACACAGTGACAGCAACAATGGAATTAAATGTAACAATGATTATGTGGATGGCATAAGATCATGTAGTGTCTGATTCTGTTGTACACAAGGTCGCTATAAGTTGGAACCAATTCAAGGATAACTAACAACAATGTAAAAAATTTGTTAGTTGAGTTCATAGTCATTTATATATGATTTACATAGAAGGATTTTCCAAAGATTAACTCATTAGTAAATAATATAATAAAAATGGGAATTTGATGACAATGGCAGCTGATTTTAATGCCAATATGTGATTTCAAAGATTTTATAAATCCTGTAAATGACTTCTACTTCTGAAACTGAGAAAAAAATTTCAGTTATAAATCTTCTTTGCAAACTTAAAAATGTAAACTCATCAAATGAGCACAATGCTGACTAATTGCCAGTCTCCCAGGCAATTTTGAATATATATATTAAGTAGAAATTAATATTTGACAATATCAACAATATAACATGCAAGTACAATTTTCCTGAAGATCATTCAAAAACAGTTGCTGGAATACATCATCACAGAGTTGCTACAAATTCAAGCTGGATTCAGAAGAGGACATGGAACTATGGATATCACTACTGACATCAGATGGATCTTTACTGAAAGAAGAGAGTACCAGAAAGATGTTTAATTGCACTTTATTGACTATACAAAACCTTCAACTGTGGGAATCTTGAAAAACTACTGTGAAGAATGAGTATTTCAGTGCACTTAATTGTGCACATGAGGAACCTGTTCATAGGCCCAATGGCAGTCATTCAAACAAAACAGGGGTATTGAATGATTTAACATCAGGGAAGGTATGCACCAGGGTTCTATCTTTTCACCATACTTAATCAATAATGGGGTGCTGAAAGTCTTCCACTGCTATGCATAAAGTTTTCAATGACCAAATATTTAGAAGTAGTTCTCCTTCCTGATCTGTCTTTTTCTGGAAGCTAAGCTGAAACCTGTCCACCATGGGTCACCACGGGTGACCCTGACCTTTGAAATTTTCTGTTCAGCTCTTATACTGTCGGGGACCAGCCTTGACATAGGTGTTGGATTCACGAGTGTTTGGTTCACGAGGAGGGGATATCCGGCAGTGATGGGGATAGCGAAAGAATACACAAACAGTCGGAAGGAGGGAGACAAAGAGACACCCCAAAGCCAGGGTGGATACATTACTAGTGTCAGGCAGCTCTGGCATGGTCAACATATTAGCCATGAGGGCAGTAAGGTCCCACATGGCAAACATATTAGCTAAGCGGGCAGTACGCACCCCTTACTAGCTAGTCAGTAACGCATGCCTAGTCAGCCACACAGCACATTCTCCAAGCTGTACTACACACTTTCACATCCTGCCTGCAATGCACACCTGGGATGGCCTATGTCTCTGTTTTATTTGGGGGAGGAGCTTCACACCAAGCTGGGAGGGACTAAAACAGGATACAGCTAACATCAGTAATTTTCCAGACATTCAGATAATTTTACATCGTACTTTGCTGGTTCGAATCCCAGGCCCGCAACTTGGTTTCTCAGGCTCAATGAACATATCTATAGCCCCTGAGGTCAGTTGGGGCAAGGTGAAAGGGAAGGACAAAAGGCTTGGGCTGGGCGGAGTCCCGCTGCTGTTTTGGCTTCCTGAGCCAGGTTTTCAGGAACTTGGCTGAATGGCTAACACCTGGGACAGATTTAGGGAAGATGGCTTTTTTGTTTGTAGAACAAAGACCCGGCAAGTAGCTAAGATATTTTTAGTTAATCCTTTGGAGGAAGGCTTGACCTTTGAAACCTTTACAGTCTGGGCTTTAGGAAAATATTACCTTTATCTGTGGACATTAAGGGCCCATGTTTGGAATTAATAAATATAACTGAACACTAAGATGAAAAACAATTAGCCATTAACTGCCAAGTTGCTAGATCTGTTCCTCAGAGCCTGCGACCTGTAACACTCGGGCCTATAGGGCCTCGAACTTCTGACCAGGCCTATACACGGTCTGCAAAATTATACCTCCTCATTTCTTCAATTTTCTTTAGCATCTCTACACAGGAAAGCAAATTTCAGAGTCTCTTCTATATCCATTTTGGTCTTGCCCTGATTTCTTTTCTCTTTGATGACCATTTGATTTTTTTCCTGTATGATATTTTTGATGTGCTTCCACATCTCTTCTGGTCTTTGGTCTTTAGCATTTAATGCATCAAATGTAATCTTCAAATGATCTCTAAATTTAGGTGGGATATATGAAAGGTCATATTTTGCTCTCTTGGACTTTTTAAAAAAATGTTTTATTATGAATTATGTGATCGTTTACATGGGAGAACATTAGCCTCACATTCATCCTACTGTATATTGTTTCATTGCCATGATTACAATCCCCTCCATGCATCATCAACCAACCAAAGGGTATATACCCTGCAAGACTGCCCTCCAGTTATCAGCATACAACATACACTCTGGGTCTAAAGCTGCTCCATCTCTCCACATCATCATCTCTGCCTACACATCTGGTTTCACTGCTTCTCTGGGTTGGGTCCCGCACTCCCTTCTTCTCCTTTGATGATCCCAGGGACCTCCGTTCTTAGACTGAAAAGTAAATCACTCCCTTCCTTTTGCTATAAAATGTCTACACTTACATTTCCAGCCCTCACAATCAGTCCTGATAACAATTATTCACTGTTGAATCACAAGATACCTATCTTCATTTCCTTTCATCAGCCCCGCCTAGGCAGATTGGATACTACTCAGTGGAGCTTCTACCTTTCTCCATGCCCTCTGGACCTAGTCACTTCTTGCCTTTGTAGTCCAGTCCCCCCTCCCCATTTTTGGTAGCCAATGTCCAAGTTGCCCATCCCTGTCTACTCTATGTATGGAGGGGGTGGGAATGATCCTGGTTGTAAACATTTGTGCCCTTTTTTGATCTACTGAATCCATAGGTGTAGGTCAAGTTCATCAAATTGTATCAGATTACTCTTTTTTCCTCTTCTTTCTTCTTCTAGTTGAGCTCTGATCATCCAGTCATTAAAGCCAGGTCAAGTGGGTATTATCTGCAAGTGTGGGTATTGCTATGCACATTCCCTCTCTTTTTATCAGCTGGATGCTTCACTCTCCATTCTAGTCCTCTGTGGCTATGTCACTGACTCTGGACCCAAGATTCCCCAGGTCTTGCCACACTGTTGGCCAACCAGGTCTCCACCCAGGTTCACAGGAGGCTATTAAGTGTTGTAGTGCTTAGTTTGCAGCTTCATTGCTGTTTTTCCCTCACCTTCCCCTTATCGATGAAAAACGTGGTCACAAATAAGAGCATGTATTCCCATTGAGTCTTAGTCTTGGAAGGGGGTTTGCCCTGAGGGGATCTGACCACTTACCTTGATGTCTCCTGGGCAATAAACTTGCTTGTTCTTATAGTAATAAGTCAGACTTCCTATATTGTTTTGTATTTTTCCTGTTGGTATTTCTTTCAAGAAGTATCTTCTGTTCTTCTAGCCACTCCAGGCTGGTTTGCTTGTCCTTTCAAGTGGAAATTTCCAGCCTCAGAAGATTCTGGATGTGCTTCAGCAGGAAGCCTCCTTCACTAGGCACATTGTAGCCCCATTTTAGGTATTCCAATCAGTTATAGGCAGAAGACACACTTACAAACTTTCTATGGTGATATATCTGGCTATTCCCTTTCTCTCCCCCTCAAGTGTCTATTTTATATTGATATGCCAGGAAAGCCAAGATTCAAAAGACAGCCAAGCATCTTAACATTATTCCCTCCTTTTGCCCATTCCAACCATGTCTCAATCCCTGTATCCCAGAGCCCTGTTGTTCCAAGGTTGTGCACTCATCCTTTTTTACCTCTGTCCCAATTGGCCCATGCAAACCAGCCTAATTGTTTTCCTGTCCATTTTGTTCTTCCTTTCCTGTCCCCCTTCTTGTGTATTGCCCCCCTCCCTACCACCCAACCTATCCTGTGTTTATTCCCTACTGTATGTTCCACTTTCTCCTCCCTCTCCTCCCATAGCCCCCACACCCCTTCCACTTTAGTATGGGTTCTTTTTCTTAGTCTTTTACAGTAGTGGTCCTATGCAGTATTTCTCCTTTTGTGACTGGCTAATTTCCCTCAATAGAGAATGAATTGCTGAATCAAGTTCCTTTCGAATTACCTGACAAAGCTCAATCAAAAGATTCTTCTTGGATCAACTATCAACACTCACAGAAGCAGCAGTCAATAAATCAAATGACATAATGCATTAGGCAAATCTGCTGCATAAGATCTTTTTAAAGTGTTGAAGAACAAAGATGTCAGCTTGAGGACTAAGGTGCCCCCGACCCAAGCCATGGTATTTTCAATAACCTCATACATGCAAAAGCTGGACAGTGAAGAAGGAAGATTACAGAAGAATTGAAACTTTTGAGTTATGATGTTGGAGGAGAATCTTGAAAGTGCTATGGGTTGCCAAAAGAGCCAATATATCCCATTTTGGAAGAAGTGCAGGCAAAGTGCTACTTCGAGGCCAAGGTGGCCAAACTTCGTCTCTCATACTTTGGACATATTTTCAGAAGGGACCAGTCAATGGAAAAGGATATCATGTTTGGTAAGGTGGAGAGTCATAGAAAAAGAGGAAGAACCCCCAGTGAGATGGATTGGCCAAGTGGCAGCATTTATGGACTCAAGCATGACAACAATAGTGAGGTCGGCCCAGGATTGGGCAGGGTTTCATTCTGTTGTGCATAAGGTTGCTATGAGTCAGTAGCGACTCGATGGCACCTGACAAAAACAACAACAATGGCGGCTTGGGTATACGTGCAGTGAGGAGCTCCATCAATAACAACATGGAATACTGGGCCAAGAAGGCTCAGGGGATGGTGCTGGAACTCTGAAACACATATAAAGGTATGTTTAGAGGATTGGAGGGTTTACAGCTGGGGCAATTTGTAGAAGAATCCAGAAATCCATTGTTTTCTAGTTCAAGACACTCAGCTGTTCCTGGAGCTGCCATTTTGGGACAGAATATCTTGATTGTATAAGGATTGATATAGAAATTTAAAGTGACAGTTTCAACATAAAACCAAACGGCCACCACTCGTCTGTCTGTTGTGCTGTGGTGGCTTGAGTTGCTGTGATTC
>NW_006408569.1:17243523-17251412 GCF_000296735.1 Chrysochloris asiatica | reverse complement strand
TGCTAAAATGGAGGGTTTGAGAAAAAGAGGAAGACTCCCTATGAGATGGATTGGCCAGGTAGCAGCATTGAGGTTGCTGCAGTGAGGTTGGCCCAGGATTGGACATTGTTTTGTTCTGCTGTGCATGGGGTCGCTATGAGTTGGTTCCGACTCGATGGCACCTGACAACAACAACAATGGCTAGTGATCGTGAACATTTCTTCATATATTTGTTGGCTTCCTGGATCTCCTCCTTGGTCAAGTGTCTGTTCATGTCCTGTGTCCATTTTTTAATTGGGTTATTTTTCTTTTTATTGTAGAGGCATTGTAGTTTCCTATAGAACCAATAGATCTGTTTTGGAAGAAGTGCAGCCAGAGTGCTCCTTGGAAGCCAGGATGGCTAAGCTTCGTCTCTCCTTTGGACATATTGTCCGGAGGAAACAATCGTTGGAGAAGGATGTCATGCTGGGTAGGGTGGAGAGTCAGAAAAAAAGAGAAAGACCCCCAACGAGATGGATAAGCCAGGTGGCATCATTGATGGACTCAAGTGTGGCAGCTGTAGTGAGGTTGGCCCAGGATTGGACATTGTTTCGTTCTGCTGTGCATAGGGTCGCTATGAGTCAGTTCCGACTCGATGGCACCTGACAACAACATATATTTTAGAAATGAGTCCCTTGTCAGATGTGTTCTTTGACTTATTCATCTTTAGACTGAATTTGCACCATGTCTGGTCAGAGAAAACAACTTAAATATGAAAATGATTAAGCTTTGCTTGCTGAATTCAAAGAGGACTTAAAATACTTACTGATGATGATCAAATACTACATACTTTAGTGTAGATTACACCTCAAAATAAAGAAATACAAAATCTTCATGGCTGAACCAATATTTGACATCGTGATAAATGGAGAAAACATTGATGTTGTAAAAAAAAACAAAAAAAAACACAAAAAACTATATTATGCTTGTATTTACAATCTGTACTCATGAAAGCAGCAGTCAGAAATCAAATGACATATTGTATTAGGCAAATCTAATGGACAAATTGTCTTTAAAGTGTTCAAGAGCAAAACTGTCAGTTTGAGGACTAAGGTGCTCCTGACCTAAGCCACGGCATTTTTAATTGCCTAATATACATGTGAAAGTTGGGCAATGACTAAGAAAGAGTGTCGAAAAAGTGATGCGTTTGAATTACGGTGCTGAAAAATATGGACATTACCTTGGACTGTCAGAAGACCTTCAACCAGATGGACTGGCACAATAGCAGCAGCAATGGGCTCAAGCTTAACAACAACTGTGAGGATGGCACAGGTAGTATTTATTTTGTTCTGTTGTGTATGGGGTTGCTCTTAGTAGGAACTGACTTGATAGCAACTAAGAACAACGATATTTAATTCAGGAAAGCCTTGGATTGGTGTAAGCAACTAGGTGTCAGGCAACAAATGACCAGATCCTATGGTTAGATGAGGTGGATTCCCTCAAAAAGATTCTTTAATCTCTTCAATAAGCCAAGGTCTTTAAAGTACCTTTCTTGATATTTATTTATGATGTGTATACCCTATATATTGAACATGACTTGGTCATTGGCTAATGTTTCATAATGGTTAGCAAATCAATTTTGTTTGTATTGTTGACATTGTAAATGCACAAGTAATTTTTCAAACCAGTAACAAACCTTGAAAATAAATTTTAGTGGTTAAGTGCCGTAGAGTCTATTCCAACCCACAGTGACCTTATATAGGGTTTCTGAGAAGGAGCTGGTAGGTTTGAAACTGACTTTGTGGTCCAGTGCATTATTCTGTAGTGCCACAACAGGATTCCATTGAAAGTAAACAGGAAACATAATTTATTTTTTCAACTTTATGGGTTTTATAGGGTTGTATGTGTGACAGGAGTCCTCGTATGGTGCTGTGGGTTGATGCGTCAGACTGCAAAGCTGTTTGAACTGCAAGGTCAGTGGTTCAAGCTCACCAGCTGCTCCTTGGAATCCCTAAACAGGGTCGCTACAGGTTGGAATTGACTAGATGACACTTAACAACAACAACAATGTATGTGACAAAACTAAAATCATTAGGATATATACAGGGAAATTATGAAGTTGATTATAACTGATTAAATTATTTTGTTTTAAATAAAACTAAAGTAACAACCAAAGTTAAGATATTTAAAACCTTTGATCACTTTGCCAATCTTAATACTATATCACCTTTAAGTTATGTCCCTAAATTTGCTATCTTATTGGCTAATTTCTGGAACCAATTGATAGGTGTGACAAACCCTGTAGTGGAAGTTTCCTATAAAGGGAATTAGTGGCTTTGAAAATACCACTATTAACCTTGAGGATAATTGCCCACTAATTAAGCATAAGAACCCTTAAGCTCCCAGTGATTAACCTTTATTATCCCAATTTGCTCCTACAGGTTCTCCTACTTATTTAAAGACAAAATAGCAGAATGACAGACTGTTAACCTTTCAGGTTGTATTTTGGTTCCACTGTTTTATATATTTTTGAAAATATTTTTTGTCCTTGAAAATATGATGGAAGCCACAGTAAAGGAAAAAGTCCTAAAGTGACTAAAATATTTGAGTCAAGGACCCTGGGAAAAGTTAGCCCTAGGAGAAGCAATCTCTTATCTGGTGTGACAGGAAAAATAGTCTAAGATTCAGCAGACCTGGATTTTAGTTTCAATTCAGTATGAACAGCAGCCACTGAATTTTCTGGCTTTCAGTTTCCTCAGTTATAAATTGAGGACTACAATTTGGATCCTGTGGTGGCGCTGTCAGATAAGCACTGGACTTCCAACTGCAATATCAGTGGTTCAAACCTACCAATTGCTCCTCAGAAACCCTATACAGGGTTGCTATGAGTCAGAACTGACTTGAAAGTACTTAACAACAACAAGTGTAGTGGCACAGTGTTTGAGCTCTCAACTACTAACTGTTAACCACCAGTTGTTCCAAGGGAGAACTTCGTTGGAAAGTTCTACTCTGCCCTATAAGTCTCTAAGAAGTAGACTCACATAGAGACTTTATAGGACAATGGCAATCAGTTTGGGTTTGTAATGTCCTTTTTAGCTGACATTCTATGAGTCTAATCTATGCTTCTGTGATGAGCACTAATTCAGACACAAGCCATTTTATTTTGGGTACAGAATGATGAAAACAGGTATGCTCAATTACTCCTCTGATTGCATTTGGGCATCAGCCAGTCGCCAGAGTACAAACTAGGACATATATCTCCAGAAGTTCTCACACAGATATGCTAACAACAGAGTAACAATGCAAATTTTTTTAATATTTGAGAGGCCCTCACATAGTTTTCATTATTTGTCTTTTTATAGATTTGGAATTTATAGATCTAGAACTTTTGGAGCAATTCATTTGTACCTGCTGAGAAATTGTTTTGATTCTCCTAGAATCCAGACATACAGATCCATGGAGTTGAGGTGGCACATAGCCATGTGCCTTCAGGTGTACTTCTCAAACTTCAGCCTTAAAGAAACCTGATTCCTAAAGTTACCTTTAAGTCAAACAATAGCCTAAAAAGCATCTTAATGGAGATATTTTTGCCTAAGGATACTTTTGAAGAATTATCTATATCTATTCCGTTGTTTTTGTTGTTGTTTTAGCTTTTCGTTGTGAATAAGAAATTCTGGTGTGCTGTTGCAAGATAATGCACTTGACTGCAAGGTAAGTGATTCAAACCCACCAGCCACTCCTTGGAAACCCTATGTAGGGTTGCTATTAGAACTGACTTGGTGGCACTTTTCAACAACAATTGTGAATTGAGTGAAGGTTTACAGAGCAGATCATCAGTATTACATACTACAAATCATACATTTCCTTTATCTCAATGACTGCAATCTCCCCCATGTCACATCATTTATGCCACTTCCTCCCTTAGATTCTTATTTCTATCCCCCTTCTTTCTCTAAGGAGCTATGATAGTGTAGTTATTAGTTGGTCTGTTAACCTCAGGGTCAGCAGTTCAAAACTACCAGCCATTCCATGGGAGAAAATTGAGACTTTCTGCTCCCGTAAAAATTTACAGCCTCAGAAACCCTATGCAAGGTTGCTGTGAGTCATAACCTACTCCACAGCACACCACCACCACCACAGTCTTTCTCTAACCTTCTGAATTTTGTCTTTACATAAATGCTGCTCTTTTAATCTGAAATGGTTGACAATTCTATGTTGTGAATACATCACTAGTGTTGTTCCTACATACCTATCTGGAGTCTTTGTGTGGCACTGTAGGTTAAGCACTAGAGTGCTAACCACAATGTTGGTGATTCAAACCCATCACCCTCTCCCTGAAAACCCTACACAGGGTCCTTATGAGTCAGAACTGACTCAACACTACTTAACAACAAAAAATATCTGAATTGAGTTCTCGGCAGTTTTTACAAATTCCTTTCATTCTGTTTATCTGGAAGTATCCTAATTTTACTGACAGTTTTACTGAGTTTATGATTCTTGGTTGGACCTTTTTTTCTTTAAGGTTTTTTATATGTCACCCTAATGCCTTCCTGCGGGTCAGGTTTCTGCTAATAAATCATATTATTTATTATTTCTCCTTTGTACTTAACTTTTTGTTTTTCCCAATCTGCTCTTAAGATTCTTTCCATGTATTTAATTTTGGGTAGTTTAAATATATGTCTTAGTGATTTTCTTTTGGAGTCTATACTGTTTGGGGTTTGTTTCATAGCTAAAATGCTTATCTTCTCTTTCATGATGTTATGAAAATATTCTTCCAACAACTGTTCAACTATTTGATCTGTGCTTTTTTTTCTCTCTCTCTCTTCTGGTTCTGGAATTTCTACCACTCATAAGTTAGTCATCTTCATTGTGTTCCATATAAATTATAAGCTTTCTTCAGATTTTTTTTTTATTATTATTATTTTCTGATTTTTCTCCTGATGGTTGGTGTAAATTGTTTGCCACCAAGTTGGTTCTGACTCACAGTGACCCTATATAGGGCTTCCAAGGCTACAAATCTTTACAGGAGCAGAAAGCCTTATCTTTCTACTTCAAGCAACTGGTAGAATTGAACTTCTGACCTTGCAGCTAATAACCCAGTTTATAATCTCCTTCATTACCAGGACTTCTAACAGATTAATATTGAATTAATATTGAGAGTTTTGTCTTCAAGCTCACCAATTTGAACTTTCATTGATTCAGATCTACTCCTTTTCTTTTTCAATGAATTAGGTATTTCTGAAATCTGAAATTGTCTAGATTTATACTCACAGATTTTGTATTTTTAATTTTTAATTTATTTTGGATTTTTTTCTTGTAATGTTTTCCTAAATTCTTCTAAAGTTTTTTTTCTATGTTCTCCTTGTTTTCCTCTGTAACTTTCTTGATCTTTCTTTCAATCTGTTGAAGGGATCAATATCATTCTTTTGATGTATTTATTAGGTAGTTCCAATACTTTTTCTTCCTCAGAAACATTTCATAGCTGTTTAACTTTTTGAGCCAGTCTGTTTTGTTTATTTGAACTGAAATAGTCAGTTGACTCTGAGAAATTGTGGCATCATTTTATTTGTGTTTAATTGAATATTGCATGCTGGTTTGTTCTTAAGTACTCATCACCTGGATCCTAGTGGGTGTAATTAGAGAATGGAAGTGTGAGCATTGTTCTGTTCTCCATTTACCATTCATGCAGGTCACTTTAGGGTGGGTTTGACTATTGTTGGCTGCTGTCTGTCATTGATCAGGTGGTATAGGAGCTGGCAATGGCTCTTTCCTCTTGCAGAGGATATGGTTGCAGCTTGGCTGTATGGACAATGTTGCTGTCTCCCATCAGGTGGGGCAAGAGGAGAAAAACACACACACACACGAGAAAAGAAAAAAAAAAGCAAGTAACAGCAAAAAAAAAGAAAATAAAAAACAAGAAATATGTAAAACAAGTAGCAAAAAGAAAAAAATAATATAGTAACTAAAAAGAGAAAATATGGATAGGAATATGAAACCATGGAAAACAGAAAATAAAAAGAAAGTTAAAACCCTTAACAAAATAATGGAGAGGGAAGAAGAAAATGGAAAGATACTAGATGGTTGTAATTGCTCTTAAGTGCCATCAAGTCAGTTCTGACTCACAACAACTCTGTATAGGGTTTCTGAGGAACAGATGGTGGTTTGAACTGCCAAATGTGTCCAGTGTTCATCCTACAGCACCACACAAGACTCCAAAGTAAACTAGGGATATAGAAGAAATTATAAAGAGGCCAGAGGATTTAAAACAAAAATCAAGAAGAAAAATAAATAAAAAGAAGAGGGAAAAAGGAGAAACAGAAGAAAGAAGAAGAAAGCATAGTAGAGACAGAAAGGGATAAAAAGAGAAGGGAAAGAAAAGAAGAAGAAGAAGAAAATAAAAACAAGAACAGAAAACAACAAAAGGATAAAACAGAGGCTAGGGCCAGACACAGAGGAAAAAATCCTGGGGGTCTTCTGTTAGTTAAGGAGCTCACGAGGTGAGTGTGAGAGGAATGAGATAGTGGCACTCCCAACTCTAGATGGATTTCCTATAGGCCTAGAACATAGGTCTATGTTCAGGGAACACAGTCTGGAAGTAGCTCATACAGGGCCTAAAGGTAGGTGAGATCAGGATCTTTCAGACTAGGGGGCAGCTGGGTGTAGCACAGCTGGTTATGAGAATTTCTGCTAGTCTAGGCTGGCTGAGACCATCTCTGCAAATTCTGCAAGTCTATAGAAGCTACACTCACCTGCATCCTGGTGCCTGAGTGGTGCACCAGGCATCTGACTCCCAAAGGTCAGCCTTTAGTGCAGCAGGGGCTGTGCAGGTGGTGGTTGAAAGTGGGACTGGTTATGCCTCTTTTCACTAGAGGAGCAAGAAAGAATCATATCTTTCTTATTAGCCACCCATGCTATCATCTATCTCCAAAGCTATCTTCAAAAGTTCAACATAGTTGCACCAAGTCAGGCCAGTGGACAGTTCATCATCTGTCTCCTTTCTCAATGATTCTTTTCAGTTTCTTCTCCTAATAAATATTCAATCAATTTCTTCTCCCCTTCCTCTGAAGCTAAGGATTCCAGAATTATCATCTGTATATATTTCATTTTTCAATTATAATCTATGTATGTAATTATATGTTACCAAAGTTATACTTAATTTGAGGGTGTTGTATCTTATTGTTTATGAGGCCTGTCATCTTGCCACATACAATTACCAGGCTGATGGGGGAAATAACACCTTTTCTTTAAAAGGGTGTGTGTGTGTGATATTTGTGGCTCCATAGTTTAAAAGAAGTTTCTATCATATTCAATGTGGTTATATGTTCAAGGTCAGCAGCTCAATCCCATCAACCATGTACATGGTCACTATTAATCAGAACCAACTTGATGGCACACAAACACCATCAACATATGTTCTTCTTAAATGAAAACCAAAAAAAAAAAGATGTAGTAAAGTGCAGTAGCTAGAAATTTACCATTGGAAGCCATGGAAGATTATGTCATTGAAATTAGGAGGGATAAGCCCCCAATTTTTGTGGATGGTGGTCCTGACTTGAGTAATATATAGGGTCATCAGAGTTTAAAACTAGAAGTCCCAGTATGAATGAAATTTCTTTCCACTAATTGTATCCTTCCTGATTTTGAAAAGCAAGCACTCAGAGGAGTTTTAAAAACTTGCTACTTAAATAGTGATGGTGTTATCTAAAAGTTATTTTTGTGATTCAAGGGAATGGGAATTGAAGTCATCTGGGGAACATTGGAGTTAAATATTTTGAAATATTTATGAATTAGTTAATATAGTCATGTATTAAATCAGTTGTATCAGTACATGTTGGGAGTTCTGGTGTTGCGCTGTGGGTTAATGCACTGGACTGCAAAGGCAGTTTGAACCACAAAGTTGGCAGTTCAAGCTCACCAGCTGTTCCTCGGAA
>NW_006408569.1:17230413-17240064 GCF_000296735.1 Chrysochloris asiatica | reverse complement strand
AGCAGCAGGTACTCTAGGGTCATACTGGAAACTGTTTTAGATTAAATTGTTATTATTTAAACACTGTTCCCATGTCTGTTTCCATGAAAATGTTGATAAAATAGGGTATGAGTCTTTAGATAATTTCTCATAGTGGGAGCATTATTGACTCCCTCCTGGTGTGGTGATATAGAATAAACAGTTGGCAGATCAAATCCACCAACTACTCATCAAAAAACCTATACAGGATAGCTATGAGTTGGAACTGATTCTGTAATACTTAACAACAACAAGAGCAATCAAAATATTTGGGAGAAAGATCAGGCTGTTTGTTCCTGTAAGGATTTACCACCTTGAAAGCCATATGGAGAAATCCTACTCTTTTCTAAAGAGTAGCTATAAGTCAGAATCAACTCAATGGCAGTGGATTTGATTTTGGGTTTAGTAAAATGTTATCACAGTTTGCAAATTGTATATTCAATAAACTTCAATTTCATGTGATTTTTCTTTTAACACTGTCATGTCTGTTATTTTGGAAGGAACTACCAGGTAGAGATTGATGCCAGAAGAGAATTTCATAGGCCTAAAGTATGAATTATCATTCCTTGTGTAAAGAGAAATACATATAATATCGTATTATAATTTTTTATTTAGTAACACGTATTTTATCATATACAAAATGTTCTTAATAGCAAAGATATTTACTAACCAGTATATAGATAAGAAAAATAGACCTGTGTGTGTGCAGTTTTTTTTCAATGTCATTATAAACCACAGGCAAAATATCATGAAAGACCATTTGGGTGTGAAAAGATTAGCTTTAACATAGGGTCTGCACCCAGAGACAGACTAAGGGAGTGCTGACATTCTCTGAAAGACAAAATGAGAAAAGTGTCTATATATTTACTTTTGAGCGGAAAGGGTGAAGAATCTGGAGAGAGTGGAGGAGGCAGAAGGAACAAGAAACAAAGTGGGAGGCTGAAGCCAGAGCTGTCAGAAATAGCCAAGAGAGTCTGTAAGAAAGGGGTTATCTAATACGCAATTTAAAATTCCTTGCACTGCTGAAATGAAACTTTTCTCCTTCATGGCAATTCTTCAAAGAGTTTTGCTACAAAAATCCTGTAAGAGAGGCATCCATTTGAAAATCAAGGACAAAGGATTGAATTCCAAATCTGAGCCAGCATGGAGCATAGATAAAGAAAGATATATAAGACAAAGGGTAGTGAGAAAAAAAACAAAAACAAAAAAACAGAAGTCACAAATCAGAGACAGAGAAACCAACAATGTATTTATTTTTTGCCCAAGTATCCCTTCTTCAGGAGTCCTGGTACAGCGCTGTAGGATAATGCGCTGGACCATAAGGTCAGTTTGAACCTCAAGGTCGGTAGTTCAAACCCACCAGCTGCTCCTCAGAAACTCTATACAGGGTCACTATGGATTGGAACTGACTCGACAGCACTTAACAGCAACAACAACATTCCTTCTTCTAATTCTGGTAGTCTGAGAACTGTTATGGCATTATAGGATAATCACTGGACTGTTAACCACAGGGTCTACAGTTCAAACCCACCAGCTGCTCCTAAGAAACCCTCTATATTGTTGTTATGAGTCGGAACTGACTCAGCATTACTTAACAACAACAACAAGACCACTTATGTGAGAGAATCTCTTTTCCCCAATTTCTTGTGGTTCTTTGGGATAGTCACATTACTCCACCCTAATCTACCTAACAGGGTGTTCTGCAACCCAGTCAGAACTAACCGTCATATATTTCTCCAATCCCTACAGTGAATGGTCAGGATCTTTTATTCGATTAAGAGCTTTTGGGTGGCAGATAGAAATAGGATTGGTGAGAATTTAAAAAGCAGAGCTCTCAACATATTTTAGTAGAAAATTTGGAATCTTTTTGTCAGTTAAGTGATAATGGGAAGCTTGTGTTTCTGGGGTGAAATGAGAGTACCAGGCATCTACTGAGAGGGAGGGAGGATAACAAATGGTATGGGGAGAAGGGTCCATAAAATCACCTAAAGAGAAACACAATAGTCACCAAGAATTTTCATCTTCTTCACAAATTTTTCGACCATTCTCCCGACCTTCAAACACTACATAAAGTAACCAAGGGTCCCTGAAAAAGGCTATTTAATACCTCAACCAAATAAAAGTAAATAGGCTCTTTTTTTTTTTTTTTTTCCTGGTAACGTAGTGGTTACGAATCAGGCCGCTAATCTCAAGGTCAGCAGTTCGAAACCACCAGCTGTTCAGTGGGAGAAAGATGAGGCTTTCTGCTCCGGTAAAGATTTACAGCCTCGGAAACCACGTACAGGGTCACTACCAGTCAGAACCAACTCCACGGCACCTAGCAACAACAACAACAACAGCGGATAGTATGCCTGGAGATAACTGTTTTAAATTTTATTGGGTGTTATGAATGGAATGAGTCCTGGTGTGGTGCCAGACTGCAAAGCCGTTTGAACTGCAAGGTCCACAGTTCAAGCTTACCAGCTGCTCTTTGGAAATCTTATACAAGATCGCTATGGGTCGGAACTGACTCGACAGCACTTAACCATAACATTGAATGGAAATTCTCTTTAGAGTGTTCTTTGAGATTTCAGTGAAGATTTGTTGAACTTTAGACAACTGTCTTGTGGTCTGAAACATACTGATCCTGGTATCTATCACAAGGCAGTTTGACTTTGTGCAGATTACATAATCAAGCATTGCGGGTCTATTTTTATTTTTTACCCATACAAATCAAATTAATCTCCCCTACTTCTACTACTGTTGGCCAAGATCTGTTGTTATACAACACTTATGGAGTCTTGGTGTGATACTGTAGGATAAAGCACTGGACAGAAACCCACCAACCACTCCTTGGAAACCCTATACAGGGTCACTATGAGTAGAAACTGACTCAATGGCATTTAATAACAACAACAATTTACTTTCTTTAGATTACTGTAGCTTTCAGAATGCATCATTTTACAAGCAATTGAAAACTCAAGCTTCCATCATCTCCTAAGATTATATAGATATTGACTGGTTGTTGCTGTTAGGTGCCATTAGTCAGTTCTGACTCATAGAAACCCAATGCACAACAGAATGAAACACTGCCTGGTCCTGTGCCATCTTCACAATCATTGCTATGCTTGAGCTCATTGGTGCTGCCACTATGCCAGTCCATCTTCTTAGGAGTCTTCCTGTTTGTCGCTGACCCTCCACTTTACCAAGCATGATGTCCTTCTCCAGGAACTGGTCCCTCCTGCCAATACATCCAAAATATGAAAGATGAAACCTCACCATCCTGACTTCTATGGAGCATTCTGGCCGTATGTCTTCTAACACAGATTTGAGATTATTTTGCTTTCTTCAAAGGAAAGACTTCTTCAAGAAAAAAGTAAAGAAAAAGGAATGAAAAGAAAATGTCAGTAACTAATCAAGTAACAACACAAATTCAGAAAAGCTCAGGAAATTGAAACCCCAACTCTTATTGTAAAGCCTGGGTATTCTTGGGCAACTCAGTGTTTAAATGTGTTAGAACTAAGATATTTACTTACATAAGTGAAAACCCAAACTGTGGTATGGTCATACAATGGGATATTATTGTTGTTGTTGCTAAGTGCCATTGAGTCGGGGTCCGACTCATAGCGACCCTATACAGCGTTTCCTAGGAGCAGTTGGTGAGTTAGAACTGCCGGCCTTAACAGCCCACACCAACATTGCAGTTTACGGCATTAACCGGCAACGCCACACCAGAAGTCCAGTGGGATATTATTCAGCCACAAAAAAGGAATACAGTACTAATTCATGCTAAATCGTGGATAACTTTTAGAAAAATTATGCAAATTGAAATAAGACAGATTCAAAGGGTAACATATTTAGTGGTCCCATTAATATGAAATATCTAAAATAGGTAAAATCTATAGAGACATAAATAGATTAGTGAATGCCAGGCACTGGGGAGAGTGGAAATGTGAAGTGATTGTTAATGAGTATGAGATGTCATTTTGGGGAAATTATGCAAACTTAGATTTTGATGATAGATAGTTTCACATTGCTTTACATAAGCATATTTTAATAAGGGTATATTTTATGGCACTTGAATTTTATCTCAATAAAAATATCTACCTTTCACATATATTACTAACTTGTTTTCTGATTATACAACAATACACATTCAAGTACAAAATACAAACAATTAAAAAAATAAGCAAAAGGAAGTCTTTGAAAACTACTATTTTCTCCATTTATCATGATGTTATTTACTGGTCTAGTTGCGAGGAATTATTTTTTTTGTTACATTGAGGTGTAATCCATACTGAAGGCTATATGGTCTTTGATTTTCATCAGTAAGTATTTCAAGTTATCCTCACTTCCAGCAAATAAGGTTGTGTCATTTGCATATTGCAGGTTGTTAATGAGCCTTCCTTAAATATTATGCCATGTTCTTCTTCATATAATCCAGCTTCCAGATTATTTGCCTAGCATGCAAATAGAATAAGTATTGTGTAAAGATACAACCTCAGCAAGCACCATTCTTGATTTTACACCATTCAGTATCCCCTTGCTCTATCTGAATGTCTACCTTTTGGTCTATGTACAGGTTCCTCATAAGCATAATTACATATTCTGGAATACCTATTTTCACAATGTTAGCTATAGTTTGTTATGATACATATAGTCAAATGCCTTTGCATAGTCAATAAAGAATATTTACATTTCTTTCTGGTATTCTCTGCCTTCAGTAAATATCCATCTGATGTTAGCAATGACATCCCCTGTTTTGTATCCTTTTCTGGAGTTCTTGTGTTGCACCATAGGATAAGCACTAGATGGCAAGGTTGGTTTGACCTTAAAGGGTGGCAATTTAAACTCACTTTCCTTGGAAAACCATATGCAGGTTCACTGTGAGTCGAAACTAATTGGATGGCACCTAACAATAACAAATATCCTTTTCTGAAATTGGCTTGAATTTTTGGCAACTCCCTGTCAATGTACTACTGTAGTCATTTTGAATTATCTTCAGCAAAAGTTTACTTACATGTCTCATTAATGATATTGTCAAATGATTTCTTAATTCTGTTGTGTCATCTTTCTTTGGAGTGGGCACAAATATGATCTCTTCCAACTGGTTGACCAGGTAGCTAGCTGTCTTCCAGATTTCTTTACTTAGATGAGTGAAAGCCTCTAGTGTTGCATTACTTTGTTGAAAGATTTCAGTTTGTATTCCATCAATTCCTGAAGCCTTAATTTTTGCCCATGCTTACAATTCAGCTTAGACTTCTTTCTTTAATAATGTCAGCTCTCTCTCTTTTTTTCATTCTTTCCTTATCCAAAAGACATGAAGAACTCCACTATTTTTTGCTTTTTCTTTATAACAGGCTTCCCCGTCACCAAGTTAGCACATGTATACTTTCTAGTCAATGAATAATAAATTTTAGTCTTTTACCCCTGGTAGACATTATAGAATGCTTATTATAGTCTGAAAACCTTTTCTTGACTTATTATAGGAACAGTCTCACACAATACCTGTCTCTATGTGACCAACTAATTTCACTCAGCATAATATCCTCCGGGTTCCTCCATGTTATATGGTGCTTTGCAGATTCACTGTTATTCTACAATGTTGTGCAATATTCTATTGTGTGTATGTACCATCAGTTCTTGATCATATGCTATTCCTTGAAATGACTGAATATCAACCAATCCTATTTGGTTCAGTGACTCTGTGTATACCTTTCATCTTCTTTTGATGTTTTTTGTATCATTAAATATTTTTTCCATAGAATAATTCAGTATTGCAGCCCAAGACTTGAATTTTTTTTCTTCAGTTCTTTCAGCTTCATAAATATTGAGTGTGTTCTCCTCTTTTGATTTTCTATTTTCAGGTCTTTACACGTTTCATTACAATAATTTGTCTTCTCCAGTTGCCTTTTGAAATTTTCTGTTCAACACTTTTACTTCCTCATTTCTCCCATTTTCTTTAGCTTCTGTACCATCAAGAACAAGTTTCAGAGGCTTTCTGACATCCATTTTTGTCTTTCTTTTCTTTCTTTCCTATCTTTCTAATAACTTTTTGATTTCTTCTTGCATAATGTATTGATGTTATCCCACAACTCTTGTGGTCTTCATTTATTAGTGTATAATAAATGAGATCTGTTCTTCACATGATTTTTTAATGCAGGTGGGATATACCCAAGGTCATAGTTTGACTTTCGTGGGGTTATTTTAATTTTCTTCAATTTCAGCCTCAACTTGTACAAGAGCAGCCTTTTTTTTGGCTGATGATGTTGATGTTTTTCTATACTCTCTTCTCACAGATATAGTAAATCTGATTCCTGTATATTCTTTCCAGTGAGGTCCACGTATATAGATGCTGTTTATGTTTTTGATAAAAATATTTTAAGTTTAGTCATTGGTATTGCAAAAATTTTTCATATCATCTCCAGCATCATTTCTTTCATCAAGTCCCCATTTTCCAATTACTGATCTTTATTCTTTGTTTCCAACTTTCACATTCCAATCACCAGTAATTATTAATGCATCTTGTTTGCATGTTTGATCATTTTCAGATTGAATACATTGGCAGAAATCTTCAATTTCATCATCACCAACTATAGTAGTTGGTGCATAATTTGAATAATATTAGCATTAACTCATTGTTCTTGAAGGTGTATTGATATTGTTCTATCATAGACAGCATTGTACTTCAAGATAGATCTTGAAATGCTGTTTTTAATAATGAGTGTGATGCAATTCCTCCTCAGTTTGTTGTTTCCATCATAGCAAACCATATACAAAATGGCCCAATTCCAATTCATTTTGGCTCATTAATGACTAGGATATCAATCTTTATGCATTCCATTTTGGTTCTGACAACTTCTATTTTCTTAAATTCATATTTCATACATTCCATGTTCTGATTATTAATGAATACTTGCAGCTATTTCTTCTCATTTCAGTTGTATCCCATCAGCAAATGAATTTCCTGAAAGCTTTACTTCATCCACATTATTAAGGTCAACTCTAATATAATGAGGCAGCTCTTCTCTAGTCATAATTTGAGTGCCTTCCAACTTGAGGTCTCATCTTCTAGCACCATAATGGACAATGTTTCACTACTCTACATTAGGTTTTCAGTGACTAACCATTCAAAAGTTGTCCACCTCTTCTTCTTCCTTTTCTGTTATTGTCTGGAAGCTCTCCTGAAAACTATCCACCATGGATGACCCTGCTGGTATTTAAAATACTAGTGGCATAGTATCAAGCTTCCAGCATCAAGCAACAAACAAGCCACCACATTACAACAAAGTAACAGACAATTGGTGGAAAGAATCAGTAGCCACTTCAAAGTATTTTCCACATAGAAATACTTTTCAATTATCTTTGATAAATGAGCTTGGGTTCCCACACCTCTTCCTCACCAAGCCACCAGTTTATGGTTCATATTATAAAACACTACAAATACTTACATAAAATAATGCTGATATTCCAAAGAACTACTGACAAAATGTTGTTGTTGTTGTCAGGTGCCATTGAGTCGGAACCGACTCATAGCGACCCCATGCACAGCAGAACGAAACAATGTCCGATCCTGGGCCAACCTCACTACCGCTGCCACACTTGAGTCCATCAATGATGCCACCTGGCCAATACATCTTGTTAGGGGTCTTCCTCTTTTTCTCTGCCCCTCCACCCTACCCAGCATGACATCCTTCTCCAGCGACTGTTTCCTCACTACATGTCTCACTGCTCGAAGTTCTCACTGCTCGAAGTTCTCGCTGCTGACAAAATATTATGTTTATATTAATCTGGAAAACAAAAAACTTCCTTTATTTATTTATTATTTCCAAAATGACAAGGATTGGGACTCATGGGATTGGGAAAATTTAAACTCCCATTTAACATCTATCTAGTATCTGGTGTTGAGAACACCTTGGAATACCTTGGCAAAACATGAATTAAAGCAACAGAAAGAGCAAAAGAGAAAAAAGTGCTTTCAGATAAGCCTTGAAAAGATTACTCTTTCTAAAAATATGTTAAAAAGACTTTCAAAACATCTACAATTTTCTCATACAGAAGATATCTAATCAAGGAAAAAGGCTAAACTATCTAACAGAAAATTATAATAAAAATATTAAAAGAAATAATTTCATTATACTGAGAAAATATGAGAACTGGTAAAATCTGAATAGAAATATAGACTAAATACATTTTATTTTAATTATAATTATACAGCAGTTTAAATTAATTTAAAATATTTTAAATTTACTGATATCAAATTGGGATAATAAATATTCTGTGTATTTAAACTTTACAAGCTCTTACTTTTTATTCCACATAGAAAAGACATCCAGATATTTAAGTCCAGTAATTAATGTGCTCATTTTTGCCACTGAAAATATTTTGCTAGAAATTCAATAGATTTTTTTATAAGTTTAATAGTATTAATGTCAAATAATAATACATTGAATTTCTTGCTCATAAAGTAACAAAATTTTCATTGATTGCCAGTGTGGATCTGTGAGCCCACTAGAGATCTGAAATTCACCCTCTGTCATCTTGGTTTCTAGAAGCAGAAAACCTCATAGGTAAAGAGCTGATTCCCAACACCCTTGAAACAAGACTTCATATAATCTGCTTCACTTTTGGACTTTGTGGATTATATTCTTGCTGATGTACTCCTGGTAGGTAATTTGTTACAACACTATAGAATTACTCTGTTTTGAAGTTTTATCAAGCCTCTAAATTTTAATGCAAGTTTCTTTATCATTTAGAATTGCTCTCTTTATAAATATCCATCGATATTTTATTACTGTTCTTTTCATTGCCTTTGTGCACACATTAATTTACTTTAAAATTTTTCCTTTATCCCATGCCAACACGTGAAGTTTATTTTATAATAGTTAATTTGTTTACACTATCTGCTGTACCATATTAATTCTTAGATATTTTTTCTTTTCACTCAGAAACCTTTGTTAAATCTTCTCTTACTGGTCTGCAAAAATCCCCATAAATCTTTGTGTGATAATGTATTTGTCAGACTTGCTGAATCTGTAGTTAGTGCAAACAGTTGGGCCACAAACTATATGTACATTCAGATCCTTTGTCAGGTCTAACACTATATTACAGTTTTTGTGCCACTATTATCCTTGTGTGTCAGTGTGCATTAATGCGCTAGACTGCAAAGTCGGTTTGAATTGCAAGGTTGGTGGTTCAAATTCACCAGCTACTCCTTGGAACCTCTATACAGGGTCGCTATGGGTTGGAACTGACTTGATGGCACTTAACAACAAGAACAACACAATATCTAATACTACTGTTAAAACAGCCATTCACATTATACCCATCTAATTTTCCTACTTATTCTTCAGTACCCTGCTTTTATCTCTCTCACACTGTATAAAATCCAAGGCTACCAATGATGATGGATGCCCTATTCTTTCTGTTGTCAATGACCTATAATACATCACCTTAAAGAACTTTTGAAATATTAACAATAAAAAATGTCCAAATTTTCTTTTGTGGAAAATCAGAATTAAGAGAGTTTTCCATTTGTAATGACTCCCTTGTTAGAAAATAACTTGAGTAATCAAAGCAGTCTGTTCTTTTTCTTGTTACTCAAACAGAAACAGGAATAGTTTGTGCTCTCTCTCTCTCTCTCTCTCTCTCTCT
>NW_006408569.1:17228805-17230313 GCF_000296735.1 Chrysochloris asiatica | reverse complement strand
TTTTAGAATAAATAATATTTTTGAACCTTGCATTTGAACATTATCTTGCCTAGACAGATGGGGCATAATAGATGGCCAATGTACCTTAAAGACACTAAGGGCTCCTTTAACTCTCCATTCGTATGTATGAGGGAGCTTCAAAAAGTTCATGAAAAAATCTATTATCTTTTAATTTCAGTTTCAGTAAACCTTTTGAAGCCCCCTTTTATTGGATCAACTAGTTAAAATTATTAGAGAGAGAAAACTCAGAGGTTCATCAGAGATGAACAGGCACAAATAAAGAAAATACACTAAGTGCGAATCTTAACTTCAGATACTCCTTTCTTTCCACCTTTCTGTATTGATACAGAGTTAGAGATAGAACATGCTATTACAACCTATCTAGTGTTATAGAAAAAATAGCTGGTAACACTGCTGATGTTATGTCAGACAAAGATATATATTTAAATTATTTTGCCAAAGTTATAATTCTAGAAAACAGAATTACCTTATATTTCCTGTTACCTCAAAAAGTAGAGTTTATGCCATCATTAATACTTTCTGCTACATTTGGATTAATACCTCTGATGAGGAAGAGTAAGACATTAAGCACATATGCCAAGTGATTGCATGACATCATACACCTCACCAAGATGACTTCCATTTCCTTAATACATGTATTAGATATCTAGTGCTGCTGTAACTGAAATACCACCACTCAGAATTTAGAAGGCTAGAAGTCCAAATTTAGAGTACCAATTCTGGGGGGGGGGGATTCTTGTCTTCTTTCAGTGTCCATAGGCCCAGCAGTCCTTGGAGATCTCCAGGTGTCTTGATAATAATCATTTCTTGGATCTAGGAGATTCACAGAGGAACCCCAGAATAAAAGGACATATTACACTCCTGGCTCTTTGTTCTTTGTGGTAATGGGTCCAATTCTCTCTGATCACATCACTCTCTTTTGATCTCTTATAAGATAAAAGTTGTTACATGTCAAACCCTTGAAACACTCCCATACATCTGATCAGGGCAGTGGTGGGGCTAACGGTGGTGTATCTACCACTCATCAGTCAGTTTGTCATATTGTGGCAGCTTGTATATTGCTGAGATGCTTGAAGCCATACTACTGGCATACTATAAAGCCAGAAGATGAGCCCATCAGGTTGAAAAACACTAAAAAAATGACTGAGGAAGTGCTGTGCCTTCAAAGCAAAGTTAACCATAAAGATGTTGAATGGAATAAAACTTTCATTTGCTGATGGGGCACAACTCAAAATGAGGAGAAACAACTACAAACATCAATTAATAATAGAGCATGGAATGCATGAGGTATAAATCAAGGAAAATTGGAAGTTTGCAAAAATGAAACAAAGTGCATTAAAATCAATATCCTAGCCATTGTTGTTAGGTGCCATCGAGTTGGAACCGACTCATAGCAATTCCATGCACAAGAGAACGAAACAATGTCCAATCCTGGGCCAACCTCACTACTGCTGCCACACTTGACGCCATCAATGATGCCACCTGGC
>NW_006408569.1:17217669-17228565 GCF_000296735.1 Chrysochloris asiatica | reverse complement strand
TAGTCAATAAAGCATAGGTAAACATCCTTCTGGTATTCTCTTTAGTGAGTTTAATGCACTGGTATTGACCACGTTGAAACAGACAATCAAATACTATGCCAGGAATGACAAATTCAAGAGGAATGGCATTGCATTCTTCATCAAGAAGAACATTTCATGATCTATCTTGAAATATGACACTGTCTGTGATAGGATAATATCCATAATTCTACACAGAAGAACAGTTCATACCCTATTATTCAAATTTACACTCTAACAACTAAAGCCAGTGAGAATGCAAAAAAATAATTCTACCAACTTCTTTGGTCTGTAATTGACCAACGATGCAATCAAGATGCATTGATATTACTGGCTGGAAACAGAGACAGGATCAGTAGTTGGAAAATATGGCCTTAGTGATAGAAATGATGCTGGAGATCACATGACAGGATTTAACAAGACAAATGATTTACTCATTGCAAATAATTTTTTTAAACAACATAAAAGTCTATACACCTGGACCTCAACAGATGATGTAGACAATAAACAAATTGACACCATCTGTGGAAAAGAAAGAAAAAAACCTGGAAAAGGTCAATATCATCTGCTAAAATAAGACTAGGGGTTGACAGTGGAATTGACCATCAACTGCTCATATGCAAGTTCAGACTGAAGCCAAAGTAAATGAAAACAAGTTCACAAGAACCAAATCATGACCTTGAATATCTATGTTCCACATAAATTTAGAGATCATCTCAACAGCAGATTTGATGCATTAAATACTAATGACTGAAGACCAGAAAGAAGAGTTGTGACGTGACATCAATAACATCATACAAGAAGAATGCAAAAGTTATTTAATAAGATAGTAAAGAAAAAAAAGATCAAAAGGATGTCAGAAGAGACTCTGAAAGTTGTTCTTGAGCATAGAGATCCTAAAGCAAATGGAAGAAACGATGAAGTAAAAAAACTGATCAGAAAAATTTTAAAAAGCAGCTTGAGAAGACAAATTATTATAATGAAATGTGCAAAAGACCTGGAGTTCAAAAACCAAAAGGGAAGAACATGCTCAGCATTTCCCAAGCTGAAAGAACTCAAGAAAAAATTCAAAACTTAACGTGAAGTATTGAAGGATTTTATGGGGGAAATATTGAATGCTGCACTGTACCAAAAAGAAATAGTCAGTGTTCAAACATTTGAAGAGGTAATATATGATCAAGAACCGATGGAACTGCTCTTTCTCTCCCACACACCACAAAGATTCTGGTGTCGCCATGGACCGCCACCCCACCCAGTGTTACTAGTACTGTAAGAACAAGTCCTATCCCAAATTCCACTTTTGCCGAGGTGTTCCTGATACCAAGATTTGTATATTTGGCCTGGGTTGGAATAAATAAAAAGTGGATGAGTTCCCACTCTGTTGCCACATGGTGTCAGATGAATACGAGAAGTTTTCTTCAGAAGCCCTGGAGGCTGCCTGTATTTGTGTCAGTAAGTACATGGTGAAAATTTGTAGCAAAGATGGGTTTCACATCCAAGTGCAGCTGCATCCTTTCCATGTTATCCATATCAACAAAATGTTGTCCTGTGCTAGGGCTGACAGGCTCCAGAAATTGAAGCAAGGGGACTTTGGAAATCCTCAGGGCATTATGGCTAGGGTCCACATTGGCCAAGTCATCATGTCCATCTGCGCCAAGCTTCAAAAGAAGGAACATGTTATTGAGGCCTTAAGCAGTCCCAAATTCAAGTTCCCTTGGTGCCAGAAGATCCACATTTCCAAGAAGTGGGGCTTCACCAAATTCAATGTTGATAAGTTGGAAGACATGGTGGTTGAAAAATGCCTCTTCCCATATGGCTGTGGGGTCAAATACATCCCCAACAGTGGCCCCTTGGACAAGTGGAGGGCCCTGCATTCGTGAAGGACTTGGTAGCACTGACCTGTGCCCTCCAATAAATTCAATGTCTCCATGTGCAAAAAAAAAAAAAAGAAAATAGAATTGATGGCATTGAAGAAAGAAGTCCAAGCAGAACTGAAGACATTGGCAACAAACAAGGCTCCAGGAATTGATGGAATTCAAACTGAAATATTTTAAAAAACTGATGGAGCACTGAAGGTTTTCACTTATCTATGGCAATTAATTTGGAAGACAGCCAACTGATTGGAAGAAACCCATATTTGTGCATATTTTAAAGAGCAGTGACCCAATAGAATGCAGAAATAATTTTTAAAAATCATTAATATCACATGCAAGTAAAATTTTGTTGAAGACAATTTAGATAATGGTTGCATTAACATCAACAGGTACTGCCAGAAATTCAGGCAGATTCAGAAAAGAATCTGGAACTAGTGATATGATTGCTGACCTCAGATAGAGTTTGGTTGAAAGCAGAGACTATCAGAAAGATGATTTGAGCTTTATTCACTATGAAAAAGCTCTCGACTGTATGTACCATGACAAACAATAGACAGCATTGTAAATAATGTGTGTTTCAGAACATTTAATTTTGCTCATGAGGAATTTGTACATAGAATAAGTGGCAGTTGTTATAACAGAAAAAGGGAATACTGACTGTTTTAAGATCAGGAAAGATGCAAGCCAGGATTGCATCATTTACCCATACTTATTCAATCTGCATTCTGAGAAAATAATCTGAGAAGCTGGATTATATGAAGAAGAATGTCACATTAGGACTGGAGAAAGACTCATTAGCAAATGTGATATTCAGATGATACAGCCTTGCTTGCTGAAAGTAAAGAAGACTTTAAAAACTTACTGTTGAAGATCAAACATTATAGCCTTCAGTATGGATTGTACCTCACATAATGGGGGATCATCACTTAACTGCCAAACCACTGAGAACCATGGTTGAACTAAAGTGACACATATATTTAGGGAGACACAAATCTACCTATAATATCTTTCACTGGTTGCACAAAGATAAAAACTCTTGGATTAGATATATGTCACTGACTAGTTTAATGATACTCATTGCTATTGTCATTGTTACTTAAATGAAAATTACTTCTAATTATATCTAAGCCATATGCCACCCATCAAGTGGATTTTATATATGTTGTTGCTGTTATTGTGAAGTGCTGTCGAGTTGGTTCTGACCCTGTATAGAGTTTCTGAGGAGCAGCTGATGAGCTTGAACCGCTAACCTTGTGGTTCAAACTGATTTTTCAGTGCAGTGCATTAACCCCCAGCACCATATAGAAAAGATATAATTCACAAATAGACTTGAGCTCTTGATTTAAAGCTTATAGCCTAACCATGGAACAAGCAGTTTCTCTAATGTGTACTTGCTTCATAAGTACTCTCATAAGAGGATCACTGAAACTGGATGCTATTATAAAGCATTCAATTATATTGTAAAGCACAAGTCCACGAGACCTAAAATATAACTGTGACCATATCTCAACTGAACTTAGAGATCACCTTAATAAAATATATGATGAATTAGACACTAATGACCAAAGATCAGAAGACGTGTGAGATGACAGCAACAACTTCATAAAGGAAGAAGGCAAAAGTACATTAAGAAGACAAGAAGGAAGAACAACACAAAATGGATTCAGAAGAAACTATGACTTGCTCTCCAGTATGGAGAAGGTAAAGCAAAAGAAAGAAATGAGGAGGTAAAAGAGGTGAGCAGAAAATGCCAAAGGACAGCTTGAGAAGACAAAGTAAAATGTTACAATAAAATGTGCAAAGACTTAGAGTTAGAGTTAGAACACCAAAAGGGAAGAATATGTTCATCATTTCTCAAGCCATAAGAACTGAAGAAAAAATGCAAGCCTCAACTTGAAATACTGAAGGATTCTATGGGCAAAATATTGATTGATGCAGAAAGCATCAAAACAAGATGGAAGGAATACACGGTCACCGAACCAAAAAGAAATAGTCAATGTTCAAACATTTCAAGAGGTAGCATATGATCAAGAGTCAATGGTACTGAAGAAGTCCAGGGTTTACTGAAGGCATTGGCAAAAAACAAGGCTCTTGGGAATTGATGGCATACAAATTGAAAAATTTCAACAAACTGAGGAAGTCCTGGAGGCATTTACTCATCTATGTCAAGAAATTTGGAAGGTCAACTGATTGGAAGAGAGCCATATTTGTACCCTTTTCAAACAAAAAAGATATTTGCAATGAAAAAGTCAACAATCTTGCAAAATTCTATCATGTGATCTCCAGCATGTTTCTACCACAAAGGCCATATTGTCTAACTCCTGATCTTTCCTATTTGTTCCAGTATTTGCATTCCAATTGCCAGCAATACATCATATTTGCATGTATGATGATTTTCAGACTAAAGAAGTTGGTAGATTCTTCCATTTCATCATCAGTGGCTTTGTGGTTGGTGGGTATATTTGAATAATAGTGGTATTAATTGGTCTTCATTGTAGGTATAAGGATATTCTCCTATCACACAGGGTAGTGTACTGCAAGGGAGATCTTGAAATGTTCTTGTTGTTGAAGAATGTAAGGCTAATCTTCAATTTATCTTTCCTGGCATAGTACATTATGTGATAGTAGGATTCAAAATGGTCAATAGCAGCCTACTCCAGCTCACTAATAATGCCTAGGATATTGATGTTTATGTGTTCCTTTATATTTTTGACAACTTCCAATTTTACTAGATTCATACATCACACATTCCATGCTCCAATTATTAATGGATGTTTGCAGCTATTTCTCCACATTTTGAGTTGCACCCAAAATGTGCAGGTCCCGAAAGTTTACTCCATTTACATCATCACTTTCAACTCTACTCTGAGGAGGCAGTTCTTTCCTATTCATATTTTGAGGACCTTCCACCATGTGAGTCTCTTTTTCCAGCACTGAATCTAACAATATTCTCATGCTTTTCATCATGTTTCAGTATTCAATATTCGATTGTTATCTGACAGTGCTCCACTGCTGTTCATACAATTTTCAGTGACTCAGTATTCAGAAGTACTCTATTTTTTCCTTATTCCTAGCCTGTCTTAGTCTGGAAGCTCTGGTGCAATCTGACTACCATGGGTGACACTGCTGGTAGCTAAAATAACAGAAGCATAGCTTCCAGAATCAAACAAAATGTGTGCTAATATAGTGCAACAAACTGACAGATGAATGATGGAATACCAATCTAAGTATGATTAATTAATTTTAAAGAAAATCCTTGATCAAAAGAAGAGAATGCATGATAGCTTAAATTTTATGACACTTGATTTGTGGATTGCTACAGTTGAGAGCTGGAGTCCTAATTTAATTTTAACCTTAATATCAATTCAGACTGTATGTTATGGTCTTTAAGTTACTTTGCCAATGTTTATTGAGTTAAGTTACTGTAAAGAAACAATCATGGGGGACAGGAGAATCACAAACAGGAAGCAGAGGCTCCTCAATGGAGGTACAAACAAAACAGAGAAGGTGCTTTGCCAGAACTGTTCCAAAGCTTTAGATCTAATATAAGCTTGGGGGCATCAGTTTTCAGAGCTCAGCAGTGGAGAAATCTGATTGTGGTAAGAATAAACTGCGATTTTGGAATCATCCATGCTCCCTGCGGCCCACAGTGTGGGTGGAGATCAGAGAGCAGGGCCACAGCCAGGCTTCTTTACTTCTCTCCCCTGTGGCATCCTCTCTGTCTGTCCGGGCATCTTCAGGCAAGTGGAAGCACACCCCCAAAAGGGTCCAGCGTTGCACCCACAGGGTACAATTTTACTATGGCACAAAGGGGAAATCCCTGAAAGCCCCAGCAGTCCCACAGACTAGTCCTTTGGCTGTGTCTTATAATGTCTGAATCTAGGACTTAGGACTAAAGTTGACTCTCTTATTTGGGTGGGAACCTTTATTCCTGCCTTACCTAACAAGAGACAGCAGGTCTGACCATACAGCCAAACCGTATTTGCACTTTTTAAAACCACAACATAAAAGACAAAAGTGAACACCAACTTCTATATATAAGGATGCAGCCCTTGAGAATTACGCTGTGCATATGCAGATACTTAACTGAAGTTCAGAGATAAAAATTGTGAACAATCATTTTTCCATTCATTTCTCAATATCTATTTCACACGTCCATGATGGTGACTAGCGGGGGAGCCTGAGAAAATGGACACCCCCACCCACCCCTGGAGTTACTACTGTGTATGCACAAGGACCTGCACAGTGAAGGCTATTGGACAGTCTGCTACGGTTTTGTTTTTGTGTGCTGGATTTTGTCCCTGCTTTATATGGTTTCTGATTTTGGTCTTTTTGGTCTCATTTTTTTTCCTGGGGGTGAGTGACTTCTCTCCCTATGCTACCCAAAAAGAGACAGCAATCATGGCCATATAGCCAAGCTACAAGCATACCCCATAATATCCCACCATCTGGACAGGAGCCAATACCAGCAGGTTGGTATTACATACATAGCCAATACCTGGATAGCTAGCTAGCAGTTGAATAATATGATACATGAAAGGGGAAGCCTATCTCCAAATCACATACACCAGGATACACTAAGTAAGCTTAACAATACAACAACATACATTCATTTAATCATTGAAAACACATCTAACTATTGAAAATGCCCAAGAAAACAAACAAACAAAAGATCTCCGCACATGTCCAGAAACAGTAAAGAGTAACTGAGACAAAGGAACTGGAGGCAGACAGAGACTTCCCATTAGAAGAAGAACAGGCTTTCGATTTGCCTGAGAAGGTATTCAGAAGAATGATATGGAGACAAATCCAAATATTTCACAGAGCGGTGGAGGAAAATAAAAAAGAAGTCAGGCAAATGCTACAAGAGCAATCACACAAGATAAATATAGCATTGGAAACAATTCAAATACTGCAAACAGAAGTCCAGATGATTAATAATAAAATATCAGAAATGGACAATACACTGAAAGTGAAAAGGAGTAGAACTGAAGAGATGGAAGCCAGAACCAGTGAGTTGGAAGACAAATCTATAAATACTGCTAAGATAGAAAAGCAAGCAGAAAAAAGTATAAAAAAATCTGAAGACTGCGGGAAGCGGCTTAACTTCCACTGCTTGACATGGTCCCACTGCTTGACACTCATGCACAGCAGATGACTCTTAAAAAGCTGGTTTCTATCTTCCCTTCAGATTAACTTTGAATTCACTTGTAAAAATATATAATATTGCCATATTCACAGCTTTTACTGTGAGCTCTACAAACCTTGGGAAAAAACAATTATCTCAACTTCAGTAGCCTGAATTCAAAGAGAAATCTATAAATTACTCCCTTTCACAGAAAACCTAAATACAAAGTAACTGCATTTGTGAGACCACAAAAGCAGATAACAAAATAAAGTGAAGCTGACCTACCCCCTATAGACCTCACCACAATCAGTCACCAGCCAGAATTCACAAACCCCTACATACAAGCACCTGCATAAATAGGCAGAAAATAATGAACTTAAGTGAAGGGTAGTTTTAATGTGATAGTCTACATTTCCTGCAGCAATTAGCCGGGTTGGGCTTTATGCCACATAACTTCAAAAGAAAGAAACATAAAAATACTATTAGCAAGCAATTTAATGAATACTTTAGAAAAATAAATAAGTAGATGTTAGTAATACTTTTTACTATGAAAATAGTAGTACATTATGTAGGATAGAAGATTGATAATTAGTTAGTAGAAATAATAAGGTAGAAACTTACATTACTAAGAAAATGTAATCAGGGGTCTGATAAGTAGAAATGATTTGTGTAAAGTTTGACTTAATCTTTTAGTGGAAACAAGAAGAAACAATTTATCCCATACTGGGAAAGGAGATGAAAGTCAGGTTGACCAGCACAAAAATATTTTTGTCAAAGTTGTCTAATGACCAGGTGCAGGAATGTTGTGATAAACTGTGTAATAATTCAAGAAAAGATCAAAGTGTCAATTCATTATGTACTATGTAGTTTTAAGTATAAAAATAAAGACTTGCTGAGCAGGGCCAGAAGAAGAAGCAGAAGCAGAAAGACAGAGGCAGAGCGCCCTATCAGCCAAACAGAGGCTCTCGATTGCTTTCATTTTCGCCTACTCCGTGTCTCCTCTTGTGTCCCATGACCCAGTGAGAGCTAGACTCCCGCAAAAGACGGTCTAAAATTCATGTTGGATTACATGAAGAGGAATAATTTAAGAATTATTGGCATTCTGGAAGAGGAAGAATCACAGAAGTCCACAGATAGAGGGAAAAGTTAGGAGATTATAGGGGAACCTTAAAGATAGTTAATACTTCACAACATACCACGAAGATGAAGATCCAAGTAAAGCATAGAAACTTTAAAACTAAGAAGAAACTGACAATAAATACCACAAAAAAACATTAACTCAGCACAAGAAGGCATGCAGAACAAAGGAATGAGCAGCACCACACACACACACACACAGAAAAAACTAACATAATGACAGCAATTAATCTGTACATATTGATAATTACACTGAATGTCAGTGGAGTAAATGCACCAGTGAAGACACAGAGAGTGGAAGAATAGATACTAAAACAAGACCCTTCAATATGCTGCCTGCAAGGGACACATCATACACACAAAGACAAAAACAGACTAAAAGATAAAGAATGGAAAAAAGCATACCAAATAATTGCAATAAAAAACGAGCATGAGTGGCAATAGTAATCTTTCACAAAACAAACTTTATGACAAAAACCAGCATAAGAGATAAAGAAGGACACTATCTCAAGATTAAAGGGTCAATTGAGCAATATGACACAACCATAATAAATGCCTATGCTTCCAATGAAAGACCATCAAGATATATAAAGCAAACCCTACTAGAATTGAAGAAAGAAATAGACAAATCTATAATTATAATGGGAGATTTTAATCTGTCACTTTCAAAAAGGGATAAAACAACCAGAAAGAAACTCAACAAACATACAGAGGTACAAAACAGAACCATAAAGACACTTGACATTATAGATGTGTACAGAGGATTCAATAAAATAGTGCTGAGAGGACAATTTATTGCAATAAATGCACACATCCAAGAAGAAGAAAGAACCAAAATCAACACCTTAACACAATATCTCCAACAACTAGAAATATACCAGCAAAGTAAACCTACTGTCAACAGAAAAAATGAAATAATAAAGATTAGAGCAGAAATAATAATAATAATGAAATAATAGAGATTAGAGCAGAAATAAATTAGATAGAAAACAGGAAAATATAGAAAGTATCAACAGGATAAGAAGCTGGTTCTTTAAACAGATTAATAAAATTGGCATTGGCAAACCTAACAAAAGAAAAGAGGGCGAAGACACAAATAAGATGCATTAGAAACCACATGGGCGATGTCATAATGGGATCAAAGGAAATAAAAAGGATATTAACAGAATACTATGAAGAGTTGTACTCTAACAAATTTGATAACTTAGAAGAGATGAATACATTTTTAGAAAAACACGACCTACCTAAACTTACACAAAGTGAAGTGTAAAACATGAATAGACCCATAGCAAAAGAAGAAATTGATCAGGTCAACAAAAAACTCCCAACCAAAAAAAGTCCAGGTCCAGATGGCTTCACTGGTGAGTGTTACCAAACATTCAAGGAATTCCAGAATATAGAAGAGGATTGAAAACCTCCTAATACATTTTATGAAGCAAGCATAACCTTCATACCAAAACCAGGGAAGGACATCAATAAGAAAGAAAATTATAGACCAATATCCTCATGAATATAAGATGCAGAAATTCTCAACAAAATCCTAGCCAACAGAATCCAACAGCACATCGAAGAAATAATACATCATGACCAGTGGGGTTCATACCAAAGATGCAAAGATGGTTCAATATTAGAAAAACAATCAATATAATCCACTATATGCATAGGAAAAAAGGAAAAGAACTACATGATCACATTGATTGATTCATTAAAGGCATTGGACAAAATTCAACATCCATTTCTGATTAAAAAAAAAAAAAACAACAAAAAAAAACACTCAACAAAGTAGGAATTGAAGGAAAAATCCTCAACGTAATTAAGAGCATATATACAAAACCAGTAGCCAACATAACTCTCAATGGAGAGAAACTGAAATCCTTCAATGTGTGAACAGGAACAAGACAAGGATGCCCTTTGTCACCACTCCTTTTCAACATTTTGTTGGATGTCTTAGCAAGAGCTATATGGCAAGATAGGGAAAGTAAAGGCATCTAAAATGGCAAAAAGGAAATGAAACATTCTATTTGTAGAAGATATGAGCCTATACACTGAAAACTTCAAAGACTAAGTAAAAAAACCTACGAGATTTTATTGGAAGATTCAGCAAATTGGCAGGATATAAGACCAAAATACAAAAATCAGTTGGGGAAGGCGGGACTTGATGGTGGCTAGGGTGGAGTTGCACTGGAGTTCGCCGTCAGCAATACCACAGAATACTAGACAAAGCAGATCCAGGGCAGAGCTCCAAAACATGGAACCACAGAGATAGGAATATTTTGAAGGTTTGAAGGCTTATAGATTGTGTAACTTGAAGCTGAAGTGAAAAATCACGTACTTTTGAATCTGCCGGGTTGGGCTCAGAGGCTTGGAGCCGACATCTTGGGTGAGAACAAATGGCAAGACCAAATGGGGGAACAGAAACACCACAGAAAAATGCCATGGGAACCGTGGACAATATACATCATCAGTTTTGCTATGTTCTGATTTTCTTTTCTTTTGTTTTCTTTTTTGGTATCTGGTCATTGGTGCACCCACTGTTTGCCAACCTCCATTCTGGTGACTAGAGGGGAAGCCTGAGTGAGTGGACACCCCCACCCTCACCACTGGTGGGTTCTTCTGCCACGCATGCACACAGACTCTGCCCAAGAGCAGGCCCTGAATGTTTTTTGCTTGTTTGTCTTTTGTTTTGTTTTTTAATACGGGAAAGGGCAGGACAGTGCTGTAGAGAGGGAAAGAGAGTTT
>NW_006408569.1:17212087-17213703 GCF_000296735.1 Chrysochloris asiatica | reverse complement strand
GCAAAGGACATAAATAAGCATATTGCAGGGGAGGAAATAGTCTCTTCAACAGATGATGCTGGCTGAACTGGAAAGCAATATGCAAAAGATTGTCACATAGTCCACTGTCACTCATCTATTCTACATAATCATTTCATGTCTACGTTCAATAATGTCATCAGCAGTGGACGTAGACTGATGTTTTAATATAACCAGAGTGTGAATAATTTTTGACTCACACTCATAGCAACATATTCCATTAAGCAAATCTGTTGCAAAATAGCTCTTTAAAATGTAAAAGAGCATCGATGTCACATTGAAGACTATGGTAAACCTGAACTAAAGCACGGTATTTTAAATCTCTTTATACGCAAATGAAAGTTGGACAATGAATAAGGAATGCCATAGAGGAATCGATGCATTTGAATTATGGTTTTGGCAAAGAATATTTAAAGTACTGTATACTGATAGAATAAACAAATCTATTTTGGAAATAATATAGCAGAATAATCTTTAGAAGTTAGGATGATGAGATTCTGTCTCACATTCTGTGGACAAATTGTCAGGAGGGACATACTGTCTAGAGAAGGACTTCGTGTTTGAAAGACTCCTTGATTCAGTAAGACCAAACCAAAATCCCACTGCCATTGAGCAGATTCCAGTGTATTTGTTGGCATTGTTGTTAGGTTCTATCAAGTCTGTTCTGACTCATAGTGACCCTATGTATAAGAAAACACATCCCAGCCCTGCTCTAATCTCACAAATAATTATGTTTCAACCCACTTTGTCAATCCATTTCATAGGAGGTATTCCTCATTTTCACTGACACTCTATTCTATGAAACATGATGTCCAGTTCCAGGGACTAGTCTGTCCTAACAACATGTCCAAAGTACCACAGATGAAGTCTCATCATCCTTACTTATAAGTAGCATTCTGGCCATACTTGTTGCAAGACAGATTTTTTTGCTATTTTAACAGGCCATGGTACTTTCAACATTCTCACCAACACCATAATTTGAATGCATCAATTTTTCTTTGGTTTTACTTATTTGTTGTCCAGCTTTTGCATGCATATAAAATAGTTTTAAATACCATGGCTTGGGTCTGACACACATTGGTCCTCAAAGTGACCTCTTTGTTCTTCAACACTTTAAAGGGGTCATTTGCTGCAGATTTGCCCAATGCAATAAGTAATTTCTTGACTGCTTGATTTCCTAACTGCTACTTCCATGACCATTGATTGTGGATCCAAGTAAAATGAAGTCCCTGAAAACTTTAGTATTTTTTCCCCATTTACCATGAAATTTATTGATCCAGTTGTGGGGCTTTGTTTTCTTTACACTGAGTCATAATCCATACTGAAGGCTGTATTCTTTGATCTTCATCATGAAGTGCTTAAAGTCCTCTTAGCTTTTAACAAACAAGGTTGTGTCATCTTCCTATTATAGATTGTTAATGAATCTTCTTTCCATCCTGATGCTGCTTTTTTCTTTATCTTAACTGGTTTTTCAAATTATTTGCTTAGCATACAGATGGAATAAATATAGCAAAAAGATACACCCTGAAATGCACCTTTCCATATTTTAAACCATCCATTATCCCCTTAAGGAGCTCTGGTAGCGTAGCAGTTACGAA
>NW_006408569.1:17196486-17211822 GCF_000296735.1 Chrysochloris asiatica | reverse complement strand
TGATCCACACAGTCAAATGTTTTTTCATAGTCAATAAAGCACAAGTAAACATATTTCTTATATTTTCTGCTTTCAGCCAAGATTTGTCTGACAAAAGTAATGAAATACCACATTTATTGTTTTCTTCTGCACCCAGCTTGAATTTCTGGCAGCTCCCTATCTATATGTTACAGTTGTTTTTTAATTATCTTCAACCAAATTTTACTGGTGTGTGATATTAATGCTACTGTTCAAAAATTTCTGCATAATTACCCTATGTCGAAATTCTAAGACTGACTCTTTATATGGGAGTAGACAGCCTCATCTTTCTCCTGTGGAAGGGCTGGTGGGTTTGAACAACCTACCTTGAGGTATTCTGCTACTATAAAGATTTATAGCCTTGGAAAACCTATATAGGGTCACTATGAGTTAGAACAGACATCACAGCACATAACCAACACCACCATCTTCAGGTTAGCAACTCAATGCCTGACCCAGTGCATAACAAGAACCTGTCTTCCTAACTATGTATGGTGTGCTTTGTTAAGTGCAAGTCCATAACAAAATATAGATAGTGGAATAAAGATGATGGAATTAAATCAAGTAGCTGTTAAATGCCTATTGAGCCTACCAAAATGTACACATCTGTTTGTTTAAAATACTTCCCAAACTACCTACTGCCAATAATCAGCCACACATTACCAGAGTTAGGTGAGAAACAATCCACAAGGACATTGTTGGTAGCAAGGAATGATACATCTGTTACCAAAATAACTTTTTTGCCTGTCCCTTTGGACATTCAAGATGATTAACAGCATTCACATGTACTTCCTTTCACCAAACTCTTTTGCAAAGATGTAGAATCCTAAACATACTATTAGCAATGACTCAAAACCTCAGCAAGTACAAGAACGCAGAAACTTGCAGATTTTACCCATTTGACCTAACCTTAATGACTTGATTCTCAGAACTTGAGTATAGGAAGATTTTTAAAAAACTAATTTTTGATAATGGAAATTAGGGTAAATTGTTACATTTGATGAACTCATGATTGTAGTAGCTCAAAATACCAACAGAGAAAGAAGGAGTCTTCATATCAAGTATCTCATACCAAGTATTAATCCTATCCCCAATGCATACAGGGTAGATAGGGAGGTGAAACTTAGACATTGGCTACATAAAATGAGGGGGTGATAAAGGCAGGAAGTGACTTGTTTATAAGTTGTCAAAAGGGAGTTTAGTTTAAGAGTGTGTGGGGGCCAACCAAAAAAAGTTCAGGTCCAGATGGCTTCACTGCTGAGTTTCACCAAACATTCAGGGATGAGCTGTCACCAATTCTACCCAAATTATTCTAGAATATAGAAGAGAATGGAAAACATCGTAACACATTTTAAGAAGCAAGAATAACCTTCATAACAAAACCAGGGAAGGACATCACTAAGAAAGAAAATTATAGAACAATATCCCTCATGAACATAGATGCAAAAATTCTCAACAGAATCTTAGCCAACAGAATTCAACAACACATCAAAAAAGTAATATATCATGACCAAGTGGGATTCATACTGAAGATGCAAGGATGGTTCAACATTAGAAAAACAATCAATGTAATCCACCTATAAATAAGAAAAAGTAAAAGAACCACATGATCATATTGGTTGATGCAGAAAAGGCATTTGACAAAATCTAACATCCATTCCTGATAAAAACACTCAACAAAGTAGGAATTAAAGGGAAATTCCACAACATATTTGAGAGCATATATACAAAATCAAGATCTAAAATCACTCTTAATGGAGAGAAACTGAAAGCCTTCCCTTTGCAAACAGACACCAGCCAAGAAGGCCTCTATCATCATTGCTATTCAATATTGTGCTGGAAGTCTTAGCCAGACCCATAAGGCCAGTTAGGGAAATTGTTGTTGTTGTTAATTGCCATCAAGTCGATTCCAACCCATAGCGACCCTGTACAAGGTTTCCAAGGTTGTAAATCTTGACGGGAGTAGAAAGCCTTATCTTTCTCCCACAATGCGGCTGGTAGTTTCAAACTGCTGACCTTAAGGTTCGCAGCCCAATTTATAACCACTACGCTACCAGAGCTTGTGAAAGAGGAAGTAAAACTCTATTTTCAGATGCTATAACCCTATATATAGAAAACCACAAAGGCTCAGAGGAAAACAACAACAACAAAACAAAAAACAAACAAACAAACAAAAAAAACCTGCTGGAACTCATTGGAAGATCCAGCAAAATGGCAGGGTACAAGATCAACAAACAAAAACAGACTACTAACATTGCAACAATTACACAAACCAAAGAAGACAAAATAGATGATTGAGGCATTTTAAAAATTAGAAACTCATGTGCATCAAAGGATTTCACCAAAAGACTAAAAAAGGAGCCAACATAATGGAAAAAAAGCTTTTGAAATTACGTATCAGATAAGGGACTAATTTCTAATATCTAAAGGAGCGCTGGAAGCGTAGTGGTTACGAATCGGGGTGCAAACCGCAAGGTCAGCAGTTCGAAACTACCAGGTGTTCCATGGGAAAAAGATGAGGCTTTCTGTTCCCGTAAAGATTTACAGCCTCGGAAACCCTGTACAGGGTCACTATGAGTCAGAACCCACTCCACGGCACATAACAACAACATAGGAAACTACAACACCTCTACAAGAAAAAGACAATCACCCAATTTAAAAATGGACACAGGATATATACAGACACTTCAAAAAGGAAGACATTCAGGTAGCTAACAAACATATGAAGAAATGTTCACGATCATTAGCCATTTTGGTTGGTTAGTTGGTTGTGTGCCGTGGAGTCGGTTCCGACTCACAGCGACTCTGTACAGTGTTTCCTAGGCTATAAATCTTTACAGAAGCAGAAAGCCTCATCTTTCTCCCGTGGAACAGCTGGTAGTTTCGAACTGCTGACCTTGCAGTTCGCAGCCTGATTTGTAACCGCTCGCTACCAGAGCTCCTTAGATATGCAAATCAAAACAACCATGAGATATCATCTCACACCAGCGACAACAACAAAGTGCAAAAATGCAGAGGAAAAAAAATGCTGGTGAGAATGTACCCTCCTACATTGCTGGTGGGAATGCAAAATGGTCCAACCACTCTGGGAAAGAGTATGGCACTTCCTCAGAAAGTTGGAAATAGAAATACCTTATGATCTAGCAATTCCTCCACTTGGTATATATCCATAAGAAATACGAGCCATAACACAAGTAATTGTATGCACACCAATGTTCATAGCAGCACTATTCACACTAGCAACAAGATGGAGACAAACTAAGTACCCATCAGTAGAAGAAAGGATAAACAAACTTTGGTACATATACACAGTGGGATATTATGCTACCTTGCAGAATAACAAGGAAGCTGCAAGCAACCATGTAACATTGTTGAAACTTGAGGACATTATGCTGAGTAAAATTAGTTAGTCACAAAAGGACAAATATTGCATAAGACCATTATTGTAAAAGCTTAAGAAAAGATACCCATACTAAAAGAGGGGAAAAAAAAAAAAAAATCTTTGTTGTATTCAGTGAGAATGCTAAAACACAGCCTGCTTAAATTTCTGAGAGCAAAAAGGATCTACCTCCATTTGGTGCCAATTTCTGGCTCTGCATGAGACGTGCCTACTAATGGTTGTGGTCCTGTGGGTTTCAAGAGGAGTTAGAAGGACAGAAAATTCCATCTTAATGCTTCTCCTCACCATCTACAGAATGGCAAAAATAAATAAATAAATAGATAGATAGATAGATAGATAGATAGATAGATAGATAGATAGATAGATAGATAGATAGATAAACAAACAAACAAACCAAAAATAAAAATCCTCAGCAAGTTGCTGCACTATGCTACTTACTGGTCAATGAGTTTTTTTTTTCTTTTTTTCTTTTCTCAAGCTCTTAGAGGATATGTGAATAACTACAGTACTATTGAGGTAAGCTAAATTGTTCCATCCCACCAACTGAAGTAATCTTAAAACATCCACAATGGTACATTACCACCAAACAGTTCTTGAACTGAATCCTCTAGCCTACTTTTCATTCAAACAGAGTAGTGGGAGAAGTGCACTAATAAGAATGTATTTCAGCCACATATTTAATTATTATGCTTATGTGACTCCATGTGATAAGCACTGTACTTCAAGCCACAAGGTCCATGGTTCAATCCTGCCAGTTGCTCCACGGGAGAAAGATGGGGATTTCTGAACCCTTGAAGATTTAAAGCCTTGGAAACTCTATACAAGGTTGTTACGAGTCAGAACTGAATCGGTGACACTTAATAACAACATACACACAGAGCTAATAAATATAACAGTGAGCAATTGACAGTCTCATCCTAAGTCATCGCAATTAATTGGAGTCCTGGTGTA
The DNA here is from genome assembly GCF_000296735.1 of Chrysochloris asiatica. NCBI lineage: Eukaryota > Metazoa > Chordata > Mammalia > Afrosoricida > Chrysochloridae > Chrysochloris > Chrysochloris asiatica. Next base: position 17,207,453 of record NW_006408569.1, on the reverse strand, counting down.
GTATTGTGGGATAAAACACTGGACCGCGAGGTTGGTTTGAACCATAAGGATGGTGGTTCAAGGTCACCAGCTGCTCCTTGGAAACCCTATACATGTGAGTTGGAACCGATTCACTGGCACTAAACATTAACAAATGTAGTGCTGTAGGATTAGCACTGGACTGCTAAATGGAAGTCAGCAGTTCAAACTTATCAGCCACTCCTTGGAAACCGTATACAGGGTCGCCATGAGTTGGAACTAACTCCATGGAATGTAACAACATCTTAGTTAACACGAATATTCTAGGCAATCATTTGCTTGTATTAAATAAGATGTCAGCCTTTATTCAGGCTGTTTGTAACTCATAAATAAATTATAACATAGCATGTTTAAGAGGCAGTGTCTGTACTCCATTGAAACTTCTTTTATCAACAGTATCAGATAGAATTTACCCTTCTCATTTGAAGTATAAAGAGAACCTAAATTGACATGTTTTCTAATTCAAATTTTCCTTGTTTGGAGATATTAGATACTGTTTGGTTTATAACTAATTTAATTAATGAACCTATTGCATAACTCAGTACTCAATTGGAGGAGGGTGAAAAAGGAAAGAGAATGGTGGCAAGAGAATAGAGTCAATTGATTTTTATCATCAAAATGGGTACTTTGTAAGTAAATTATCTATTTGACTGTACTTGAAATGTCCTTAAAAATGCCACTTCTTTGAATCTCTCTCTTTTTTTTTTTTTTTTTAACAAGAAACAATTCATGTAGGAGCTTGAAGAGACTGGAACAGAAATAGGTGTTGACAGATGGGCAAGACTTCCAGTGCACTGTTGCCAGGTAAAATGAGCCCACTAGAGTTGTGATCCATTTCATCCACAGCTACAAGATGGCTCGAGGCACATTTCACTACTTGTTAGTGCAGACCAATTCCATTTTGAAACTGTCACAGAAAATAACAATGTGACGTTTAATAATTCATTCATTGTTAAAGCCAATATCTTAGAATGCTGTGTGAGGGATCCCATATTTAATAGCAAGAGTTTGAGCTATTGCTCTCAAGGTCATAACACTTTCATGGTTTTTGAGGCTTGGAACATAATAGAATTAAAAATTTTAAAAGATGACTTTTTACATGCACATGATAACTCAAGGAAAGTTTTGCTCTTTTACTTCTGCAAAAGGGGAAACTGTCTTTACAAAATATCAATATGTAAGTACAAATATGCAGAAGTTATTAAATATTCCTTATATGCCTACCAAAAAGGTTTAGCCTTACACAATGAAAGCAGCAAGAGAGAAGGGAAAGATAACAAAACTCCTTCTGTCATCTGAGAACAAATCTCTAGTACTGATATTCCATTTCAACGTAAAAAAGGAAGTAAGAAAACACTAATTTAGCTACAAAATAGTACACAATTATTAAGTGACTTACCAGTTGCTATTGAGTAGATTCCAACTCATGGTGACTCCATGAGTGGTTTGTTGTTGTTTTTCAGTGGGTTCTGACTCATAGCGAGCAACCCTGTATAGGGTTTCCCAGGAGCAGCTGGTGAGCTTCAACCGTCACCCTTGTGGTGCCAATCTACCTTGCTATCCAGCGCATTAATTCACAGTCTGTACAACTCCAAAGTCCCTACACCTTCTATTGTATCTTGCAACTCCCAGTCATTATAGACTTAAATCATCCAGTGTTAAAGGTCATTGGAAAATAGCCCATGGTTTAAAAGGAAGGGGTGAGGAAAGAATAAATAGAGAAGACTATCACTTGAACTCTTGGAAGATTGCTGAAAAATCTGATTCTATGGCACTTAAAAACAACAAGAATATTTATCCCTTTCTTTCAGCCTTTATATCAGTTTAAATGAGAAAAACATTTCTTTTGCTCAAAAATATCTTGAAGCACACACTCTGTTAGACATAATCCTTCAAATTTTGTTCCACAGAACATTGTTGTTGTTAGGTGCCATCGAGTAGGTACTGAATCATAGTGACCTTATGCCCAGTAAAACAAAACACTGCCTGATCCTGGGCCAACCTCACTATTGTTGCCACGCTTGAGTCCACCAATTCTTCCACTTGGCCAATCCATCTCGTTGGGGGACTTTCTCTTTTTCTCTGACCCTCCACCTTACCAAACATGATATTATTCTCTAGTGACTGATACATACTGACAATATGTCCGAAGTATGAGAGACGAAGTTTGGCCATCTTAGCCTCCAAGGTGCACCCTGGCTGCACTTCTTCCAAAATGGTTCTATTGGTTCTTTTGGCAGCCCATGGCACTTTCAATATTCTCTTCCAACATCATAATTCAAAATCACCAAATCTTCTATGGTCTTCCTTATTCACTGTCCAGCTTTCACATGCATATGAGGTTATTGAAAATACCATGGCTTGGGTCAGGTGCACCTTAGTACTCAAGTTGACATCTTTGCTCTTCAACACTTTAAAATGTTCCTGTGCAGCAGATTTGCCTAATGCAATACATAGTCTGATCTCTTGACTGCTGCTTCCACAAGTGTTGATAGTTGATCCAAGAAGAATGAAGTCTTTGGCAACTTCAATCTTTTCTCTGTTGATAAGAATGTTGTTTCTTGGTCCAGTGGTGAGGATTTTTGTTTTCTTGACATTGAGATGTAATCCATACTGAAGGCTGTGCTCTTTGATCTTCATCAGTAAATGTTTTAAGTCCTCTTCACTTTCATCAAGCAAGGTTGTATCATCTGCATATCACAGGTTGTTAATGAGTCTTCCACCAATCCTGATGCCATGTTTTCTTCATATAACCCAGTTTCTCGAATGATTTGCTCAGCATACAGGTTGAATAAGTATGATGAAAGAATACAATCTTGTCACACACCTTTTTTAGTTTTAAACCATTCAGTGTTCCCATGTTCTGTTCGAACAACTGCTCTTGGTCCAGGTAGATTCCTCATGAGCACAATTAAGTGTTCCGGAATACTCATACTTCGCAATGCTGTCCATAGCTTGTCATGATCCACACAATTGAAACCCTTTGCATAGTCAATAAAGCACAGGTAAACATCTTCTGATATTCTCTGCTTTCAGCCAAGATCCATTGTACATCACCAATGATATCCCTCATTCCACAGCCTCTTCTAAATCTGGCTTGAACCTCTGGGAATTCTCTGTCAATGTATTGCAGCCATTTCTGTATTACCTTTGGTAAAACTTTACTCGCATGGGATATCAAAGAGATTGTCTGATTATTTCTGCATTCTGTTGGGTCACTTCTCTTTAGAATGGGCACAAATATGGATATCTTCCAATCCATTGGCCAGATAGTTGTCTTCCAAATTTCTTGGAAGATGAGTGAGTGCCTCCTGTGCCACCTCACTTTCTTGAAAGATTTCAATGTTTATTCCATCAATTCCTAGTGCCTTGTTCTTTGCCAATTCCTTCAATGCATATTGGACTTCGTTCTTCAGTCCAATATGCCAGCTCTTGAAATGGTTAAGCATTAACCATTGCCTTTTGGTACAGTGACTGTGTATTCCTTCCATCTTCTCTTGATACTTTATGCATCATTCAGTAATTTTCCCAGAGAATCTTTCAATAAAAAAAAAGTCAAATATTGGAATTTTTTCTTCAGCTTGAGAAATGCTGAGTTTGTTCTTCCTTCTTGGTTTTCTGATTCCAGATCTTTGTACATCTTGTTGTAATATTTGACTTTATCTTCTCAAGCTGATCTTTGAAATTTTCTGTTCAATTGTTGTACCTCATTATGTCTTCCATTTGCTTTAGCATGTCTGTGCTGGAGAGCAAGTTTCAGTGTCTCTTCTGACATCCATTTTGACCTTTTCCTTCTTTCTTGTCTTCTCAGTGATTTTTACTTTCTTCATATATGATGTTCTTGATGTCATCCCACAACTCTTCTGGTCTTCGGTCTTTAGTGTTTAATGTATCAAATCTGTTCTTCTGAAGATCCCTAAATTCAGGTAGGATATATTCAAGGTCATATTTTGGCTCTCGTGGACTTGTTTTCATTTTCTTCAGCTTCAGTTTGAATTTGCATATGAGCAATTGATGATCTGTTCCACAGATTACCCCTTTCCTTGTTTTGACTGATGATATGGAGCTTTTACTTTGTCTCATCCCACAGATGTAGTCACTTTGATTTCTATGTATTCCATCTGGTGTGGGTCTCTTAAGCTGTCTAAAGAAGGTATTTGAAATGAACAAATCATTGATTTTGCAGAATTCTATTATGCGTTCTCCAGCATCATTTCTATCACCAAGGCCATATTTTCCAACTATTGATCCTTCCTCTTTGTTCCCAACCTTTGCATTTCAATCACCAGTAATGGTCAATACATCTTGATTGCATGTATGATCAATTTCAGATTGAAGAAGTTGATAGAATTCTTCTATTTCATCCTCACTGGCTTTAGTGGTTGATGCTTACATTTGAATAATAGTGGTATTAACTGGGCTTCCCTGTAGGCGCATGGATATTATCCTACCACAGATAGCATTTTACCTCATGACTGATCTGGATATGTTCTTTTTGAAATGAATTCAACACCAATCCTCTTCAATTTGTCATTTCTGGCATAATAAACCATGTGGTCGTCAGATTCAAAATGACCAATACCAGTCCATTTCACTAATGTCTAAGATATTGATGTTTATACGTTCCATTTCTTTTATGACAACTTCCAATTATCCCAGATTTATACTTCGAACATTCTATGTTCCAATTTTCAATGGGGTTTACAGCTGTTTCTCTTCAATTTGTGTTATGCCCCATCAGCTAATGAAGATCCCGTGTGCTTTTTTCCCACGGGCTTTACTCCATTTGTGTCATCATGGTCAACTATACTTTGAGGAGGCAGCTCTTCCCTAGTCGCATTTTGAGTGCCTTCCAACCTGAGGGGCTCATTTCTCAGCACTATAGCTGACAGTTTTTCTCTGCTATTCATACTATTTCAGTGACTAAATATTCGGAAGTAGTTCGTCACTCCTTCTTCCTAGTCTGTCTTAGTCTGGAAGCTCATCTGAAACCTGTCCACCATGAGTGACCCTGTTCGTATTTAAAATACTGGTGGCATATCTTTCAGAATCACAGCAACTCACAAGCCACCACAGTACCACAAACTGACAGATGAGTGGTACTTAGTACATTAGTACTAAGGAATTTTTAGAGTTGTTATTTAAAAAGTGGGTTAAATTGGTTTGGGAAAAATGTTTGGTTAAAGAAACTTAAAAAGGATTCTTCAGCACTGAACTTTCAGAGCTTATAATATTCTAATGGAGTAGGATAAACACTGGATTACGAACCACAAAGTTGGTGGTTCAAACCCACCAGCCACTCCTGGAAACCCTATACAGGATCGCTAAGAGTCTGAATGAACTTGCAGGCAATTCACAATAGCAACAATATGGTAATCTACACAGCAGAGCTCCAAGAGGCACTATGGAAATGCAGCTTCCCTAAATGTACCCTTCCACAGCAATAGGCTTTATGAAATTTATCTCTAGAACAGCAGCTTGAGAAAACCTCTTCTGGGCTGTTTCACTCATTGATATCCAGTATGAAAAAAGATAAGTAGATTTGTTAAAAAAGGAAGGGCAATACTCAAGACCCTGAAAGTCAGAAAGATGTCCCCACAAAGGGAAAAGTTTAGAGAGACTAGAGTCTCTTCCATTAACAAACTTTATAATTTTTTTCTAAAATTGACAGCACTTGTAAAGATAGCAAGTAAAGCAGTGCTTTTAAGATCTAATTAGCTGCCTTGACCTGGACATGAGAGAGAGAAGAGGAAGGACTGGTTGTTCTGAAGTGTGGTGAGACCTCAGGACTTCTAAGTCCATGGACAAGGACCTAACCATAGAGGGCTAGACCTGAGAGTGAAGAGTCCAGCTGATAAAAAGTCAGGGGAGGCACACAAGAATTCCCAAACTTGCAGAGAGTGCCCATTTGACCTAGTTTTGATGTCTTGATGATCAGTTCTCTAATAGAGGAAGTTAAATAATAAATTTGATAAAGGAAACAATTGTAAATTGCTATAATTTGATGAACTTCACTTATACTTATGAACGTAGTAGCTCAAAATAACAAGAAGAAAGGAGTCTTCACATCAAGGACCAAACATATCCCCTCTGTACAGAGGGTTGATAGGAATGGACAACTTGGACATTGGCTACCTAAAATGGGAGGGCTATAAAGGTATGAAGTTGGTGGCTTACAAGCGGGAGTTTAGTTTCAGAGTGCAGGGGAAGGTAGAAAGAATCCCCACTGAATAGTTTTCCTCTTGCTCAGACATGTCTGGGAAAAGGAGATGAGGGTAAGATTCTTGTGATTCAATAGTGAGCAATTGTCATCATGACTAATTGTGATTGTCACTACTGTAAATGTAGAAGTTTTGTAACAGAAAGGAGGGAGTAGTTAATCTTACATTACAGGAACAGAGAACCTTAGGACCATCAAGGGAGAAGAGCATGAGTGGAATGTGCGACCTTATCTAGAGAAGCAGTGACACCAGAGATGGAGGCAAAGAGAACAACATTGAGATATAGAGTAGGTGTGGACGCTAGACTCATGGAAAGAGAAAGGCTGTGTGTTGGAAGCCAGAAGACAGGCTTGAAGAATGTGCCCTTTGATTTTTTAAATGTTTATATATTCCTGAGTGTTTTTGTGTACATCAAACAACAACAACAAACAGAGGGAATAGGAAGCAAATATTGTTGAATGATGATGCATGGAGGGTATTATAATTATTGCAGTGAAACAAAACACGATAGTATGAGTGCAAAACTGATGTTCTACCATATAAGGTATCACTCAATTCACAATAAAAGTTTTGTGGGTTTTTTTAAATATCCAATTAGCCAACATGTAGTATTATTTTTATACACCAACATATGATGTCTAGCTTCAAACTGAAGTAATGAATTGTTCCCATGGTTACCTCAGTATGATCAGTGACATTGCAATAGTAATTTCCCCCCGCCCATTGTACAGGATGTGACAACAGCACCCAATCACCAAATTCAGGTAGTCAAGTCACAAAGTGCATATGGTATTATGCCAATAAAGACCAAATGGAATGAACACAGCTGCCTTTCAATTTATGGGAGAAGCTGCTATGTAAAAGCCAGGACTAAAGTAATAGACATGGCCCATATTCTCCATTTATCTTGCCAATGATGCTTCATCCATATAGGGTTAGCCTTATGTGGAGATTATATGTTTGTTTAAATGTCATGATCTGAGCTATCCTATCCTCGAATGCTTTCTCTCTTTACTTCTTAAGAAATAACAGTGTCTTGAATTCCTCCATTGAAAAATATCTTCTTTAAAATAGTTACGGCCCTTTCTGGATATTTATGATAGTTAAGTGACTAGGCCAAGATTCTTAGTAGTTTGGCAGTTAAGACATTTTAATTTCCCATGATGAGAACTAATATAATAGGATCATTCCCGTGATGTGATTAATCTTCATGGGATATCATTATTCTGTGTGTTATAAATATTCACTTCTATGATGTTAATGAATCAGGATGAAATCTACTGGGTTTTGTTGTGTTTTGAGTCAATCTCTTTTGAGATATAAAAGAGATTCAACAAGCAAGCAGAGCTCAGAGGGACCTACTGCACTCAAGAAAGAAGAGCAGTGAATAAAGTGGACGTGCGATCTCTGAACTCTGAAGCTCCTAGATCCAGGGAAAAATGGATGCCAAGATACATGGAGATCTCCAAGGAATGCTGGGCTTACAAATGCTGAAAGAAGAAAAGGACTTTTCTCTAGAACTGGCAATCTGAATTCAGACTTCTATACTCCTAAACTGTGAGTTAATAAATTTCTGTTTGTTAAAGTCATCCACTTCTGGTATTTCTGTTACAGCAGCACTAGATGACAACATTTATTTATTTGTTTTACACGTTGGCAGTAAGCACTGCACTGCTAATGGCAGGGTCAGTGGTTCAAAAGCACCAGCTGCTCTTGGAAACCCTATACAGAGTTGCTATGGGTTGGAATCCACTTGATGGCACACAACAACAAACAAAAAGGAATTTCTGCTTGTTAAAGTCATCCATTTGTGGTATTTCTGTTATAGCAGCACTGGATAACTAAGAAAATATCCATTTGTATATTTATTTTACAAATGTGCAGTATTTTATTTATTTAATAACTCATATCCAAGGTTAAGTATATCTGGATATGTAAATCTTTATCAGAGCTCTGGTAGCGTAGTGGTTAAGAATCGGGCTGCAAACCTTAAGGTCGGCAGTTAGAAACTACCAGCTGCTCCACGGGAGAAAGATGAGGCTTTCTACTCCCGTAAAGATTTACACCCTCGGAAACCCTGTACAGGGTCACTATGGGTCGGAACCAACTCGACAGCACTTAACAACAACAACAACAATGCCACATACTGAGCTCATGTCATTGCACAAATAACTTAAGGAAAGGAAGACTACAATGAAATATGGCAATCTTTCATGCTCTAACTAAGACATCTGTGTACACAACTGACATTCAGAACTCCCTGGCCCACATTATTTTAGAAACCTTTGCATATTTAGATATTTAGCTTGCAAACCCCATCATTATCATATTTATGTATTTTAAGGTCTGCCTTGAGCATTGTGTTCACTCTCTTTTATATTTTTAAATAAATGTATTCTGAATTAGTGAAGGTTTATAGAGAAAATACATTTTTCAGTCAACAATCATACACATTTTGTTTTATGTTATTGATTACAATTCCCACAATGTAACATCACTCTTCCCACTTTTCCCCTGTGTTTGTATTTACATTCCTCCATCTTTCTTAAACCTTCCTGATTTCTGAACTTTGTTCTTGGGCAAACTCTGCACTTTGGATCTTAAATGATTGATTTTTCTAAGGATTGTGTATCACCCTAATGTTGTTGTTCACCTTATTTGTGTTTTTGTTAAACATCAAGTCAGTCCTGATTCAAATTGCCCTTGTGGTCCAGTATTCACCTTATAGACCTGTTTATTGTTTGGCTGAAAATTGAGTCATGGGAGTGTGTTCAGTTCCAGACCTGAAAGTTAATTAAGGACCTAATCTCAGGGGTTCCACCAGTCTCCACCAGACCAGTAAACCTGAATTTGTTTTTATGATTTTGAATTTTGCTGTGCATTTTTCTCCCACTCCATCCAGGACCTTCTAATATGACTCTGTTCAGATCACTTGGTAGTGGTAGCTGGATATCATCTAATCACAGGGTTGTGAAGGGTGAGGTTCCTGTGGTCCATTAGTCCTTTGGACTAATTGCTTCCATATGCCTTTAATTTTCTTCACTACTCTTGGTAGCTTCAGAAATTGAGAGATCAATAGTTGCACCTCAGATGGACACTCACAAGCTTTTTAAAAATTCAGGTATTTGTTATAGCTAAAAATTTTCTTAACTTTGACCCTTATATTCATATGTAATAGACACATGGAAAGCCCATATGCAGAAATATCCTTTGTCAAACCCATATGTATTTGTGATTATAGTCTGGAGAGACATCAATTTAGAAATGAAAATAACTTCAGAGGAGTGACATAGACTTTCATTCCACAATATATTTATCAGATCCTTTTCTTCTGTAATAAAAGAAATAAGGACCCATCTGTGAGAGTGGGATGCCAGGTTATTACAGTACACCAAAGAAAAGTTCTACTTTCCAATTTGGCTGGGGGGCACTGAGTCAAACAACCAAACAAAAAATAACACACATATAGACACATAAAAAACCTCCCTTTACACCCTCCCTCCCCCCCTTTATTTTTTCCTTTCAGTGTGGTGCTGTAGGATAATTGCAGGACTGCAAGGTCATTTTGAACCACAATGTTGGTGGTTCAAACTCACTAATTGTTCCTCAGAAACAAAACCCTATATTGGGTTGCTATGATTTGAAAGGGACTTGACAGCACTTAACAGCAACAAAAATTTGGCCATAACAGAAGTGTCAAAATTTCTGGACTGATATTCTATCCATAACAATAAAGATCGCTGGCTATTAGAGGTTTTTTTTTTTATTAATCATGGAATTGTTGTTGCTATTGTTAAGTACTGTCGAGTTGGTTCTGACCCATAGGAACACTGTACAGGGTCTCCGAGGCTGTAAATCTTTTCGTGAGCAGAAAGCCTCAACTGTCTCCCACAGAGAGGCTGGTAGTTTCAAACTGTTGACCTTTAGGTTCACACTACTGACCTTTAGGTTCACAGCCCGATTCGTAACCACAAAATTAGAAGTAGGCATAATCCACAGAGTTTATGAACATTCTGCCCTGTCATTTAGAAATTATTCGCCTATACATGTTGTTGTTGTTAAGTCCTGTCAAGTCAACTGTGACTCATATCAACCCTGTATAGGGTTTCCAAGGAGTAGTTTATGGGTTTGAACCACCAATCCCAGTGCTGATCTTAGAGCACCACACCATATTTGGGGAATAAGGAACAGTTATGTTGTGGTATTGTAGAATAAGCTCTGGACTGCTAACTTCAAGGCTGGTGTTTCAAACCCACCAGCTACTCCTTGGGAACTCTATGCAGAGTTTGGGAACCTTTTTTCTGCCTAAACTTATAACATCATTCGTGGGCCATACAAAATTATCAACTTAAAATTTTTCCTGCTATATTTTGTCAAACACTTAGTTAACCCACCCCTAATGTGATGGCTGGAACTTCAGTTGCCTTGGCAGGGCCAGACAAAACGATTTTGTGGGCTTATATGGCCCATGGGCCAGACGTTCCTTACCCCTGGTATACAGTGTCGACATAAGTATTTGATTTGATTCCCAGATAAAATAATTGTAACTCGGGAAAACAAACAACATGGCAGATCAGGTGGGCGTGTAGTGAAGAGCTCCACCAGCAACAACACAGAATACCAGACCAAGCAGGCCCAGGGGATGGTCCCAGAACTCTGAACCACATATAAAGGAATATTTAGAAGGTTGGAAGGTTTACAGCTGGGGGAATTTGTGGCAGAAGCAAG
>NW_006408569.1:17183756-17195126 GCF_000296735.1 Chrysochloris asiatica | reverse complement strand
ATCCTCTACCCAGCAAAGCTGTCAATCAAATACGATGGTGTAATCAAAACATTCCAGGATAGGCAGAAGCTAAGGGATTTTGCCAAAGCCAACTCTGCTATGAAAATCATCCTAAAGGAAGTTCTGTGGACTGAAAACCAACAGGAACGGACAACTACAGAATGACATATGTGGCGACATCAAGTTGAACTCAGTCGACACTGGAAGAGTCAAGAACAGAATAAATTTATAAGAACAGAGGATCTGGGAGTTCAGTCTATGATCAAAACAATTACAATGTGAAAGAAGGTAAGCACAGAGGAACAGAGATCCAGGTGGTGAGAAGGTCAGGTAGATTACTGGATAAAATAGACTATCTTAAATGGAGGGAAGAACTAATGGAATATAATAAGGTAACCACAATGTGGTTGGGGTGGGGGTTTATTTTGGGTGTTGGGGAGGCCAATCCAAGAAGAAGGGAGAAGGCAGAAGAACAAGATAGATAGGGGAACACTGAGACAGGTTTGCATGACCTAGTGGGACAGAGGTAAATAGTGATGCATATCCAAACTTGGAATAACAAGGCTCTGGGATACAGGGATCTAGGTATAGCATGAAGAGAGGAAATAATGCTAAAATCCTTGACTGCCTTATGAATATTGGTTTCCCTTACCTACTGTTGTAAAATAGACACTTGAGTGGGATGGAAAGGAATGTTGGGAAACATGATTAGAGAAACTTGTAAGCCCGCCTTCAGCCTATAACTGATTGGAATACCTAAAATGGGTTCTACAACTTGCCCAGTGACATAGGCCTCGTGCAAAGCCTTTACAGAGTATAGGACCTTAGGTGGAATCCTGAGTACCATCTAGAACCTTGTGAGATGACACATTCCCACTAGAAAGGACAAGCAGACTGGAACAGTTACAGTGACAGAAGATACATCTTCATGGTGAACCTGATCTATACTCAGAGCGGTAGTTACTCTAAATACCAACAGAGAGGGAAAGAGTCTTCAAATCAAGTATCAATGCTATCTGCTCTGTACACAGGGTAGATAGGGATGGGCAACTTAGACATTGGGTGCGTAAAATGAGGGGGCAATAAAGGCATGAAGTGACTGGCTCACAAGGTTTCAAGAGGGAGTTTAGTTTAAGAGTATGGGGGGAAAGAAAGGGTCCCCACTGAATAGCTGTCGTCTTGTCTAGATGGGTTTGATGAGAAGAAATGGGGATAAGATTTGTATGATTCAATGGTGAAGAATTGTTATCATGACTAATCATGACTGTCACAAATGTAAAGGTAGAAGTTTTGTAACAAAAAAAGGGGAATGGTTAATCTTACACTCCAGAAACTAGGACACTAGGACCATCAAGAGAGGAAGGCACAAACGGAATGTAAGACCTTATCTAGAGAAGCAGCAGCACCAGAGATGGAGACAGAGATGGGGGTATAGAGAGAGGTAGCAGCTGAGGACTCTAGATTCATGGACTAAGAAGAGAAGGACTGAGAGCTAGTGGCCAGGAGCAGACTTGCAGAATGTGCTCTTTGGAGATGTAAATTATTATATATGTCTGAGTGGTTTTTTGTTTGTTTGTTTGTTTTTTAAAAAAGCTAAAGTGGATAGAGAGAAATGCTGTTAACTGATGTTACATGGAAGGGATTATAATCAATGTAATGAAACAAGGTATATGATTTGTTAAATGTAAAACTGATGATATGCCCTGTAAACTTTCACTCAATCCACAATAAAAACTTTAAATTAAAAAAAATAAAATAGTGTAACTCATGGCAGACATCACTAAATTGATCATGACACTCATTTATGCCTAGCCTGGAAGCCATATCATCATTCTTGTTAACATTGTTCTCTAAGTAACCAGTGGCCTCTGTTAATTATTTGAAATTGGCCCAAGAGATGAAAACAATTTGTTATTTATTCTTGATTCCATATACACATCTATCACTCTTATATCTCATTCTGGGCTTGGGGTTTCACAAAGCTAACTCATCCAAGAAGATTCCCTGATTGCTTAAGCCAACACTCATTTCTTCTTCCATTCAAACGTTGTTACCTTTTATAGTTAGTAACACATGTGTTTAGTTCTTAGTTAGCTCATGGATTTTCATTTTTGCTGTTAGGTGCCTTCAAGTCAGTTCTGACTAATAATGATCTTAGAGAATGAAATAATGAGCTAGAGAATGAAATACTATCTGGTCTTTCACCTCCCTGACAATCATTACTAAGTTTAAGCCCATTGTTGAGGGTCTTCTTTGTCATTGACTCTCTACTTTAAAAGGTATGATGTTTTTCTCCAGTGACTGATCCCTCCAGATAACATTTCCAAGGTACACAAGACAAAATCTCACCATTTTTCCTTCTAAAGAACATGCTGGCTGTACTTCTCACAAGACAGTTTTGTTTGTACATCTGGCAGTCCATGGTATAGTAAATATTCTTTACCAACACCATAATTCAAAGGAGTCAGTTTTTATGCAATCTTCCTTATTTGTTGTCCAGCTTCCCCACACACATGAAGTGATTTAAAATGTCATGTCTTACATCAGGCACATCTTAGTCCTCAAGGTAACATCTTTGCTTTTTAACACTTTAAAGAGTTATTTTACATCAGATTGGCCCAATGATTTGAATTTTTGACTGCTGCTTCCATGGGCATTGATGGTAGATCTGTGTATAAAGAAATTCTTGACAACTTCAATCTTTTCACCATTTGTCACGATGTGGCTTGTTGATCCAGTTGTGAGGAGATCACTTTTCTTTATGTAAGGTGTACTTCATACGGAAGGCTATATAGTCTTTAGTTTTCATCAGTAAGTGCTTTAAGTTTGCTTCACTTTCAACAAACAAGGTTGCAACATCTGCATATTTCAGGTTGTTTCTCCAATGAGCCTTTCTCCAATCCTTATCCCAATTTCTTCTTCACATGCTCCAGTATTTTAGAATTTTGCTCAGCATATAGATTGATGTACCTGTTTTCTGATTTTAATCCCCATGCTCTACTCAAATGACTGTCTCTTGGAGTAGGACTATATATAAGTTCTGCAATGGCACATTTATGTATTCTGGAATTCCCTTCTTTCATGAGAGAAATAAATAGAATCTATTCTCCATCATTGGTAAATTATTATTCCTTACATGTATACGATTTTAATGGGAAATCTCAAGGGCCATCTCTCATCATTACATTCTTAAAAAGGTAGATAGGAGCCACCCTAGAAAATGGAAAATTTTAATTTGGGGTTTAGGTGAGTTCAAGTCATATTTAATGATTTATAAAATAATTAACATGAGCACAGTTTGAAAAATTATGTATGCAGTGAGAATGCTAAAACACAGTCTGCTTAAATGTCTGAGAGCTAAAAGGATCTACCTCCATTTGCTGCCAATTTCTGGCTCCACACCAGATGGGCCTACTAATGGCTGTGGTCCTGTGGGTTTCAAGAAGAGTTAGAAGGACAGAAAAGTTCCATCTTAGTGCTTCTCCTCACCACCCACAGCATGGCTCTTCGCATTACATCTCCACAGAAGTTGGAGAATTCTAAGTCCTTTTCCTTATATCCTTGATTGTTATGAATATACAATCATATTTAAATACATTGTGTTGGGTGAGTTTTGATTTTATTCCCAACAAATTGTCATGTTTCCCTTTAAGAGAACACTTTGCATTCTGTTGTCATAGCAACAAAATGTGCTAGTAGGCTGAAAAACTGACATTTCTCCCTAATGTTTATTATTCATGATGCAGACACCATTTCCCTCATCACCTCCATCAGGACTAAGGGGTCTCTCCATTTAAATGTAAATTGATCACAAAAAGATCATAGTCTTAAGTTTTACAGGTCATGAAAGTTCTCTATATTTGCCTGTGTTTCTCCTTTCTTCTGTACTCGTGATGCAATATCTCCATAAAGGAGATTCTTTTAAAAATGTTGAAGGGATATCTGACATTCTACAAAATTTGAGACCTTTCTTATGTACATAACATGTCAAAACAGAGGGAAAATTGCTCTTATCAATAGAGGAAATAACCCTGGAAACCATTTATACATATATGTTTACAGTTTTCAGTTTTTACAAAAACAAATCAACCAGGTGTCTCTTCTGGACTCTAAATAGTCTCAAAATGCAATTTCTCCTCAACAATCTTCAAAACTAAGCAATACAACACAACTAGTCTGCTTCTGGTTTAGAAATAATACATCCACATATCTTTCAGGAAGAACTCTTAAAAAGATGACTTCTACAGGAGTCCTGATGTGACACTGTGGATTAATGAGTCAGACTGCAAAGTCGTTCGAACTGCAAGGTCGGTGGTTCAAGCTCACTAGCTGCTCCTTGGAAACCCTATATAGGGTCAGTATGGGTCAGAATTGGCTCGACAATACTTAACAAAATCAACAACAACCCAGATATACCTTTGTGTGACCACACAGAAATATCTACTTCTCACAAACCTCAGACAAACACTTTTTTCTCACACAACCTGTTCACCATTTTTTTTTTCTTTCTCTAGAAACTAGAATCCAAGGAAAACAAGAATATCATTTCAATCAATACTTGCATGGTATGCAATCATGAAAGCACACAGTGAAATCCTTTTCTTTGTTCATTTACATTTTTAGAATTTTTTAAGGAAACAAATAATAATAATTTTATTTTTCAGTATTTTTAGAATCTAAGAGATGCTAGATAAAAAAGTATCTAAAGACACATGTTTTTTGGGGAATGTTTTTATTACACCATGGTATTTGATTAACAGCTTTGCTGGGTAGATGATTCTTGGTTAGCAGTTTTTTTTTTTTCTTTTCTTTTCTTTCAGGGTTTTATATATGTCTCCCCATTGCCTTCTTGCTTACATGGTTTCGACGAGAAATCAGAGCTTAATCTGATTTGTTTGCCTTTGTAAGTAACACTTCTCTTTGCCCTGGCTGCTTTCAGGATTCCTTCCTTGTCTTTGATTTTGGAGAACTTGATTACTATATGTCTTGGTGATTTTCTTTTGTGGTCTATCCTTCCTGGGGTTCATTGAGATTTTTGAATGCTTACCATTTTGTTTTTGAGGATGTTTGGGAAATTTTCTTCCAGAAGCTCAACAACTTATCTCCTTTGTGGAATTCTTGATTCTTCCAGTTCCGGAATGCCAATAATTCTCAAGTTATTCCTCTTTCTGTTGTCCCACATGAATCTTAGACTTTTTTTCAGATTATTTTACTCTTTTTTCTACTTTCTCTTCTATCTTAGCAGTATTAACAATTGAAGTATTGTCTTCCAGCTCACTGGTTCTTGCTTCCATCTCTTCAATTCTACTCCTTTGCTCTTTCAGTGTACTGTCCATATTTGATATTTTGTTATTAATCATTTGGAACTCTTATATATATATGTATACTATTCATCTCATATAGTCAGTATTTACCCTTTTGTGATTGACTAATATCACTCAATGGCACGTAACAACAAAAGCAATTTCATTCAGCATAATGACCTCCAGCTTCATTCATGTTATAAGGTGATTCAAAGGTTCATCATTATTCTTTCTGATTGTGTAGTAGTCCATTGTATGTATGGATCAAAGTTTGTTTAACTCTTCTGTTGATGGGTATTTAAGACTGTTTCCATCTTTTTGATGTGTCTCTTGTAGACAGCCTATTGAAACATCCTGTTTTCTTATCCATTCTGTTTTCTTTGTGTGTGAACTGGTGCATTTAATCCATTTACATTCAATGTAATTAGCAATAGATATGAATTGATTACTGCCATTTTGCTGTGAGATTTTTTTTAATTTTCTGGCTTTTCTTATAATTGTCATTTCTGTATAGTTAATGTTTACTAAGTATTTATGATTTTCCTCTTTTTTAAAAAAATATTTGAGGTTACCCTGTCATTTATTAATTTTCCCCCATATTAAAGCAGTCTGTTTTATCTTGTAATCTACTTGATTTCCTTGCCATTTGGAAGTTCTGTGTCTACACTATTCCCTCATTTTGCTTTGTAGTTGATATCATTATAAATTGATACCCCTGGTTCCTTATTTTTAGTCTTATGAGTTAGTTCTTTGTTGTTGTTGTTGCTTTTGAACATGGGAGAACATTAGCTTTACATTCATCCTATCGTATATCGTTTCATTGCTATGGTTACAATCCCCTCCATGCATCATCAATCAACCAAAGGGTATACCCTGCAAGCCTGCTCCCCAGTCATCAGCACACAGCCCCTCTCCCTCTCTGGGTCTAAATTCCCAAGCCTCTCCATCTCTCTATGTCATCATCTCTGCCTCCATCTCTGGTGTCACTGCTTCTCAGGGTAGGGTCCCCATCTCTGTTCTTCTCCCTTTATGGTCCGTGGGACCTCCACTCCAAAGTAAGTCACTGTCCTCCTTTTGCTACAAAACATCTACCTTTATATTTCCAACCCTCAAATCAGTCCTAATAACAATTATTCACTATTGTATTACAAGAGACCTATCCACACATCTTTTCATCAGCCCCGCCCAGACAGATTGGATACTACTTAGTGGAGATTCTATCTTCTTCCACACCTTCTGGATCTAGGCTTCCTCTTGAAAGCTTGTAAGCCAGTCACTTCTTGCCTTTGTAGTCCCCCCTCCACACACACACACACACACACACACACACACACACACATTTTGGGTAGCCAATGTCCAAGTTGTCCATCTCTGTCTACTCTGTGTATGGAAGGAGTAGGAATTATCCTTGCTGTAAAGATTTAATCCCTCTTTTGAGCTACTGCATCCATAGGTGTAGGTCAAATTCATCAAATAGTATCAGATTACTCTTCTTTTCCTCTTCTTTCTTTTTCTAGTTGAGCTCTGATCATTCAGTCATTGAAGCCAAGTCAAGTGGGTATTATCTGCAAGTGTGGGTGTTCTTATGCATATGCCCTCTCTTCTTATCAGCTGGATGCTTCATTCTCCACTCTAGTTCTCTATGGCTATGCCACTGAATCTGGGCCCAAGAGTCCCCATGTCTGGCCACACCCACTTTTTTCCCTCACTTCCCCCTATCAGTGATGAACATTGTCACCAACCAGAGCGTGTATTACCATTGAGTCTTAGTCTTGGAAGGGTGTTTGCCCTGAGGGGACCTGATCACTTGCCTTGATGTCTTCTGGGCGAGCAACTTGCTTGTTCTTAGAGTAATCAGTTGGACTGCCTATATTGTTTTGTATTTTTCCTGTTGGTCTTTCTTTCAAGAAGTATCTTCTGTTCTTCTAGCCACTCTAGGCTTGTCTGCCCATCCTTTCAAGTGTAAATTTCCCATTTCAGAAGATTATGCATGCAGTTCAGATTCCACCTATGGTCTTATGTAATGCAGAGGCTCCGTAGGAAGCCTCCTTCACTAGGCATGATGTAGAACTATTTTAGGTATTCCAATCAGTTATAGGAAGAAGACGGACTTTCAAGTTTTCTATGTGATATTTCTGGATATTCCTTTCTGTGATATTTCTGGATATTCCTTTCTATCCTCCTCAAGTGTCTATTTTATAATTCCAGGGAAACCAAGATTCAAAAGACAACCAAGCATCTTAACATGTTTTCGCTCTTTTGCTCATTCCAACCAAGTCTCAATCCCTGTATCCCAGTGTCCTGTTGTTCCAAGGTTGTGCATACATCATTATTTACTTCTGTCCCACTTAGCCCATGCAAACCTGCCTAATTGTTTTCCAATCTGCCTTGTTCTTTCATTCCCTTTCTCCTGATTGTGTATTTCCGCCCCTCCAAAGCACTCAAACTATCCTATGTCTATTCCCTATGCTGTGCTCCACCTTCCCCTCCCTCCCCTCACCCCACCCCCCACAATCCAGTAACCAGCAAAGAATCACCACCACTTTAATGTGTTCTTTTTCTTAGTCTTTTACAGTAGTGGGCCTATGCAGTATTTCTCCTTTTGTGACTGACTAATATCATTCAACATAATGTCTTCAAGGTTCATCCATGTTATGTGGTGGCTTTCAGCTTCCTTGTTATTCCTCAAGGTAGCATAATATTCCATTGTGTGTATGTATCACAGTTTGTTTACCCATTCTTCAGTTGATGGGCACTTAGTCTGCCACCATCGTTTTTGCTATTGTAAATAGTGCTGCTATGAACATTGGTGTGCATACATCTACTCGTGTTATTGTTCATATTTCTTGTGGGTAAATACCAAGTATAGGAATTTCTATTTTCAACCTTCTGAGGAAGTGCCATGTTGCTTTCCACAGAGGATGGACCATTTTGCAATCTCTACCAGCAATGCGGGAGCGTCCAAATCTCTCCACATCCGCAACAGCATTTATTGTACTTTACATTTTTGATCTTTGCTGTTATTGCTAGTGTAAGATAATATCTCATTGTTGTTTTGATTTGCATCTCTCTAATGGCTAGTTACCATGTACATTTCTTCATATGTTTGTTGGCTGCCTGGATTTCCTCCTCAGTGAAGTGTCTGTTCATGTCCTGTGCCCCCCTTTTTTTTTTTTTTTTTCTTATAGAGGTGTTGTTTGTTGTTGTTAAGTTCCATCAAGGGGATTCCGGCCCATATCAACCTTGTATAGGGTTTCTGAGGAGCAGCTGGTGAACTTGAACCCTGACCTTGTAGTTCAAATGTCTCTGCAGTCTGGCACATTAACCCACAGTACTACACCAGGATGCCCTGTGGTGTTGTAGTTTCCTATATATTTTAGAAATGTGCTCCTTGTCTGATGTGTCATTGCAAAATATTTTTTTCCCATTCTGTGGGTTTGTTTTTTTACTCTTCTGGTGAAGTCTTTGGGTGCACATACATTTTTAATATGTCCCAATCATCTATTTTTGTCTACTTTTGTTTGTGTAGTTTTCAAAATATTTGGTAGTCTGTGTATTCCCTGAATTAGTGGCCTTACATCTGTCCCTATTTTTTTCATTGATGGCCTTCATAATTCTGGGACTCACATTTAGGTCTTTAATCCATGCTGAGTTGGTTTTTGTATAAGGCATGAGATGAAGGTCTTGTTTCAGTCTTTTGCATATCACTTTCCAGTTCCACCAGCACGTTCTGCTGAAGACAATCATCTACCCATGTGATATATTTAGGTACTTTCTGAAAAATCAGTTGGCTGTATGTGGATGGGTTAATTTCTGGATTTTCGATTCTGTTCCATTGATCAAGGTATCTTTCATTGTACCAGTATCAAGCTGTTTTGACCACTGTAGCCATGTAATAAGTTTTGAAGTCAGGGAGGGAGAAGTTTCCAACCTTATTCTTCTTTTTAAGCAGTGCTTTGCTTATGCTTGGTCTCTTTCCTTTCCGCATAATGTTTTTAATTGTTTTATCCATCTCTTTGAAGAATGTCGTTGGAATCTGGACTGAGATTGCATTATATGTTTAAATTGATTTGGGCAGTATTGGAATTTTCACAATGTTAAGTCTTCCTATCCAGGAGCATGGTACATTCTTCCATTTTTGTAAGTCTCTTTTGGTTTCTTGTAGTAGTGTTTTGTAGTTTTTTTGTATAAGTCCTTTGTTTCTCTGGTTACATTTATTCCTAGATATTTCATCCTTGGTGGCTATTGTAAATGGTATTGCTTTCCTAATGTCCTTTTCAATGCTATCGTTTTTTGGGTGTAGAAGAATACAGCCGATTTGTGTATGCTGCTCTTATATCCTGCCACTTTGCTGGATCTTCCAACGAGGTCTAGTAACTTTTTTACTGAATCTTTGGGGGTTTCTATGTATAGGATCATATCGTCTGCAAATATAAAGAATTTTACTTCCTCTTTGGCAATTTGGATGCGTTTAATATCCCTTTCTTGCTGTATAGCTCTTTCTAAGACTTCCAGCACAATATTGAATAAGATTGGTGACAAAGGGCATCCTTGTATTTTTTCTGTTTGCTGAGGGGAGGCTTTCAGTTTATAAGTCCTTTGTTTCTCTGGTTATGTTTATTCCTAAATATTTCATCCTTTGTGTGGCAATTGTGAATGGTATTGGCTTCCTAATGTCCTTTTCATCGCTATCGCTGTTGCTATAGAGAAATCCAACTGATTATGGTACGTTGATCTTATGCCCTGCCACTTTGCTGGATCTTTTGATGAGGGCTAGTAGGGTTTTTTTTTTTTTTTTTTTAATTATTATTATTATTTTACTGAGGCTATGGAGTTTTCTTTGTATAGGATCACATCGTCTGTAAATAAGGAGAGTTTTAATTCCTCTTTGCCATTTTGGATACCTTTAATTTTTTATCATGCCGTATAGCTCTGGCTAATACTTCCAGCACAATATTGAATAGGAGTGGTGATAAAGGGTATCCTTGTCTGGGTCCTGTTCACAGGGGGAAGGCTTTCAGTTTCTCTCCATTGAGCACAAAATAGGCTCTTAGTTTTGCATATATGCTCTTAATTATGTTGAGGAATTTCCCTTCAATTCCTACTTTGTTGAGTGTTTTTATCAGGAATGGATGTTCGATTTTTTCAAATGCCTTTTCTTTATCAATTGGTATGCTCATGTGGTTCTTTTCTTTTTTCTTATGTTTTTCTAATGTTGAACCATTCTACCATTCCTGATATGAATCCCACTTGATCATGGTGTACTATGTTTTTGATGTGCTGCTGGATTCTGTTGGCTAGGATTTTGTTGAGAATTTTTGCATCTATGTTCATGAGGGATATTGGTCTATAGTCTTCTTTCTTAGTGATGTCCTTCCCTGGTTTTGGTATGAGGGCTATGCTTGCTTCATAAAATATATTTGGAAGTTTTTCATCCTCCTCTATATTCTGGAATAATTTGAGTAGACTTGGTGACAGCTCTTTCCTGAATGTTTGGTGGAACTCACCAGTGAAGCTATCTGGGCCTGTACTTCTTTTGGTTGGAAGTTTTTTGATTACCTGATCAATTTTTTCTTTTGTTATGGGTCTGTTTATGTTTTCTACTTCACTGTGTGTAACTTTAGGTAGGTCTTGTTTTTCTAAAAATGTATCTATCTCTTCTAAGTTTTCAAATTTGTTAGAGTACAACTTTTCATAGTATTCTGTTGCTATCCTCTTGATTTCCTTGTGACATCATCCATGCAGTTTCTAATGCATGTTATTTGTGTCTTCTCCCTCTTTTCTTTTGTTAGGTTTGCCAATGATCTGTTAATTTTGTTAATCCTTTCAAAGATCGAGCTACTTGTCCTGTTGACTCTTTTTATATTTTTTTTCTATTTTCTAGCTCCTTTTTTCTGTTCTAATCTTTATTATTACTTTTCTTTTGGTGGCTCTAGTTTCCCTCTGTTGGTCTGCTTCTAATTGTTGTCAGTGCTGTGTTAATGTGTTACTTTTGGTTCTTTCTTCTTTTTGGATGTGTGCATGTATTGTCATAAATTGTCCTCACAGCTCCGCTTTCATCATGTCC
>NW_006408569.1:17181072-17182943 GCF_000296735.1 Chrysochloris asiatica | reverse complement strand
TATCAATAGAGGAAATAACCCTGGAAACCATTTATACATAAATGTTTACAGTTTTCAGTTTTTACAAAAACAAATCACCTCTTCTTTCTTCTTCTGTTTGATCCCTGATCATCCAGCCATTGAAGCCAGGTCAAGTGGGTATTATCTGCAAGTGTGGGTGTGCTTATGCATGTGCCCTCTCTTCTTATCAGCTGTATGATTCACTCTCCACTCTAGTCCTCTGTGGCTATGTAGCTGACTCTGGGTCCAAGAGACCCCTGCACTTGGCACACTGCTGGCCAAACAGGTCTCCATCTGGGTCCACAAGAGTCTACTGAACATGGTAGGGCTTAGCTTGCAGCTTCATTGCTGTTTTTCCCTCACTTTCCCTTATCGGTGACGAGCATGTTCACCAATCTGAGCATGCATTCCCATTGAGCCTTAGTCTTAGAAGGGGGGTTGCCTTGAGGGGGACCCGACCACTTGCCTTGATGTCTCCTGGGCTAGCCACTTGTTTGTTCTTGTAGTGATCAGTCGGTCTGCCTATATTGTTTTGGAATTTTCCTGTCAGTCTTTCTTTCAGGACGTATCTTCTGTTCTTCTGGCCACTAT
This sequence comes from Chrysochloris asiatica, assembly GCF_000296735.1. Taxonomy (NCBI): domain Eukaryota; kingdom Metazoa; phylum Chordata; class Mammalia; order Afrosoricida; family Chrysochloridae; genus Chrysochloris; species Chrysochloris asiatica. The sequence continues at coordinate 17,182,352 of NW_006408569.1, read as the reverse complement.
AGGTTGGTCTGCTTGTCCTTTCAAGTGGACCTTTCCCCTCAGATGATTTTGAATGCTCTTCAGGATTCCACCTATGGTCTTGTTAATGCAGAGGCTCTGCAGGTAGCCTCCTTCTCTGGGTACATTGTATCCCCTTTTAGGTATTCCAATCAGTTATAGGCAGAAAATGGACTTACAAGCTTTCTATGGTGGTATTTCTAGCTATTCCTTTCTCTCCCCCTCCAGTGCCTATTTTATAATGGTATGCCAGGGGGACCAAGATTCAACAGACAGCCAAGCATCTTAACATTATTTCCCTCCTTTTCCCCATTTAAACCTTGTCTCAATCTCTGTATACCAGAGCCCTGTTGTTCCAAAGTTTTGCATACATCATGATTTGCCTCTGTCCCACTTCAGCTTCACATTCATCCTATCATATTTCATTTCATTGCAATGATTTAAATCCCCTTCATGCATCATCAAATAACCAAAGTATACACCCCTCAGACCTGCCCATCCTGGCTGTCAGCAAATAGCTCCTATCCCTCCGTGAGTCCCGTGTTCCCAGCCATTCAATCTGTCCATGCCATCATAGTTCTCCTAACATTTTGGGTCTGGGCAGTTTCCAGCCCCCTCCCAAGGTAATCCAGTTAGTTATAATCTGGAAACAGGTCCACATGTTTTCTGCTGTCCCCCCTCCCCCAACTGTCTATTTCACAATGGTAGGCAAGGGAGACCAAGATTCAAAAGACAGCCAAGCATCCTAACATTATTCCCCTCTTTTCCCCCTTTCAAGCCATGCCTCAATCCCTGTACCCTGAAGCCCTGCTATTCCAGGGTTGTGAATACCTCATCCTTTAGCTCTGTCCCATCTACCCCATGCGAACCTGCCCAGCCATTCTCACATCCACCTTGTTCTTCTTTTCCCCCTCCCACTTCTTGTGTATTGTCAGCCTCCCCACCCCCACCACCTCTGCTCCCAGGATCTCCTGTGTTTAGTCCCTACCCTGTGCTCTTGCTTCCCCTCCCTGCCCACCTCTCATCCCATACATACCAGTGAGCAGCACTTATATTTTAGATCCCCCCCCCTTTTTTGGTGGGTTCTTTTTCTTAGTCTTTTACAATAATGGTCTTATGCAGTATTTCTCCTTTTGTGACTGACTAATTTCACTCAGCACAGTATCCTCAATATTCATCCATGTTATGCGATGGCTTACAGCTTCCTTGATGCTGTTCAAGGTAGCGTAGCATTCCATTGTGTGTATGTACCACAGTTTGTTTATCCATTCTTCAATTGATGG
>NW_006408569.1:17178208-17180437 GCF_000296735.1 Chrysochloris asiatica | reverse complement strand
GAGAAGTCTTTTGATGCACATAAGTTTTTAATTTTTAATATGTCCCATTCATTTATTTTGTCTATTTTTGTTTGTGTACTTTTCAAAATGTTTGGTAGTCTGTGTATGCCCTGAATAACACCCTCACATTTGTCCCTATGTTTTCATTGATGACCTTCATAATTTAGGGATTCAAATTTAGTTCATTTTTGTATAGGGCATGAGGCAAAGGTCTTGTTTCAGTCTTTTACTTATCGCTTTCCGGTTCTGCCAGCACTATTTGTTAAACAGACTGTCTCCTCCCCATGCAATATACCTAGGCACTTTGTTGACTGTATGTGTATGTATTTGACTGTATGTGGTTGGGTTAATTTCTGGAGTCTCGATTCTGTTCCATTGATCAATGTATCTTTCATTGTACCAGTACCAAGCTGTTTTGACCACTGTAGTAAATTTTGAAATTGGGGAGTGAGAGACCTCCAACCTTGTTTTTGTGTTTTTTTTTAAGCAGTGCTTTGCTTATGCTTGGTCTCTTTCCTTTCCACATAATGTTTGTAATTGTTTATTTCCATCTTTTTGAAGAATGTTATTGGAATCTGGATTGGGATTGCAATGTATGTGTAAATTGCTTTGGGCAGTATTGATATTTTCACGATGTTGAGTTTTCCTATTCAGGAACATGGTATGTTCTTCAACTTCTGTAGGTCTCTTCTGGTTTCTTGTAGTAGTGTTTTGTAATTTTGTTTATATAAGCCCTTTATTTCTCTGGTTATGTTTATTCCTAAATATTTCATCCTTTGTGCTGCTATTGTAAATGGTATTGCTTTCCTAATGCCCTTTTCATCGCTATCGTTGTTGCTATAGAGAAATCCAACTGATTTTGGTATGTTGATCTTATACCCTGCCACTTTGCTGAATCTTTCAATGAGGTCTAGTAGTTTTTTTTTGTTGTTTGTTTTTTTGTTTTTTTTTTACTGAGTCTTTGGGGTTTTCTATGTATAGGATCATATCATCTGCAAATAAGGAGAGTTTTACTTCCTCTTTGCCAATTTGGACGCCTTTAATTTCTTTATCATGCCATATAGCTCTGGCTAATACTTCCAGCACAATATTGAATAAAAGTGGTGATAAAGGACATCCTTGTCTGTTTCCTGTTCTCAGAGGGACGGCTTTCAGTTTCTCTCCATTGAGCATGATGTAGGCTCTAAGTTTTGTATATATGCTCTTGATTATGTTGAGGAATGTCCCTTCAATTCCTACTTTGTTGAGTGTTGTTATCAGGAACGGATTTTGGATTTTGTCAAATGGCTTTTCTGCATCAATCAGTATCATCATGTGGTTCTTTTCCTTTTCCTTATTTATATGATGGATTACGTTGATTGTTTTTCTGATGTAGAACCATCCTAGCATCCCTTTTATGAAACCCACTTGATCATGATGTATTATTTTTTTGATGTGCTGTTGGATTCTGTTGACTAGGATTTTGTTAAGAATTTTTGCGTCTATTTTCATGAGGTATATTGGTCTATAGTTTTCTTTTTTAGTGATGTCCTTCCCTGGTTTTGATATGAGGGTTAGGTTTGCGTCATAAAAAGTATTAGGCAGTTTTCCATCCTCTTCTATATTCTGGAATAATTTTAGTAGAATTGGTGACAGTTCTTCCATGAATGCTTGGTAGAACTCACCTGTGATGCCATCTGGGCCTGGACTTTTGTTGGTTGGGAGTTTTTTGATTACCTGATCAATTTCTTCTTTTGTTATGGGTTTGTTCAAGTTTTCTACTTCATTCTGAGAAAATTTAGGTAGGTTATGCTTTTTCAGAAATATATCCATTTCATCTAAGTTTTTGAATTTATTGGAGTACAACTCTTCATAGTATTCTGTTATTATCCTTTTGGTTTCATTTTGGTTCTGTTTTGACTTCACTCATGTGGATTCTAATGGGTATTATTTGTGTCCTTTCACTCTTTTCTTTTGTTAGTTTTGCCAATGGTTTGTCAATTTTATTAATCCTTTCAAGAACCTTTTTGTTTGTTTGTTTGTTTGTTTTGCACTTCTTTTTTTTTTTAATTTCGAAATTTCTGGATGTATTTTTTTTTCTTAAATGTTCTATTGTGAATTATGTGATAGTTTACATGGGAGAACATTAGTTTTACATTCATTCTATCGTATATCTTCTCATTGCCATGGTTACAATCCCCTCCATGCATCATCAACCAACCAAAGGGTATAGCCTGCAATCCTTCCCCC
>NW_006408569.1:17171072-17173627 GCF_000296735.1 Chrysochloris asiatica | reverse complement strand
CTTTTCTGACTTCTTCCTTATTTTTCTCAACACCATTGTAAAGTGTTTTGAGACATTTTATAATCATTTTTCTGAATTCTTTCTCAGGTATCTCCAAGGCCTGCCCTCCTTCCAGCATGGAGAGAAGGTCTACTTCTGGTTCATTTGTCTCAGATATTTTATACTTTCTGGACATGTGCTGATATGGTCATCTGCTTTTGCTTCTTGGACATGTTTAATGTTCATCTGTGGCCCTAATAAGTAATTAAGTATGTGTTTTGGTAATTTTTTGTGTTTTCTGATTACCTCCAGGAAGATGTGATCAGGATGAGGTCTTCCCTTTTCACTCTCCATATTGCTTAACTCAGAGTAACTTTTTTGGGCCTCAGTTGGGCCTGGGCCTCGACGGCGGGCCGTTTGGGCCTCGGGCAGGTGGGTTGAGCCTAGGGCGGGTGGTTTGGGCCTCTGGGGGCCTGGGCATCAGCAACTGGGCTGCAGGAGTGTTAGGCCTTGGCTGGGTGGTTTGGGCCTCGTGCGGGCAGTTTGGGCCTCAGGGGCCTGGGTATCAGCAGCTGGGCCTCGGGCGGGTTGGGCCTCAGCAGGCGGGTTGGGCAGATTGGGCCTTGGGGGGCCTGTGCCTCGGGGACCGGGCTGAGGGTGGGTTGGGCCCTGAGGGCTCTGGACCTAGGCAGCGATTGGGCTGTGGGCCGCCTGGGTCTCGCGGCGGGTAGGCGATTTGGGCCTTGGTTGGGCCTGAGCCTTTGTGACCAGTCTGTGGGCAGGTTGGGCCTCGGGGCAGGCCCTGGCCTCAATTGGCACATATCCGATGATGTAAAAAATGCCTCTCTCAGTCTCTTTGTACCGTGGGTACCCCGAATTTCCTGATATCCGCACCGATTCCCCTCTCTATTTGTTCAGCTTTGCCAATTTATGCTTCCTTTTCTCTGGAAATGCAGCCTTCTAAATGGGGTTGCTCTTGCCCTGTACTCCAAGGTCCACAGGGGGCAGAGGCACTCACCGGCGCAGGCGCAGGGAGTCGGAGCCGCGTGCAGGCAGGCAAAAGCTCAAAATGCCTGTAATTCCTCAGCAATTTGATGTTTCAAAGAAACGAATTCAGAATGTTGAATTATAAGATCTTATGTTTGCTCAAAGGCTGTCTGTCTGCTAGATAGAGATTTCCTACGTGTGATTCCACCTCTTTTCCCTGTAGTCTGCCCTACCTGAGCTACCTGGTCTGGGAAGCACCAGAAGTCCCCAATTCTTGTCCTTTTGATTCTTTCTATAGTTTTTCAGTTTTCCATCTCGTTCATTTATGCTCTTATCTTTATTATTTTCTTTCTTTTGGTGACTGTGGGTTCCCTCTGCTGGTCTGCTTCTAATTGTTGTAGATTCTGTGCTAATGTGTTGAATTTGATTCTTTCCTCTTTTGGGATGTGTGCATTTATTGCAATAAATTGTCCTCTCAGCACTGCTTTTGCCATTTTCCAATGATTTTGATATGTTGTGTTTTCATTCTCTTTTGTTTCTAGGAACTTTGTGAATTTACGCTTAATTTCTTCTGCAACCCAGTCACTTTTCAGCAGGGTGTTGTTCAATTTCTACATATTTGACTTTATTATCTTTGTCTTCTTATTGTTGATTTCTAGTTTTACAGCATTGTGGTCTGAGAAGATGCTCTGTAGGATTTTGATGTTTCTGAATTTATTGAGGCTTGCTTTGTGACCTAACACATGGTCAATTCTGGAAAATGTTCCATGTGAACTGGAAAAGACTGTATATTGTGCTGTTGTTGGATTGAATGCTCTGTATACATCTATGAAGTCAAGTTGGTTGATTGTGTTGTTTACTTCCTCTGTAACTTTGTCAAGTTTCTTCATGGTTCTTCAGTCTCTTTTGGAGATTAGAGTGTTAAAATCTCCTACTATAATTGTAGATTTATCTATTTCTTTCTTCAATTCCAGTACGGTTTCTTCATGTATCTTGGTGCTCTTTTATTGGGAGTGTATCTATTTATTATGGTTATGTCATCTTGCTCAATTGACCCTTTGATCATAAGATAGTGTCCTTCTTTGTCACGTACACTGGTTTTTATCTTAAAGTTTAATTTGTCAGAAATTAGTATTGCCACTCTTGCTTGTTTATTGTTGCAGTTAGCTTGGTAAATGTTTTTCCATCCTTTAACTTTTAGTCGTTTTTTGTCTTTTTGCATAAGTTTTGTCTCTTGCAGGCAGCCTATTGAAGGGTCTTGTTTTTTTATCCATTCTGCCACCCTCTGTCTCCTCACTGGTGCATTCAATCCATTGACAGTCAATGTAATTATCAATAGGTATGAATTAATTGCTGCCATTATGTTACTTTTTGGTGGTGCTGTTCGTTCTTTTGCTCTGTATTTCTTCTTGTGTTAGGTTGGTGTTGTTTGTGCTATTTCTTGTCAGTTTCTTTTTAGTTTTCATGTTTGCTTGTTCTGCTTGGAAGTTCATTTTTATGATAAGTTGTGAAGTATTAACTTTCTTTGGGGTTACTTTGTAGTCTACTAACTTTCCTCTCCATTTAAGATAATCCATTGTATCCTGTAA
>NW_006408569.1:17168966-17170417 GCF_000296735.1 Chrysochloris asiatica | reverse complement strand
ATTCTTAAGTTGTTCCTCTTCATGTTATCCAGCAAGAATCTTAGACTCTTTTCAGATTTTTTTAATCCTTTTTTCAGCTTGCTCTTCTATCTTAGCAGTATTGGGAGATTTGTCTTACAGCTCGCTAGTTTTGGCTTCCATCTCTTCTATTCTGCTCCTTTTCCCTTTCAGCATATTGTCCATTTCTGATATCTTATTATTGATTATCTGGACATCTTTTTGCACGTTTTAAATTGTTTCCAATGCTATATCAATTTTATTTGATTGCTCCTGTAGTACTTTCCTTACTTCTTCCTTGTCTTCCTCCACCCCTTTTCGGAGCATTTGAATTTGTTTCCATATCATTCTTCTGAATTCTTTCTCAGGCATATCCAAAACCTGCTCTTCCTCCTCTATATAGCCTTTGTTTGTCTCCTGCTCCTTTGTCTCAGCTACTCTCTTCTGCGTTTGAACATGTTTTGATATCAATTGTTGCTTCTTATTTGTCATGATAGTTGTGTGGTTTTTGTTTTTGTTAGTTTTTTTTAAGTTTGAGTGAATGTTTGTTGTGTTTTTTTTTTTAGCTTATTGGGTGTCTTCTGGTGAATATGATCAGGAGATAGTCTTTCCTTTCACATGCAATGCTTAGTGGGTGTTGTTGGGTCTTGTCTCAGTGGTCAAATATTATGGGGTATGTATATAGCTTGGTTATATGGCCATGATTGCTGTCTCTTCTTGGGTAACATAGGGAGAAAAAGCCCACACCTCCAGGAAAGATGTGTGATCAAGAGGACCAAAAGCAGAAGTAATATAAATGCATAGACAAAAATTAGTCCTTTGGAACAGAAATTACGCTGTGGTCAACTGTCCTGAGCTACACCATCAGTGTTTATGCACTTAGAAGCCTCTAGCAGGGGGTGGGGTGTCCACTCTCAGGCCCCTCCTCTAGTCATTACAGTAGAGCTGCACAGGTAGATATTGGGGTGTTAATGAGAGAAATATTGTCTACTATTTTTGTCTCTGAAGGTCAGTTAGGTATCTGTGTGTGCACAGTTCAATTCTCTGGATGGTTGAGTCCTGCTATGCTGGGGTTTTACAGATTGCTTTGAATTGGGCCTGCACAGGGAGCTTGGGCTGTGAAGCGGTCGTGGGCTGCAAGGTCTGCAGCTTGAAACCACCATCAGCATCAGGGAGTAAGATGAGGTGCTTTGCTCCCTCTCAGACCCACAGTCCTGGAAATGCTGCACAGGGTCATCTGGAATGGGAACCTACTCCACGGTGAACCCACACGAGGGGTCCCTCTGGGGAAAGTTTTAAATCTGTGGCTCCATGGGTGATGTCATAAGTCACCGCCAAGCTCCCTCTCTCTGTACAGTGAGAAAATTGTCCCACCTGATGTCCAGGATGAGCAATGAACGTGGGGCAGGGAGAGAAAGAGGGAGAAATGTGTAGTTTCCCATGTCTCTCTCTCT
>NW_006408569.1:17167809-17168866 GCF_000296735.1 Chrysochloris asiatica | reverse complement strand
TATTATTATTTTTTTTTTTTGCAGATGCCTCTGCACTGCAATTTTCTGAGCTGGACTAGCTTTAGCTCTGCCCTCTAAACTCTGCCATGGTGGGGTAGTCACTGAGGGAGTCCAGTCTCCAGATTCCTAACTCTCCATATGTTCCTTAATATTGTGATTTTTTCACTTGAGAGTGCAGGAAACTGATGTCCTGGATCTTATGGTAGATCCAGAGCTCTGGGGTTGTTCTATTAGCGATTCCTTTGTGAGATCCCCCTCCCTTCTCACTGGAGCTTACCCTACCTGGTTTTCACTGATATAGCCCCAAACAGAAGTCCCCCATACTGTTTTCCAGAGTGGTTAAATCATTTTCCATTCCCACCAGCAATGTAGGAGATTCCAGGTCTCTTCACATCCTCACCAGCAATTATTGTCCTCTGTTTTTTTGAACTTCACTGTGAGATGATATGGCATTGTCATTTTAATTTGTATATCCAGTCCTAGTGTGGTGCTGTGGGTTAATGCGCCAGATTGCAAAGCCATTTGAACTGCAAGGTTGGTGGTTCAAGCTCACCAGCTGCTCCTTGGGAACCCTATACAGGGTTGCTATGAGTTGGAACTGACTCAACAACACTTCACAACAACAATGGCTAATGATCATTAACCTTTCTTCATATGTTTGTTGGCTGCCAGAATGTATTCCTTGTTAAAGTATCTGTTCATGTCCCATGCCCATTTTTTTAATTGGGTTTTTAGACTTTTTCTTGTAGAGGTGTTGTAGTTTCCTATAGATTTTAGAGATTAGTCCTTTGTCTGATATGTCATTGCAAAAGATATTTTTCTCATTCTGTGGGATCCTATTTTACTCTTTTGGTGAAATCTTTTGATGCACATAAATTTCTAATTTTCGGCATGTACCAATCATCTAATTTATCTTATTTTGTTTGTGCAGTTCTCACAATGTTTGATAGTCAATGTGTACCATATATGTTGTTGTTGTTGTCAGGTGCCATCGAGTCGGAACCGACTCATAGCGACTCCATGCACAGCAGAACGAAACAATGTTCGATCCTGGGCC
>NW_006408569.1:17159247-17166823 GCF_000296735.1 Chrysochloris asiatica | reverse complement strand
ATATGGTGGGAGGTAATGCTCTTGTTTCAATATTTTGCATGTAAATTTCCAGTTTTGCCAGCACCGTCTGTTGAAGAGACTATCTCCTCCCCATTCAGTGTATTTTGGGCATTTGTCAAAGATCAGTTGGTTGTATGTGTGTGGATTAATTTCTGGATTCTCAATTCTGTTCATTTGATCTATGTATTTTTTGTAGTAACAGTACCAGGCTGATTTGACCACTGCAGACATGTAGTGACTTTTAATATTAGAGAGCAGGAGACCTCTAATTTTGTTCTTAAGAAGTGCTTTGCTTATCCTTGGACTCTTTCCTTTCCATACGAAGTTTATAACTTTTTTTTTCACCCATCTCTTTAAAGAATGCCGTTAAAATCTGGATTGGGTTTGTGTTATAGCTGTAGATTGCTTTCAGTAGTGTTGTCATTTTCACAATATTAAGTTTTCCTATCCAGGCACAGGGTCGCTATGGGTCGGAACCGACTCGACGGCACATAACAACAACAACAATCCAGGAACATGGCATATTCTTCCATTTTTGTAAATCGCTTTTGGTTTCTTATAGTAGTGTTTTGTAGTTTTCTTGGTGTAGGTCTTTTGTTTCTCTGGTTAGATTCATTCCTAAGTCTCTCATCCTTTGGGTGGCTATTGTAAATGGTATTGTTTTCCTAATTTCCTTTTCTGCATTGCCATTATCAGTATAGAGGACTCAAACTGATTTTTGATCTTGTACCCTGACACTTCGCTGAATCTCCCAATAAGTTCTAATGTTTCTTTCTTTCTTTTCTTTTTTTTTTTTTTTTTTTGCTGAGTCTTTGGGGTTTTCTATGTATAGGATCATATCACCTGCAAATAGAGAGAATTTTCCTTCTTCCTTGCAAATTTGGATGCCTTCAGTTTCCCCATCCTGCCTTATATCTCTGGCTAAGTCTTCCAACACAATATTGAATCAGAGTGGTGATAAAGGTCATCCTTATCTGGTTTCTGTTTGCAAAGGGAAGTTTTCAATTTCTCTCCATTGAGAGTGGTGTTGACTGTTGGATTTGTATATATGATATTAATTATTTTGAGAACTTTCTCTTCAGTTATTACTTTGTTGAGTGTATTTATCAGAAATGGACGTTGGATTTTGTAAAATGCTTTTTCTGCATCAATCAATATGATCATGTTATTTTCATTTGAATTTATATAGTGAATTACATTGATTGTTTTTCTAATATTGAACCATCCTTGCATGCCTTGTATGAATCCCAGTTAGTCATGATCTATTCTTATTATGATTATTATGATTATTTTTATTATTTACATGTTAGTGTATTCTATTGGCTACGATTTTGTTGAGAATTTTTCACCTATGTTCATGAGAGATATTGGTCTATAATTTCCTCTTTTAGTGATATTTTCCCTTTGTTTCAGTATGAGGGTTATGCTTGCTTCATAAATTGTATTTGGAAGTTTCCATTCCTTTTCTATATTCTGGAATAATTTGAGTAGAATTGTTGACAGCTCTTCCCTGATTGTTTCGAAAACTCAACAGTGAATCCATCTGGTCTTGAGCTTTTTTTGGTTAGGAGTTCTTAATAATCTGATCAATTTTTTCTTTTGTTATAAGTCTGTTCAAATTTTCTACTTTACTCTGTGCACATCTAAGTGGTCTTGTTTTTCGAAAAATATATCCATCTCCTGTAGATTTTCAAATTTGTTGGAGTACATGTCTTCATAGTACTTTGTTATTATCCCTTTTATCTCCATTGGTTCTGTTGTGACATCACCCATCTGGTTTCTTATGCATGTTATTTGTGTCATCTCTCTGTTTTCTTTTGTTAGTTTTGACAATGGTTTGTCAATTTTATTAAACCTTTTGAAGAACTAGCTTTTTGTCCTATTATTTTTATTGTTTTCTATCTCATTTATTTCTGCTCTAACATTTATTATTATTTTTCTCCTGGTGACTGTCTATTTACTTTGCTGCTCTGGTTCTAATTGTTAGAGATGTTGTATTAATATGTTGATTTTGTATTTATTGCAATAAATTGTCCTCTCAGCATGACTTTTGCTGTGTCCCAAAGATTTTAGTATGCTGTGTTTTCATTCTCATTTGTTTCTAGGAACTTTGTGAATTCACCTTTTATATGTTGCACTACAAAGTAACTTTTAATCGGGATGTTATTCAGTTTCTATATACTTGACTTTGTTTCTGTGGTCTTCGTATTATTGATTTATAATTTTATAGCATTGTGATCTGAGAAAATGCTTTGTAGTATTCTGATGTTTATGATTTATGGAGGCTTGATTGTGACCAAACACGTGGGCTGTTCTGGAGAATGTTCCATGTGCACTGGAAAATAATGTGCATTGTGCTGTTGTGGGGATCAATTCTCTGTACACATCTATGAGGTCAAGTTTGTTGATAGTGTTGTTTGGTTCCTTTGTTTCTTTATCTCATTTCTTTCTGGATGTTCTATCCTTTTTCACAAGCTGTGTATTAAGTCTCCCATTATAATTGAAGATTTGTCTATTTTTTTCTTCAATTCTATTAAGGTTTGCTGTATATATATTGGGCCTTTTTCATTGGGAACATAGATATTCATTATGATTATGTCATTTTGTTCAATTGACTGTTTAATCATGAGATAATATCCTTCTTTATGTGTTATACTGGTTTTTGCCTTAAAGTCTTATTTTTTCAAAGATTACTATTGCAACTCCTCCATGGTTTTGATTGCAATTATCTTAGAATGCTTTTTTCCCCATCCTTAAACTTTAATCTGTTTTTGGTTTTGTGTGTAAAGTGTGTTTCTTGCAGACAGCATATTGAAGGATCTTCTTTTCTTATCAATTCTGCTTCTCTCTTTCTCTTAACTGGTTATTTAATCTGCTAACATTCAGGGTAATTATCAATACATATGAATTAATTGCTGTCATTATGTTTGCTTTTTTGGGTTCTGCTGGTTTCTTTGTTCTGCATGCCTTCAGGTGATGAGTTCAAGTTTTTTTGTTGTTTGTTTGTTTGTTTTTATGCGTTCTTGCCATGCGTTCTTGTCTGTTTTAATGCTTCCATGCTCTCCTTGGATTTTCATCTTTTAATATGTTGTGAAGTATCAGTTTTCTTTGCAGTTACTCTATATTCTATTCACTTTTCCTCTATTTAAAACAGTACAATTTTATCTTGCAATCTACCTGATATTCTCATCGCCTGGATCTTTGTTCCTATATTTCCCCCCCTTTTCACATTATAATTGTTTTGATCATAGACCAAACTCCCAGATCCTCTGAATTTGTTCTGGACTCTTCCATCTGTCAACTGAGTTCCAGGTAGTGCTGCTTTGTATATCAATCTCTGGTTGTTGTATGTTCTTGTTGGTTCTCAGTCCAAATAACTCCCTTTAGGATGTTTTTAAGTACTGGATTTGCTTTGACAAAGTCCCTTGGCTTCTGCTTATCCTGTAAAGTTTTGAGTGCACTGTCACATTTTACTGACAGCTTTGTTGGCTAGACGATTCTTGGTTTGTAAGAACCATCCACTCTTAATCCTGTTGCTGTCGTTATTAAAGATTACTTTCATGAAAAGGTAGGCAAGGTGTTGGCAAAAAATTGGAAAGCTATAACTTGATTTTCTTGCTCAGAGAAATTTTTGTGACTGTCTAATTCTATACTGTGTTGCCAAGACACCTATCAATCTACTGTGAGTTTTGTTTGTGCTAAAAAAGGAAGAAAATGTAGTCCTGGAAATTCTGCCAGATCATTTTCAATAATGAAAACTTACATGTTTCTAAAATAATAGGAATTTTTGCTTCCATTTTCAGAGATTTTTTTTTTTTTTTTAAAGGAGGTCAATTCAGAGAACCAGAGAGGAAAGAGGCAATCCTGGATGACCAGAAAGGTTTGACACAATGATTTCAAAAGATTTCATAACCATAAGTTTAAGAATCCTACAAAAGATACCTGTCCAGGAACCTAGTAAAAATGGTACTTGCTTACACCCACTTAAAACAAAATTAAAATGACTGGCAGGTAAAATGCAAATTGCCAAAGGCATCTTTCAATATCTATAAAGAGATAATGGCCCTACTTATACTTTTTAACTATAGTCTAGTTGATCATATATCGGTAGTTTTTTCCCAGCTATGGAGTCCTGGCATGGTGCTGGACTGAATAGTCAGTTTGAACCACAAAGTTGGTGGTTCAAGCTCACGAGCTGCTCCTTGGAAACCCTATACAAGGTCACCATGGGTTGGGACTAATTCGATGGCATTCAACAACAACAAATTCCCTGCTATATGCCTTATAATCATTATAATAAGAAAGCTATATCCTCTTAAATCACTCACTCAAACATTTCACTCTCCAAACCAGCTTTCTGATCTTCCAGTTTATTTGGTCACATAGTTCGCTGAAACAGATCTTCTATTTCATCAGTACCTCCATTGAACTCTCTATTTTTTCTGTCTCTCGGTTCAATTATTCCATTTTCTATCTAGTCAGATTTTATATAATGGTTCATTATTGATATCATTTTGCAAATGATTTTAATGTTATTTTCTTCATATTTCATACCACTAGTAAAATACCAAGTTTAGATGAATACTACCATTCTTATGATCTGTAATTGAAACAAAAATTTTAAGATTTAACAGAGAAAATAAATAGCAAAGAGAACTGGTTAATACTTATAACCCATGAAAAATTATCAACTGACACTCAACAATGTTTTTCTCCTAAGTAATTGCTACTTACTTTTCACGACTCCACTTAAATGGTTCTTAATCAGAGAAGATATTCCTGACCTCTAATTTACTCACCATTTTTTATTACAATTACTTACCAGGGTAAGTCAAAATATATTGCTACAAATTCATAGAAAACAATCTTAAAAAATCAAATCAAAATGAAAAACTTCTTGACATGTCCTCCATGTGTGTTTATACACTCCTGAAAAAGGTCTTTCTATCATTTTAACCCTTCTCCAAAGAATTTTGCTCTCTTTGATTTATACCATGTCAAAAACTATAGTTTTGATATCTTTGAGGAGGAAAACAATTTGTGTTCCTTTTAAATATTCTTTGAGTTTAGGGAATAAACAATGTCATAAGAAGTAATATCAGCTGTGGAGGAAATTATGTGGCATTGTAAGATAAGCATTGAACTGCTAACCACAAGCTCAGTGACGTAAACCCATTCTCCTTGGAAACCCTACACAGGATTGCTATGGGCTCCTGGTATGGTGCTGTAGAATCAGCACTAGACTGAAAATTACAAGGTTGGTTGTTCAAACTTACCAGATGATCCTCAGAAACCTTACACAGGGTCTCTATGAGTTGGATTTACTCTATAGCACTTAACAACACCAATGAATTGGAGACAATTCAATGGCATTTAGCAAGAACAACAACAGGATGGAAAGGGTAATATTCCCAAATTCTCATGGAGCAGCTCTGTTCCAACAACTGCCTCTTGGTCTATATACAGATTCCCCATGAACACTATTAAGTATTCCAGAATACTCATTCTCTGCAGTGTTGTCTGTAGTTTGTCATAATCCACATAATTTACAAAGCACAGGTCCTGGGTGGCACTGTGGATTAATGCACTGGACTGTTAAGTTAGTTTAAACTGCAAGGTCCATGGTTCAAGCTCATTAGCTGCTCCTCGGAACCCTATACAGGGTGGATATGGGTCGGAACTGACTCAACGGCACTTAACAACAATAAGAACAAACAAACATCTTTCTGATATTCTGTATTTTCATACAAGTTCCATCTGATGTCAGCAAATATATCCTTTGTTCCACATCCTCACTTGAACCTCTGGCAGTTCCCTGTCAATGAAGCAATGCTTTTTGACTTCCCATTGTATTTAATTTCTCTATCACCATGACACTATGTAATACATAAGGGCAGAGACTATTGCTTTGTTCATATGAGAGATGAAGTCTCCAAGGAGCATTCTGGCTATACTTCTTCCAACACAGATTTGTTTGTCCTTTGGCAGTCCATGATATTTTAATATTCTTCTCTAACATCATAACTCAAATGCATCAATTCTTCTATGGTAGTCTTCCTTATTTGCTGTCCAACCTTCATATTCAGGTTACTGAAAATACACTGGCTTGGGTCAGTCACACCTTAGTCCTTAAAGTGACATCTTTGCTGTTCAACACATTAAAGAGATCTTGTGCAGCAGATTTGCCTAATGCAATACCTTGTTTGATTCTTGACTACTGTTTCCATGAGTGCTAATGCTTGATCCAAGCAAAGTGAAGTCTTTGACAACTTCAATATTTTCTCCATTTGTGTTGATGTCTCTTATTGGTCCAGTCATGAGGATATCTGTTTTCTGTATACTGAGGTGCAACCTATACTAAAGGCTGTGGTCTTTATATTCATAAGTAAGTATTGTAAGTCCTCTTCCCTTTCAGCAATTGAAGTTATATCATCTGAATATTGCAGGTTGTTAAAAATCTTCCTCCAATCCTGAGGCCACATTTTTCTTCATATAATGCAACTTCTTAGATTAATTCCTTAGCATACATATTGAATAAGTAAGGAATGCAACCCTGGAACAAACCTTTCCTAATTGTAAACCATTTATCATTTCCTTGTTCTGTTTAAATAACTGCCTTTTGGTCTATGTACAGGTTACTCATGAGAACAATTGTGTTCTGGAATATTTATTCTCTGGAGTGTTATCTGTGACTACACAATTGAAAGCCTTTGTTATTTGTGTTATCTGTGACTACACAATTGAAATCCTAGTGTTATCTGTGACTACACAATTGAAAGCCTTTGCATAGTAATTAAAATACAGATAAACATCTTTCAAGTATTTTCTGCTCTCAGTCAACATCCATGTGACATCAGCAATGATATTCCTCTGTCCACATCCTTTTCTGAATCTGACTCAAACCTCTGAAAGTTCACTGTCAAAGTAGTTTCAGCTGATTTTGTGTTCTCTTTAGCAAAATTTTACTTGCATTCAATTAATAAGAAATATTTAATTAAGGAATGAATAAAGTACTGAATAATTATAACATATAGTGGCTGCCTAAACCATATGGAGACCATGCCTGACTTCCCCTGGCTTCACAAGAAGGAAAGAAAATCAAACTCAAAATCAGCCCAAGGTCAATTACTGTGAGCATAGGTCAGACATGCGTCTATCCTACAAACTTCCTTATCTGCAAGGTTGGTGGTTCAAACTCACCAGAAGCTCATTGGAGACATACAAGATCACTCAGACAAAATTGAATCAACAGCATTTAACAACAACAGCAACACACACACGTGTGTGTGTGCATGTGTGTGTGTGTGTGTGTACGGAGCCCTGGTGTGGCGCTGTGGGTTAATGTGTCAGACTGCAAAGTCATTTGAACTGCAAGGTCAGTGGTTCAAGCTCCCCAGGTGCTCCTTGGAAACCCTATACAGGGTCCCTATGGATCGGAATCAACTCGACGGCACTTAACAACAACAACAACAACATGGGATAAGACAAGGTTGTATTCTTTCACCATATTTATTCAACCTGTATGCTAAGCAAATAATCTGAGAAGCTGGGTTATATGAAGAAAAACGTGGCATCA
>NW_006408569.1:17145408-17158000 GCF_000296735.1 Chrysochloris asiatica | reverse complement strand
CATGGGGTTGCTATGAGTCAGTTCCAACTCGATGGCACCTGACAACAACATCAACGGAGAAAAGATTGAAGTTGTCAAGGACTTCGTTCTACTTGGATCAACTACCAACACTCACGGAAGCAGCAGTCAAGAGATCAAACGACGTATTGTGTTAGGCAAATCTACTGCACAAGATCTTTTTAAAGTGTTTAAGAGCAAAGATGTCAGCTTGAGGACTAAGGTGCGCCTGACCTAAACCATGGTATTTTCAATAACCTCATATGCATGCTAAAACTGGACAGAAGAATTGATGCTTTTGAGTTATGGTGTTGGAGGAGAATATTGAACGTGCCATGGGCTGCCAAAGGAACCAAGAGATCCATTTTGGAAGAAGTGCAGCCAGAGTGCCCCTTGGAGGCCAAGATGGGCAAACTCCATCTCTCACACTTCAGACATATTGTCAGGAGGGACCAGTCGCTGGAGAAGGATATCATGTTTGGTAAGGTGGAGTGTCAGAGAAAAACAGGAAGCCCCCGACAAGATGGATTGGCAAAGTGGCAGCATCAATGGATTCAAGTGTGGCAACAGTAGTGAGGTTGGTCCAGGATCTGACAGTGTTTTGTTCTGCTGTGCATAAGTTCGGTATGAGTTGGTACCGACTCGATGGCACTTAACAACAACAACAGCAACAATGAGATAAGATAACAGAATTGACTTACACTTCTGAATTTTTCTTATGACTTTGTTTGAATTAATTTTATTATTAAAAGTCCTGATTACCTATCAATTAAAAACATTTCACTAATAACAATGTTTATCTTTTGGCCCCAAATTCTACTTCAAAGAACACAATGATAAGGAAATAACTAGATATATGCACAAAACTTAATACACCAGATAATCTTCATAGATTTTCTATTAGAGAATCATAGATACAACCTAAATATTAAATAAAAGATGAATGCCTTAATATAGTATGGTATACAAACATGATGGAGTAATATGCTGATATTAAAATATGTTTTTATTTATTCACATTAAAAAATTCTTACTAAAAGGTAAAAAAGGAGAGCTCAATAATGCTATTCAATGTCAAGCTCATGGTAAAAGTCTTTGCAATGTAATCCAAGACTAAGAGGGAGACAAATGATATTTATTATCATAAGTTCAATGATATGCTTGCAAAGGAGTGGTTTATTTCCTATGTAAACCTAATGAAATATTTTGGCAGGAAAGTAATCCTCCCTGAAGGAGTTATTATTTTATGTCAGTTTACTCTGTTGATTCCAAGAATAGAAAAATATCAACGAAAAGTAGAAGACCACTCTGAGATTCTTCCTTCTCAGCCTCAGCCTCCAGTTGCAGAGATCAGAGCTCCCAATTCCTCCTTTACCAGACAGGAGGAAGAAATGTAGAAGAAAGTAACCATAACAGACAATCCATGCTGGATTATAATTTACAAGGAAAGAAAAAGAGAGTGATAGGTTGACTTGATATTTGAAAATATTTAGAAAAGGGATAATAGGTCTAGCAGAAACCTTGGTAGAGGAAACTTCTGGAGAAAGGAAAAAGGTTAAAAGGACAAGCATACTGGGGAGAAGAAAAAAGAAGACATTCTGAGGAACATAATGAGAAGGCAGCATCCTTCTGAGAAACTATTCACACAGCTAGAGAAAACAACAACAAAAAAGCTTCCTTGGAAAACCTGAAAAGTGTGTTTGTCATATCCTCAGTTGGTAGACAAGAAAAGTTCACAATCACAGGCTCACTGATAAATTTTATAAGCACCATTTACCACCACCATTCTATATGATGTTATGAGTTAAGGATTCAATTGTGATCCACAGACTTTCATTCGTTGAATTTTGGAAGCATATTGCCAGGCCTGTCTTCATAGTTTGTCTTAGTCTGGAAGCTCTGCTGAAGCTTGTTCAGCATCACATCAACCCTCAAGTACACAGTAGACAACTTGAGGTACATTGGGCAGAAATTGAATCGGGGTCTCTGGAATGTGAGAAATCTACCATTATTTTTCTTCTCTATTCTGTATAGGGGAACACTATCTTCTAAATGAGATAGAGGTAAATAAATGGTGTATGCTCAACCTTGGAACAGCAGGGCTCTTTAATACAGGCAATGAGCATAGTCTGAATGGATAAAAGAGGGAAAATAATGTTATGATGCTTGGCTGTCTTATGAATATTGGTTTCCCTTGCCTACTACTTTAAAATAGACACTTGAGGATGATAGAAAGGAATATCGGGAAACATGATTACAGAAAGCTTATAGGTCTGTCTTCAGTCTATAACTGATTGGAATACCTAAAAGGGGTTCTAGAACTTGCCCAGTGAAATAGAATTCATGTGGAGCCTTTGTAGTGCATAGGAACTTAGGTGGAATGTAGAACCCCATCCAGAACCTTCTGAGATGGGAAATTCCCACAAGAAAGGACAAACAGACCAGCCTGGAACAGTTACAGGAAGAGAAGATACGTCTTGAAAGAAATAACAACAGGAAAAATCCAAAACAAAAATGGCAGTCTGATTGGCTACTACAAGAACAAGCAAGCTGCTCACCTGGAAGCCATCAAGGCAATTAATCAAGTCCTTTCAGGAAAAAAAAAAAAAAAAAAATTCCTCCAAGACTGAAGCTCAAAGGGAACACATGAGCAGGCATGTAAGCTTGATGGTGACCATATTGGTCTACTGGTGAGTGGAAGAGGGGGAAAGGCAGCAATGTAGATATGGGCTGAGTTTGACAATGTTCCATAGACTCCCGACTACATGGAGATGAGAGAGAGAAGAGGGAGGGCTAATTGGTCTGAATTGTGGTTGAGACCTGGGGAATCCTGAGCCGGCTTCCATGAGTGTTGGTAGTTGATCCAAGAAGAATGAAGTCCTTGACAACTTCAATCTTTTCTGCATTGATAAGAATGTTGTTTATTGGTCCAGTGGTGAGGATTTTTGTTTTGTTTACAATGAGGTGCAATTCATACTAAAGGTTGTGCTCTTTGATCATCATCAGTAAATATTTTAAGTCCTCTTCATTTACAGCAAGCAAGGTTGTCTAATCTGTGTATTGCAGGTTGTTAATGAGTCTTCCTCCAATCCTGATGCCACGTTTTTCTTCATATAAACCAGCTTCTCTCATCATTTGTTCAGCATACAGGTTGAATAAGTATGGTGAAAGAATACAACCTTGTCACACACCTTTCTTATTTTTAAACCATTCAGTGTTGCCATGTTCTGTTTGAACAACTGTCTCTTGGTCCATGTACAGATTCCTCATGAGCACAATTAAGTGTTCCAGAATACTCATACTGCACAATGTTGGCCACAGCTTGTCATGCTCCACATAACCGAAAGGCTTTATGTAATCAATAAAGCACAGGTATACAATATTTCAGTAACCAAAAATAATGTGCCCATGAGCAATTTAATTCAGTTTTCTGGGCTTCTGTTTTTTAATCTATAAAATAGGTAAAAAGGAGCACTGAAAAGTCCTTTTTACTTTGATTTTAACTATAACCGGAGATTAATATAATCTGTCATATTAATAAAAGATGAATGCTACAATGCATAAAATTGTACAAGGCATAAAATGCTACAATGATTCAATGATTCTCCTGACCTTGTCTGCAGATGGTTTCATTTCAGCGCATTTCAACAAGACCACTTTAATACTCACAATTGAATTTAGGGCTAATTCAATGCCCAAGAGTAACTCTGGGGGGTAGTAACATATGAGGATTGCTAGGAATGTTCTAGTTCATATATACATAGGTTTATTCCAAACAAAATGTGCTTAAACATCTCTCTGCAAGCAATGGGTTGTCACAGACAAATTTTCTCAATAATACAACTGTTTTAGTCTTTTTAGGGTGCCCTCAAAAAAAGGTCCAATCAAAACAATGTCTTACAAGGGAATCTCCTGGGCCAGTTCAATTCAAGGCAGAGATGTCAGCTCAGAAGGTTATGGTGATTTGGGGGGGTGGATTCCAAAGGGGATAAGCTTGAGAGATAATCTCAAAGGACACAGGATGATCATGGAGGTGTATTATGAAGAAGTTTTCAGAAAAGTAAGAACTGCATTGTTAAGAAAAAATCCCGGAAAGTCACAGGAGGATTTTTTTACATTTTTTATTCCATGACAACAGTGCAACTGCTCATTCTTTGAGGGTAGCTAGGACTGTCCTATAGTAATAGTGTGGCACTGGAGTATAAAGCACTGGACCACAAGGTCATTTTTTTTAATGCTTTATTGTGAATTATGTGATAGTTTACATGGGAGGACATCAGTTTCACATTGATCCCATCGTGTATCATTTCCTTGCCATGGTTACAATCCCTTCCATGTATCATCGATCAACCAAAGGGTATACCCCGCAAGCCTAACTCCCCTTCCCTAGCCCCCATCGTCTGCATACCGCCCCTCTCTCTCTCCAGGTCCAAAGTCTTCAGCCACTCCATCTCCCCACTTCATCGTCTTTACCTCCATCCCCTGGCATTACTGCTTTTCTGGGTAGGGTTCCATTCTCTGCTCTTCTCTTTTGATGGTCCTAGGGACCTCCTCTCCTAGACTGTAATGTCAATCACTCCCCTCCCTATGCCCCAAAACATCCAGCTTTATATTTCCAACCCTCACAATCAGTCCTGATAATAATCCTTTGCTATTGTATTGCAAGAGACCTATCCGGATCTCCTTTCATCAGTACTGACCAGGCAGAATGGATAGTAGTCAGTGGAGATTCTTTCTACCTTGCTCCAAGCCCCCTGAACTTAGGTTCCCCCTTTAAAGCTTTTAAGCCAGTCACCTCTTGCCTCTGTAACCCTCACCCTCACCCCAATTCTGGGAAGCCAATATCCACGTTGCCCATCCCTGTCCTTTCCGTGTGTGGAGGAGGTGGGAATAATCCTTGCTGTGAAGATTTGTTCACTCTTTTGAGCTATTGCTTCCATAGTTGTGTGTCAAGTTCTTCAAACTGTATCAGATTATCCTTTTTTCCCTCTTCTTTCTTCTTCTGTTTGAGTTCTGATCATCCAGCCATTGAAGCCAGGTCAAGTGGGTATTATCTGTAAGTGTGGGTGTACTTATGCATGTGCCCTCTCTTCTTATCAGCTGGATGCTCCATTCTCCACTCTAGTACTCTGTGGCTATGTTGCTGACTCTGGGTCCAAGAGACCCCTGGACCTGGTACACTGCTGGCCAACCAGGTCTCCATCCGCGTTCACAGGAGTCTTTTGAGTGTTGTAGGGCTCAGTTCGTAGCTTCATTGCTGTTTTTCCCTCACTTACCCCCATCAGTTATGAAAGTGGTCACCAATCAGAGCATGCATTCCCATTGAGCCCTAGTCTTAGAAGGGGGCCTACCCCAAGGGGGACCCGGCCACTTGCCTTGATGTCTCCTGGGTGAGCTACTTGCTTGTTCTTGTAGTAATCAGTCTGCCTGCCTATATTGTTTTCTGTTTTTCCTGTCAGTCTTTCTTTCAGGATGTATCTTCTGTTCTTCTGGCCACTCTATGTTGGTCTGCTTGTCCTTTCAAGTGGACCTTTCCCCTCAGATGATTCTGGATGCTGCTCAGGACTCCATCTATGGTCTTGTTAATGCAGAGTTTCTGCAGGTAGCTGCCTCCTCTGGGCAAGTTGCATCCCCTTTTAGGTATTCCAATCAGCTATTGGCAGAAGATGGTCTTACAAGCTTTCTATGGTGGTATTTCTGGCTATTCCTCTCTCTCTCCCCCTCCAGTGTCTATTTTATAGTGGTATGCCAGGGAAACCAAGATTCAACAGACAGCCAAACATCTTAACATTATCCCCCCCCCTTTCCCCATTCAAACTATGTCTCAGTCTCTGTATCTCAGAGCCCTGTCCCACTTCAGTTTCACATTCATGCTATATTATTTCATTTCATTGCAGTGATTAAAATCCCCTCTATGCCTCATCAAATAACCAAAGGATACATCTGTCAAGCCCACCCTGCCCCCGCAGCTGTCAGCAAACAACTTCTCTGCCTCCCTGAGTCCCGTGTCCCCAGCCACTCCATCTGTCCATGCCATCATAGTCCCCCCACCATTTTGGGTATGGGCAGTTTCCTCCCCCCACCCCAAGTTATTCCAGTTAGTTATAGGCTGAAGACAGACTTGCATGTTTTCTGTTGTGATGTTTCTGGCTATTTCCCCCACCCCCCTCAAGTATCTATTTCACAATGGTAGACAAGGGAGACCAAGATTTAAAAGACGGCCAAGCATCCTAGCATTATTCCCCTCTTTTCCCCCTTTCAAGCCATGACTCAATCATTGTATCCTGAAGCCCTGTTATTCCAGGATTATGCATACCTCATCATTTAGCTCTGTCTCACCTAGCCCATGTGAACCTGCCCAACTGTTCTCCCATCCACCTTGTTCTACTTTTTTTCCTCCCTCTTCCACAAGGTCAGTTTAAGCCACACAGTTGATGGTTCAAACCTAACAGCCATGCCTCAGAAACCCTATAGAAGGTTGCTGAATTAAAGCTGACTCTGCCAAGTACTACAAAAACAACAGGACTGTCCAAGGAAAATTTCGTTGGGAAACCTGACCTTTTCCATCTTACATCCCTGATCTTATCCCCTATTTTTGTTCCTTAAACTCAAAGTACAATGAAAAGGAACACAATTTGTGTCCCTCGAATATGACAAAACTGCCGTTTTGATGTGCTGGAAGTCAAAGAGCACATAATTCTTTGGGGAAGGGTTAGAGAGAGGGAAACACTGTCTTCAGAAGCTCTAGATGCAGAATATATCAAGAAACAATAGCTTCATATTTTGATATTTTCTTTCAATAAAGTTTTCTACAATTTTGAAGTAAGTTTTTACTTACTTTCATATATGTGGAGGTGGTGTGGCACTATAAGATAATCACTTGACAGCTAACTGCAGGTCATTAGTTCAAACACAGCAGCAATTCCTAGGAAACCTTAAACAGGGTTGCTATGAATCAGAATTGACTCGACAGCACTAAACAGCAACAATGATGAATGTTTAGGCTTTTTTTAACTACAAATTGTTGAGTGCTTCTTCCAGTTGCCTCATTAAATATATTTTTGGTTACAAGGAAACTAAGGTAAGAAAGTGTATTACAGGTCCAAGCACTTTGATTGTTTCAGCTTACTCTCTCCTGGGTAGTTCTGGTGTGGCGCTGTGGGTTAATGTGCAGGACTGCAGTTGGTTTGAACCTCAAGGCTGGTGGTTCAAACACACCAGCTGCTCCTCAGAAACTCTGTACAGGGTCGTTATGGGTTGGAACCGAGTCATCGGCACTTAACTGTAGCAGCAACTCTCTCCTGGATGCTTCCTGCAGCATTCACTCTCGGTATCTCTCTTTTGTACATAGTTTTGTGTTGCATATTTTCAAACAAATGTCTAAGTATATGAGTGTGTTTTTTGCTATGTGCAACTGAGAGAGAGAGACACTCCCCAACTAGTCTCCAAATTTCTGGAGAGACAAGACTGTATTGCCTACCTCTTCCATCTGAGTCACATGGTTTAAGCATGTGAGTTCTGAAACCAAGTTCTTCAGATTAAAATTTAAGCAGCATCCCTTAGAAGAAATATAATATTTACCAAGTTGCTTAACCTCCCCAGGCTTAGTTTTCTGATGTGGAAATGGTGTAATAATAGTTTGTATCTCATAAAGACACTGTGAAGATTAAGTGAGTTAATATATGTAATTCACTTAAAACAGTGCTTGGCTTTTTGGTAGGCAATATAGCACTTAATCAATGTTAGGTTCTATTATTATTACCTTCAAGCTGGGAAAATGCAAACTCAACAAGGGGTAAAATGGGCTGAACCAATTTGTCACATGCATGTGCTTTACTATTTTATGATTTATTTAAATAGTTGCAACTATAGAACATACTCATCTCAAGAATTTTAAATAATACACCTATAAAAATTCAACAAGAAAATTATTCCCCCCATCAACAACAATCCTATCCTCATTCTCCAGGGGTAACTGCTGCCCTTCCAGACTTTTTTTTCCTCTGCAAATATTGACATATACCATTTTATAAAAATTTATAAAAGAAAATTGACATCTTAACTATAAACAGCCAACTACAACTTGCTATTAAATTTCCACAAGGCATCATAGGAATATTTCCACTTCTCTGTATAAAATACACCTCATTTAAAAATAGTTGCATAACATTTATGCATGGGTGTGCTATCATATTTAATCATTCTTCAATTGATAAAGTGTTAAGCTATTATGATTATATCTATGCTAATCATCCTTTGCATCCAGATGCACATGAGGATATTTCTCTGGGATAGATAACATTGAAGTAGAACTTCTGAACTGATGATAAAGCCCACTTTAAAAATTGATAGAAATTGCCAAACTGTCTTTGAAACGGCTGGCACCACTTGTGCTCTCAGCAACAGAGTATCTGAGTTCTTTCCCCCCCACATCATCTGAAACAAACAAACAAAAATGTTTATTCTGTGCCTATTTTATTAGCTAAGATGATATTTTGTTATTTGGATGTGAACTTTCCCCTAATTGCTAGTTAAAGTATATTTTGAATATCTCCCCTGAGCAAGCAGAGATTTTACAGATGCATAGGGATGGTTTTGACTCAGTAGGTGTGCTGAAAGGCCTCTTGCCACTTTTGCTGGTGGTAAGAATAGCAATGCCAATGCGAATTCTGTGCTTCCATTATCTTTTTTTTTTTTTTTTTTTGTAATGTTTATATTGTTAATTGAGTGAAAATTTACAGGGCTTATAATCAGTTTTACATTCAACAACGAAGCATACACTTTGTTTTGTTACAATGATTATAATCCCTGCCATGTACCATCAGTTAACAGTATTTCTCTCTATTCATTGTATCTCCTTAAAAAAAACAAAACAAAACAAAACAAAAAACAACTCTCAGGCATATATAATAATTTAAACCACCAAAGGGCGCATTTTGAAAGCCTGTCTCCTGGTCACCAGTTCTCATTCCCTCTCTTTTCATTAGTTTAGAGTCCTCAGCTGCTCCTTCTCTCCATGTCCCCATCTCTGGCTCCATCTCTGGATAGGGTCCTGCATTCCGCTTGTGCTCTTATCCCTTGATGGTCCTAGGGTCCTCTGTTTCTGGACTGTAATATTAACTACTTCCCCATTTTTGTTACAAACCTTCTACCTTTACAATTGTGACTGTTTCAATTAGTCATGATAGCGATTACTCACTATTGAATCATAAGAATCTTATCAAAGGACTTCTGGTTGGGGCTACAGCCGTCTAATACTAGGTAGGATATGCTCTGGTGAGAAGGGAAGAGGATCTCACAAAGCAGAGCTCATAGAACAACCCCAGAGCTCTGGATCTACCATAAGGTCCAGGACGTCAGTTTCCCACACTCTCAAGTGAAAAAATCATGATATTAAGGAAAATATGGGTGACTTCGGAATTTGGAGACTGGACTGCCTCAGCGGCGGCTACTTCACCCCAGCAGAGCTTAGAGGGCGGGGCTAAAGCCAGCCTGGCTCAGAAAGTGGAGCTTTCAGCAAAGAAAAAAAGAGAGAGAGAGCCATGGGAAGCTACATATTTCTCCCTCTCTCTCTCCCTGTCCCGACTTCATTTTTCAGCCTGGACATCAGGTGTGATTCCCATGGTACAGAGAGAGGGAGCTTGGCGGCGACTTATGACGTCACCGTAAGGGCCAAAATCTGAGGCTTTGTGTCTGAGGCGGGGCGGGGCAAGTCACCTTTCTCCCAGTTAGCAGCTTGGAATTTCCAGCTATTGTTCTTGCAATCCGCAGCTGCTGTGCTTCTGGAGCTCCCTGTGTAGGATCAACGCAAAGCAATCTGTAAAACTACAGCATAACAGGACTCAACCATTCTGAGCTTTGCGCTGAGCACACGCAGATAACTAACTGACTTTCAGAGACAAAAAGAGTGGATGATCTTTCTCCCATTAACTCCCTAATATCTACCTGCACATGTTTATGGTAGTGACTAGAGGAGCAGGCTGAGAGAGGGGTCACCCCCACCCTCTGCTAGAGGATTCTAATTGCACATACACTGATGGTGTAGCATGGGACAGTCTACTACACCTTCATTTCTGCTCCAAAGTGGTGATTTTTGTCTATGTGTTTATATTACTTCTGCTTTTAGTCCTTTTGATCACACATCTTTCCTGGAGGTGGGACCTTTTCCTCCTACATCACCTAAGAAGAGGCAGCAATTGTGGCCATATGGCCAAGCTATAACCATATCCCATAATATTCCACCACTGAGACAAGACCCAACAACAACTGCTATGCATTACAGGCCATAAGGGAAGCCAAGCTCCTGGTCATATTAATAATAATAATAATAATAATAATAATAACAAAAATAATAATCATGACAAATAAGAAGTAAAAACCTTATCAAAATATGTCCAAAAACAGAAGAGAGTATCTGATGCAAATGAACAGGAGAAAGACAAAGGCTTTATAGAGGAGGAAGAGTGGGTTCTGGAAATGCCTGAGAGGGAATTCTGAAGAATGATATGGAAACAAATTCGAATGCTCTGAAAAGGTGTGGAGGGAAACAAGGAAGAAGTAAGGAAAGTATGACAGGAGCAATCAAATAAGATTGAAACAGCATTGGAAACAGTTCAAAACCTACAAAAAGATGTCCAGATTATCAATAATAAGGTATCAGAAATGGACAATATGCTGAATGGAGAAAGGAGCAGACTAGAAGAGATGGAAGCCAGAACTAGAGAGCTGGAAGACAAATCTCTCAATACTTCCAAGATAGAAGAGCAAACAGCTAAAAGGATAAAACAATCTAAAGAGAGTCTAAGATTCATGCTGGATAACATGAAGAGGAGTAATGTAAGAATTATTGGAATTCCTGAACAAGGAGAATCAGAGAAGTCCACAAAGGAGACAGTTGAAGAGCTTCTAGAAGAAAATATCACCAACATCTTGAAAGATGAGAAGATAAGCATTCAAGAGGCTGAACATACCCCAGGAAGGATAGACTCCAAAAGAAAGTCACCAAGACATATAATAATCAAGCTCTCCAAACTCAAAGACAAGAAGAGAATACTAAAAGCAGCCAGGGAGAAGAGAAATAGCACTTATAAAGGCAAGCAAATTAGATTAAGCTCTGACTATTCAGAATAAACCATGCAGGCAATAAGGCAATGGGGAGTCATATACAAAGCCCTGCAAGGAAAACAAACAAACAAACAAACCATGCAGGCAATAAGGCAATGGGGAGTCATATACAAAGCCCTGCAAGGAAAACAAACAAACAAACAACAACAACAAAAAAAAACTGTCAACCAAGAATTGTCTATGCAGCAAAACTATAAATCAAATATGATGGTGCGATCAAAACATTCCAGGATAAACAGAATCTCAGAAATTTTATCAAAACAAATCCAGCACTTCAAAACATTCTACAGGGAGTTCTGTGGACTGAAAATCAACAAGAACAGACAACAAATAGAGATTGATAGGTGTGGCAACACCACCTGGAACTCAGTCAACAGACAGCAGAGTCCAGAAAAGAACAAGACTATAACAACAAACTCAAATGAGCTGGGAGATCAACTGAAGACCAAAAATATATCAATGTCAAAGAAGGGACAAATGTAGCAACAGAGACCAAGGTCGTGAGTATGCCAGGTAAATTACAGGTTACAATGGAGTATCTTAAATGCAAAGATAAGTTAGTATACTACACAGTAACCCCAAAGAAAGCTAATATTTCACAACACATCATGAAAATGAAATCCCAAGCAGAACAATCGAACATGGAAACTAAGAAGAAACTGACAAGAAATAGCACAAAAACACAAATCCAACACAAGATGCAATACAGAACAAAAGAATGAGTAGCACTACCAAAAAAGTAACAGAACGACAGCAATCAGTTCATACTTATCAATAATTACATTGAATGTCAATGGATTGAATGCACCAGTGAAGAGACAGAGAGTGTCAGAATGGATAAGAAAATAAGACCCATCAATATGCTGCCTTCAAGAGACACACCTTACACACAAAGACAGAAACAGACTTAAAGTTAAAGGATGGAAAAAAACTTATCAAGCTAACTGGAACAATAAACAAGCAGGTGTGGCAAAACTAATCTCAGACAAAGCTAACTGTAAGATAAAAACCAGCATAAGAGACAAAGAAGGACACTATCTCATGATCAAAGGGTGAATTGAGCAAGATGACATAACCATAAGAAATATATACACTCCCAACGAAATAGCACCAAGATACATGAAGCAAACCTTAATGGAATTGAAGAAAGAAATAGATAAATCTACAATTATAATGGGAGATTTTAACATACCACACTCGAAAAGGAACAGAACAACCAGAAAGAAACTCGACAAAGTGGGTTTCATAAAAGGTATGCAAGTGTGATTCAACATCAGGAAAACAAACAAACATAATCCACCATATAAATAAGAAAAAAGGAAAAGAACCACATGATTTTATCAATGGAGGCAGAGAAGGCATTTGACAAAACTGAACATCCATTCTTGATAAAAACACTCAACAAAGTAAGAATTGAAGGGAAATTCCTCAACATAATCAAGAGCATATATACAAAACCAAGAGCCTACAT
>NW_006408569.1:17143912-17144680 GCF_000296735.1 Chrysochloris asiatica | reverse complement strand
AAGGTTGGAGGTCTCTTACTCCCCGATTTCAAACTTTACTGCATGGCTACAGTGGTCAAAACAGCCTGGTAGTGGTACAATGAAAGAGACATTGATCAATGTAACAGAATCGAGAATCCAGAAATTAATGCAATCACACAGCCAAATGATTTTCGACAAAGTGCATAGGCATATTGTGTGGGGAAGAGACAGTCTCTTTAACAAATGGTGCTGTCAGAACTGGAAAGCGATATGTAAAAGACTGAGACAAGACCTTTACCTCACACCCTATACAAAAACGAACTCAACATGGATTAAAGATTTAAATGTGAATCCCCAAATCATGAAGATCATCAATGAAAATATAGGGACAAAAGTGAGGGCGCTAATTCAGGGCATATATAGAGTACCACACATTTTGAAAAGTGCACAAACAATAATAGACAACATAGATGAGTGGGGCATATTATTTTTTTTTTTTTAATTATGTCCATCAAAAGACTTCACTAAAAGAGTTAAAAGGGAACCCACAGAATGGGAAAAAATATTTTGCAACAACACACCAGATAAGGAACTTATTTCCAAAATATATAGGAGACCACAACACATCTACAAGAAAAAGACAAATAACCCAATTAAGAAATGGGCACAGGACATGAACAGACACTTCCTCAAGGAGGAGATCCAGGCAGCCATGTTCACGATCACTAGCCATTAGAGAGATGCAAATCAAAACAACAATGAGATATCATCTCACAGCAGCAATAACAGCAAAGATCAAAAAAGTAG
>NW_006408569.1:17140945-17142217 GCF_000296735.1 Chrysochloris asiatica | reverse complement strand
CAAGAAGGGACTGGCTTACAAGCTTTCAAGAGGTAACCTAGATCCAGAGGGTGTGGAAGAAGGTAGAATCTCCACTGAGTCGTATCCAATCTGTCTATGCGGGTCTGATGAAAGGAAATGTGGATAGGTCTCTTGTGATACAGGTGAATAAATTGTTATCAGGACTGATTGCGAGGGTTGTAAATGTAAACGTAGACATTTTGTGGCAAGAAGAGGAGTGATTAACTTTTTAGTCTTATACCAGAGGTCCCTGGGGCCATGAAGGGAGAAGAGCGGAGAGTAGGACCCTACCCAGAGAAACAGTGATCCCTGAGATGATGTGGAGAGAAGGAGCAGCTGAGGACTCTAGACCCAGAGAGGGATAGGGGCTGTGTGCTGATGACTGGGGGAGGGAGGAGGATGGGGGAGCAGGCTTATAGGATATACCCATTGGTTGGTTGATGATGCATGGAGGGGATTGTAACCATGGTAATGAAACCGTATACGATAGTATGAATGTAAAACTAATGTTCTCCCATGTAAACTATCACATAATTCACAATGAAACATTAAAAAAATAATCTTATCAACATCTTTTATTTCAATTTTATTATCTTTAGATTTACTCTTTTATTTTTATTTTTTTTACGTTTTTATTGTGAGATTCACATGGGAGAACATTAGCTTTACACTCATCCTATCATTTCATTGCAATGATTACAATCCCCTCCATGCATCATCAAATAACCAAAAGTTACACCACACAGGCCCTCCCCCCAGCGACAGCACACTGCCCTTTTCCCTCCCTGAGTTCAATGTCCCCAGCCGCTCCATCTGTCCATGTCAACGTCTCTCTCTCCATCCCTGGCATCACTGCCTTTCTGGGCAGAGTCCCACTCTCCGTTTTTTCACTTGATGGTCCCAGTCACCTCTGCTCCTGGGTTGCAAAATCAATCACTCTCCTCTTTTTGCCAAAAAACATCTACTTCAATATTTCCTACCCTCACATTGTCCTGATGGCAATTATTCACCTTATTATACCACAAGAGTCTTATCCCCATTTCCTTTCGCCAGCCTGGTCCCAACGGATTGGAAATCATTCAGTGGTGATTCTACCTTCCCCCACCTGTCTGGATCTAACTTCCCTCTTGAAAGCTTTTAAGCCAGTAACTTCTTACCTTTATAGGCCACCCATTTTGGGTAGCCAATATCTAAGATGCCCATCCCTGTTAACCCTGTGTATTGAGGAGGTGGGAAAGATCCTCGCTGTAAAGATTTGTTCCCTTTTTTGAG
>NW_006408569.1:17137667-17139430 GCF_000296735.1 Chrysochloris asiatica | reverse complement strand
CGTAAAGATTTACAGCCTCAGAAACCCTGTACAGGGTTGCTATGAGTCAGAACCAACTCCACAGTGCATAACAACAACAAAAAGTTATTTCTATTTCCAACCTTCTGAGGAAGCGCCATATTTCTTTCCAGGTCACATAACTAATCAAAAGCAGCAAGATTACAATCCAAGTCTGTCTGCTTCCAAAGTTTATGATCTTTCTATTGCATCAAAATGTCTTTTAATTGTCTAGAAGAATTGGTCACTTTGCATTATCAAAGTTCTTATTTAAAAATGCCTACCAAAACACATAAAGCTCATTGTTGTTGAGTCAATTCCAATTCATGGCAACTTCATTTTTGGAGAGTAGAACTACACTCCACAGATTTTCAAAGCTGTGAACTTTTGAAATCGGTGGGCTTAAACCACTAACCAGGGATTCCTTAAGAATTTATCACCAAATTAATTCTGAGTAACAGCAAAGTAGTATTGTGATTCTTGAGTTAGAAAGACATTTCAAAAGTGTTTTAACAATGGGATTTTAGGTTTGTTTAGCAAATTTTTATTGAACTTTGTGTGGCTGAGCAGTCTGTTTTGGCCTCTAGACTCATTGTTTAGGATGCAACTGCCAGTGAATTCAGGAGGGAAATAATATTGGTATGGAATTGTGGATTTATGTGCTGGACTTCAAGGTTGGTTTGAACCAAAAGGTTGGTAATTCAAACTCACCAACTGCTCCTCAGATACCCTATACAGGATTGGTGTGAATCAGAATCAACTCAGCAGCTCTTAACAACAAATAACAAAGAAACACCACCACTTGGCTGCTCAGTAAATCTGTCCCTGTTAAAATGGAGCTGTTCAGAGTCAGGCTACAGATTAAAGTAAAGTAGAGTCATCTTTTGATCCTTGTGCCTCTCTCTGCCTCTTCCTTAAGAGTTGGAGGTACCATCTCTCTATTATTGGAGCCCAATAGTTAGCCATGCCTGTCACCTCTATCATCTCACAATTTGCCCCAGTATGGACATTCAATGGGGTCTCTCAGTTCCCTGACTTTTGCTTCAGTAACGCAGGTCTTATTCAGACTCCAAATTAGTGCATAAACTACAACTAAGGAAGTGATGACATCCAAGGAGACCTGGTAGCACAACAGTTAAACATTCAGCTTCTATCAGAAATGAAGAGTGTTTGAAACCTCCCAGAAACTCCTCAGGAGAAAGACATGGTGATCTGATTCATAAGCATTTCAACCTAGTTAACCCTATGGGGCAGTTCTACTCTGTCATATGAGGTTGCTAGGACTCAAAATAGACTCAGTGGCACCTGACAACAGATATGCTTCACCCAAAGGGGGCTAATATTTTAACAGAGAATGCACAATGATGCCATGTCTTAGACCATAGGCTGGATAATTTTCTAAACTACTTTAGTTATGACTGAGAACAGAACCAAACCACCACTCGTCTGTAAGTTGATCATACTGTGAAGTGGCTTGTGTGTTGTGATGCTGGAAGCTCTGCCGCAAATATTTTAAATACCAGCAGGGATACCCATAGTGATCAGGTGTTTGTGTTTGTTTGTTTGTTTGTTTTTAATGTTTTAATGTGAATTATGTGATAGTTTTCATGGGCGAACATTAGCTTTACATCCATCCTATCATATATTGTTTCATTGTCATGGCTACAATCCCCTCCATGCATCATCACCCAACCAATGGGTATACCCTACAAGCCTGCCACTGGTCCTCAGCACAGAACTGCTCTCTCTCTCTCTGGGTCTAGAGT
>NW_006408569.1:17120927-17124187 GCF_000296735.1 Chrysochloris asiatica | reverse complement strand
CAGAGAAAAAGAGGAAGACCCCCAACGAGATGGATCAGCCAGGTGGCATCATTGATGGTGTCAAGTGTCGCAGAGGTGGTGGGGTTGGCCTAGGATCAGACATAGCTTCGTTCTGCTGTGCATGGGTTCGCTATGAGTCAGTTCCGACTCAATGGCACCTGACAACAACAACAACAACAATGACCATATGACCAATAACAGATGATATTGAGGGAAGAGGTCCAAGCTCAAACAATATAAATGTGAGACAATTGAATACAAAGGAATCAAATTGACTACATCTGTGGGAAGAGACAAATTGACTACTTCTGTGGAGAAGCCCAGTATTGTCAGCCAAAACAAGACCATCAGTTGCTCCAATTCAAGTTCAGGCTGAAACAGAAGAAAATTAAACAAGTCCATGAGAGCCAAATATGACCTTCAACATACCCCACCTAAATTTAGAGACCATTTCAAGAACATATTTGACACATCACACACTAATCACTGAATACCTGAAGAAGAGTTGTGGGATGACATCTAGAACATCACCCATGAAGAAAATAAAGGGTTATTTAAAAGACAGGATATTAATAATATCCCAAAATGGATGTTAGAAGACACTGACATCCATTTGCTCTTGAGTGTAGAGAAGATAAATCAACTGGAAGAAATGAAGAAGTAAAAGAGCTGAACAGAAATTTTCAAAGGGCAACTTGAAAAGAAAAAGTCAAGTATTACAGAGAAACTGTGCAAAGACCTAGAGTTATAAAGCCAAAAGGGAAGAACTTGCTCAACATTTCTCAACCTGAAAGAAATGAAGAAAAATTTCAAGACTTAGGTTGCAATATTGAAAGATTCAATGGAGAAAATATTGAATAAAGCAGGAAGCATCAAAGAAAGATAGAAGGAATACATAGAGTCAGTCACTGTACCAAGAAAATTGGCCAATGTTTAAACATTTCAAGAGGTACCATATAAACCAGGTAAGAGGTCCAAGGTACACTGAAGAAACTAGCAAAAAACAAGAATGTAGGAATTGATTGAATACCAAATAAAATGTTTCAACAAACTGACACAATCACTGGGTATGCTAACGCCTCTATGCCAAGAAATCTTGAAGACAGAAACCTAGCCAAATTATTGGAAGATATCCATATCTGTACCCATTCCAAAGAAAAGTGATTCTGCAGAAAATGGAACTCATTGAACAGTATCATCAATGTCATGCAAGTAAAATTTTACGAACATAATTCAAATATGATTGTTGCAATATACAGACAAGTTATCAGAAATTCAAGCCATATTCAGAAGAGGACAGGGAATGAGGGATATCAGTGCTTATGTTAGATAGATCTTAGCTGAAACAGAGAACACCAGAAAAAAATGTTTACTTGTGCTTTATTGAGTATGCTTAGGATTTTGATTGTGTGAATCATTACAAACTATGGACAACAATGAAAGTCCAAAGCAATTAATTTTGCTCATAAGGACCAAGAAGCAGTCGGTAGAACAGGGCAAGCAAGCAGCGAATGGTTTAAGATGAGAAATGTTGTGTGCCAGGGTTGTTACCTTTCACCAAAATTATTACATCTCTAAGGAATACTGGAAGTGTAGTGTGTTATATATTGAGCTGCTAATTGCAAGGTCAACTGTTCTAACCCACCAGCCACTCAGTGTAAGAACGATGAGGTTTTATGCTCCCATAAATATTTCAGCCTCGGAAACCCTAGAAAGGGTTGATATGAGTCAGAACAAGCTTAACAACATGCAGCAGCAGCAACAGTAGCAGCACTGTTCAATTGGAGGAAAACTCATTAACAAAATGTGATATGAAGATGACACACCCTGGATTGCTGAAAATGAACAGGACTTGAAATACTGACTAAGATCAAGGACTATATACACTTCAGTATCAATTGTACATCAATGTAAAGAAAACAAAAATCATCACAATTCAACTAATAAATAACATCGTGAGAAATGGAGAAAACATAGAAGTTGTAAAGTACTTCATTTTGCTTGCTTCCACAATTAACATCATGGAAGCAGCAGTCAAGTAATCAAAGATTGTATTACATTGGGCAAATCTGGTGCAAAAGACCTGTTTTTAGTGTTAAATAAAGATGTTATTTTGTAGACTAAGGTGCCTGACCCAAGGTATGCTATTTTTCATCATCTTACATGTATGTGAAAGTTGGACAACAAATAAGGAAAAGTCAAGAAGAATCGATGCATATGAATTATGGTATTTGAGAAGAACATTAAATATGCCATGAACTATCAGAAGAACAAACAAGTCTGTCTTAGAAGAAATCCAGAAGCAATCCTCCTTAGAGACAAGGATGACAAGACTTCTTATAATTTGAACATCCACCACTCATCTGTTAATTTGCCATACAGTGGTGACTTGCATGTTGCTGTGATTCTGGAATCTATCATGAGTATTTTAAATTCCAACAGGGTCATCCATGGTGGACAGGTTTCAGCAGAACTTCCAGACTTGGACAGTCTAGGAAGAAGCAAAGATGGACTAATTTAGAATAGTTAGTATGGAATACTGTCAGATAGTACCAGAATATTGAATATTGAAACATTGTGAAGAACACCAGAATATTTCCAGATATAGTACTAGATAATGAGCTCCTCAGGTTGGAAGGCACTCAAAATACAACTGGGGAACAGCTGCCTCCTTAAAGTAGAATTGACATGAAGGGAGTAGTCTTTGGAACCTTAATTTTTTGGTGGGGCACAACTCAAAACGAAAAGAAATAGCTGTAAACATTCATTAATACTAGAATACTGGAACCATGGAATGTACAAAGTATAAGTCTAGGAACATTAAAAATTACCAAAAACCTAATGGAACACATAAAGTGTTAGTGAGCTGAAATGGATGGTATTGGCCATTTTGAATCTGACAAATACATGGATTACAATGCTGAGAATGACAAATTGAGGAGGAATGGCATCACGTTAATTACTAAAAATAACATACAAGTACTGTCCTGAAGTACGAAGCTGTCTGTTATAGGATAATATTTCTACGCCTGCAAGGAAGACTTGCTGTGGTGATGTGGGTTAATGCACTGGACTGCAAAGTTGGTTTGAACCACAAGAGCAGCAGTTCAAGCTCACCAGCTGCTCCTCATTAACCCTTTACAGGGTTTTAATGAGTCATAACTGATTCAACAGCATATAGCAACAATGTTGTTGTTGTTGTGAAGTGCCGTCAAGTCGGTTCTGACCCATAGTGACCCTGTATAGGGTTTCCAAGGAGC
>NW_006408569.1:17118023-17120341 GCF_000296735.1 Chrysochloris asiatica | reverse complement strand
ACATTAAGAACTTCATACAGGAAGAAAGCAAAAGGTCAATAAGAATACAAGAAAGAAGGAAAAGACCAAAAGGATGTTAGAAGATGCTATGAAAATAGCTCTCCAGCATGAGATGCCAAAGCAAATGGAAGAAATGAGGAGGTAAAATAGATGAATAGAAAATTTCAAAAGGCAGTTTGAGAAGACAAAGTTGAGTATTATACAGAAATGTGCCAAAACGTGGAGTTGGGGGAAAAAAAGGAAAAGCACACTCAGCATTTCTCAAGCTGAGAGAACTGAATAAAAAATTCAAGACTTGACTTGAAATATTGAAGGATTCTATGGGGAAAATACTGACTTATGCATAAAGTATCAAAGACCGTAGAAGTAATACATACTCAGTGTACCAAAAATAAATGGTCTGTATTCAACCATTTCAAGAAGTAACATAAGATCAAGAGCCAATGGTAATGAAGGAAGAAGTCCAAATGCATTCAAGGCATCGACAAAGAACAAGGCATCGGGAATTGATGGAATACAAATTGAAATCTTTCAACAAACTGATTCATGACTGGATGCATGCACTCATCCATGCCAAAACATTTTGGAGATAACTACCTGACCAACTGACTGGAAGAGATCCATGTTTGTGCCCAATCCAAATAGAGGTGACCCAATGGAATGTGGAAATCATCAGATAATATCATATGCAAATAAAAATTGCTAAAGAAAATTAAAAAATGTATGCAACCACTCATTGACAGAGAACTTTCAGAAGCTCAAGCCAAATAAAGAAGAGGGCATTGAATGAGCGATATCATTGCTAATGTTAGATGGATCTTGACTGAAAGCAGAGAATAGCAGAAAGATGTTTACCTGTGCTTTATTGACTAGGCAAAGGCTTTTAACTGTGTGGATCATGACAAGCTATGGATAACATTGTGGAGAATGATTATTCTGGAACATTTAATTGTGGTAATGAGGAACCTGTACACAGGCCAAGAGGCTATTGTTCGAACAGAACAAGGGAACACCAAATGTTTTAAAATGAGTAAAAGTGTGCACCAGGGTTATATTTTTTCGCCATTCTTATCCTATATGTATGGTGAGCATATGAGAAACTGGATTATATGAAGAAAAATGTGGCATCAGGATTAGAGGAAGACTCATTAACAACCTGG
Source organism: Chrysochloris asiatica (assembly GCF_000296735.1). Classification (NCBI taxonomy): domain Eukaryota; kingdom Metazoa; phylum Chordata; class Mammalia; order Afrosoricida; family Chrysochloridae; genus Chrysochloris; species Chrysochloris asiatica. Next base: position 17,119,181 of record NW_006408569.1, on the reverse strand, counting down.
GATATGCAGATGGTATAGCCTTGTTGCTGAAACAAAAGAGGACTTAAAATACTTATATTGGGTTGCATCTCAGTGTAAAGAAAACAAAAATCCTCACCATAGGACCAGTAAGCAACATCCATATAAATGGAGAAAAAGTTCAAGTTGTCAAAGACTTCATTTTGCTCGGATGAACCATCAACACTCATGAAAGTATCAGTCAAGAAATCAAACAACGTATTGCATTAGGCAAACCTGCTAAACAAGATCTCTTCAGAGTATTCAAAAGCAAAGATGTCAGTTAGAGGATTAAGGTGCACCTGACCCAAGCCAGGGTATTTTCAATAACCTCATATACATGTGAAAGTTGGATGGTGACTATGGAAGACCACAGAAGAATTGGTGTATTTGAGTTATGGTATTTTAGGAGACTATCAAAAGGACCATGGGCTGCCATAAGAACAAACCAATCTCTGTTGGAGGAAGTACATCCAGAATGCTCCTAGGAAGTTAAGATGGCCAGACTTTGTCTCTCATACTTAGGACATATTAATAGGAGTGACCAGTCCCTGGAGACATATGTCATGTTTGGTAAAGTAGAAGATCAGATTAAAAGAGGAAGCTCCTTAGGGAAATGGATTGGCACCGTAGCAGCAGCAATTGGCTCAATCATAGCAATGATTTGTGAGGTTGACACAGGACTGGGCAGTGTTTCATTCAATGTGCATGGGGTCACTATGAGTTGGTACTGACTCAGTGGCACCTAACAACAACAATTTGGACAGGTTGTCAGGAGGATCAATTGCTGAAAAAGACATTCTGTTTGGTAAAGTAGAGGGTCAGAGAAAGAGTGGAAAACCCCAGTAAGACTGATTGATCCAGTGGTAGCAACAAGGGGCTCAAACATACTAGCAATTGTGATGATGGCAGAGGTTGGACAGTGTTTTATTCTGTTATGCACAGCTTCAATATTAGTCAGAACCATCTTGACAGCACATAAGAACAGAAACAACTTTAGCTTCTCCTATTATGACTGAGAACAGACCTAAATAAATAGAGGCAGATTGGATAAAGCACAAGCTTATTTGGTTTCTTCTTGTACTTTGTACTCCTGTACTTCCTCCTGTACATATCCAAACAGCCAGCAAATGTTGGAGCACAACTTCCTGATTATGACTC
>NW_006408569.1:17108931-17115655 GCF_000296735.1 Chrysochloris asiatica | reverse complement strand
ACTGTTATTCAGTTTCCATGCATTTGACTTTATTTCCTTGGTCTTCCTATTGTTGATTTCTAATTTGATAGCATTGTAGTCTGAGAAGATGCTTTGTAGTATTTTGATATTTGTAAATATATGGAGGTTTGTTTTGTGGCCTAAGACATGGTCTATTATGGAGAATGTTTCACGTGCACTGGAAAAGAATGTGTAGTGTGCTGTTGTTGGGTTGAATGCTCTGTACACATCTAAGAGGTACAATTTGCAGATTGTGTTGTTTAGTTCTTCTGTGTCTTTGTCAAGTTTCTTTCTGGCTGTTCTATCCATTTTTGAAAGCGGTGTATTAAAATCTCCCACTATTATTGTAGATTTGTCTATTTCTTTCCTCACATCTATTAGAATTTGCTTTATATATTTTGGAGCTCTTTCATTGGGAGCATAGATATTTATTGTGCTTATTTTGTCTTGTTCAATTGTCCCTTTAATCATGAGGAAATGTCCATCTTTAACTATTATGCTGGGTTTTGCCTTAAAGTTTATTTTAACAGAGATTAGTACTGCCATTCCTGTTTGGTTTTGATTGCAATTAGCTTGGTATCTTTTTTTTCCCCATCCATTGACTTTTAATCTTTTTTTGTCTCTGTGTGTGACATGTGTCTCTTGCAGACAGCATATTGAAGTACCTTGTTTCTTATCCATTCTGCCACCCTCCGTCTCTTAACTGGTGCATTTAATCCATTTACATTCAGTGTAATTATCGATTGTTGTTGTTGTTGTTGTTAAGTGCCGTGGACTTGGTTCTGAATCATAAATGTGTCTTCCAGCTCACTAGTTCTGCCTTCAATCTTTTCTATTCTACTGCTTTGCCCTTTCATTTTATTTTCTATTTCTGATATTCTATTATTGATTGTTTGGACCTCTTTCTGTAGGTTTTGAGTTCTTTCCAATGCTGTGTCTATCTCATTTGATTGTTCCTGTAGCACTTTCCTGACTTCTTCCTTATTTTTCTCAACTCCATTGTAAAGTGTTTTGGAGCGTTTTATAATCATTTTTCTGATTTCCTTCTCAGGCATTTCCAAGGCCTGCCCTACTTCCAGAATGTAGTCTAGGTCTACCTCTAGGTCATTTGTCTCAGACATTTTATCTTTTTTCTGGACATGTGCTAATATGGTCATCTGTTTTTGCTCTTGTGCATGTTTAGTGTTTATCTGTGGCCTTAATACTTAATTGTGCATGTGTTTTGGTATGTTTTCTGCTTTCTGATTGCCTCCAGGTAGATGTGATCAGGATGTGACCTTCCATTTTCTTTCTTATTATTGCTTAACTCAGAGTAACTTTCACAGGTGTTGTCACGTCCCTGTGTATGGCAGTTGATAATGGTTCTTGCCTGGATTTTGGTGTTTTATAGAGTGTGACTGTAGCTTGACTCTATGGCAGCAGTTGCTGTGTCTTCTTGGGTAATATAGGGAGAGAAAGTGTCCCTCAAAGATGGAAGGAGGAGCATAAAGCAGCAAAACAGCAACAGCAAAACAAACAAACACCAGAACAACAACAACAAAAACTAGATTGGATACTGTAGTCTATAATTACAGAAAAGGGAAAGGAGGGAGAGAAGGAAAAAAAAAAAATCCGTAGCCTAATATGAGTTTGACTTTAATGTCCTCTTTCAATGTCTTGCCTTCAAAGCTCTCTGATAGATTTCAAGATGCCACTGTTGGTTGTTACGCTGTACCTCAGGATTTAATTTAATTTTTGGCCCGTTTTGTTTTTGAACTCTTTTTCCCTCTCCACACCCCTTGTTCTGGCCTTTTCGTTATTATTAAAAAATAAAAAAATAAAAATCAGTTTAGGGCCAGCTCTTGGGCTGAGAGTATCTGTGTGCATGTGTGGGAGAAGAATCAGCAGTGGTGGGGGCGGGGGTGTCCACTCACTCAGGCACCCTCTCTAGTCACCAGAATGAAGGTGCACAAACAATGAGGGGACAATGAACAGATACCAACCATAACAAAAAGAAGAAAATCAGAACAAAGATAAAACGACAAAGTGTATTGTCCACCTTTGCTCCAAGGTTCCCGTGACATTTTTCCATGACAACTTGGGAGAGACCGAGGTCCCCCACTTAGTCTTGCCTTTGGTCTCTTCCAAGTTGTCGACTCCAGGCCACTGAACCCAGCTGATTAAAAAATGCGTGATTCAAACATCCGCGATTTCTTACCTCCGCTGTAAGTTCCACTAGCTATAAGCCTTCAAACTTTAAAAATATTCCTACCTATGTGGTTCCAAGTTTTGGAGCTCTGCCCTGAATCTGTTTTGCCTAGTATTCTCTGGTATTGCTGACGGTGAACCTCACTGAGCCTCTTCTCTAGCTGCCATGAAGCCCCACCCTCACATTCTGTTTTACAATAAATTGTTATTAATATTTTTCTAAAACACAGGAGGCTGACTAGTATTGGACCGTTAGGTCCAATGGTCTTTCAATGGTAAAATTTCTAATTATCTAAATCTTGCAATCTTGACTTTTTAGGATTAATCTTCCTTAAGCATGGATCTATGATGAGTTGTTGTTATTGTTCACTACCGTTGAATAGGTTCCAACCCATAGCAAGCCTATATAGGGTTTCTGAGGAGCGATTGGTGATCTTGAACTGCCAACCTTCAGTTCAAACCAACTTTGCAGTCCAATGCATTAACCTAAGACTTGATGAGTAAGAGATAATAAATTAATAAATGTAAAGGCACATTGGGCAAGGTTGTTTGTGCCACTAGAAACTAACATGTCTTTATCAAACTATTTGTTATTGTTGTTAGGTGCCTTCGAGTTGATATCAACCTATAGTAACCCTATGCACACAGAATGAAGCATTACCCTGTCCTAGACCATCCTCATCGTCATTGTTATGTCTGAACCCATTGCTGGTGTCACTGTAAAATTCACCTCACTGGGAGTCTTTCTTTTTTTCTTTGACCCTTCACCTTACCATGCATGATATACATCTCCAGGAACTTGTCCCTCATGATAATATGGCTGAAGTACAACAGACAATGTCTGGCCATCTTGGCTTCCAAAGTGTTGTACTTCATCTAACATAGATCTGTTTGATCTTTTGGCAGTTCATGGTATTTACAATATTCTCCTCTAATATCATAGCTCAAATGCATCAATTATTTTACAGTCTTCCTTATTCACTGTCCAAATTTCACATTAATATGAGGTTATTCAAAATAACATAACTTGAGTCAATCACACCTTAGTACTCAAACTGATATCTTTGCTCTTCAACACTTTAAAGAGGTCTTATGCAGCAGATTTATCTAAAGTAATATGTCATTTGATTGATTTCTTGACTGCTGCTTCCATGAGTGTTGATGATTGATCTGAGCAAAATGAAGTCTTTGACAACATCAATATTTTCTCCATTTATATGGATGCTGTTTATTGGTCCAGAGATGAGGATTTTGTTTAGTTTACATTGAGATGCAACCCATAGTGAAAGTTGTGATCTTTGATTTTCATCAGTAAGTATTTTAAGTCCTCTTCCTTTTCATCTAGCATGTTTGTATAGCCTGCATATTCGCAGGTTGTTAATGAGTCTTCCTCCAATCCTGATGCCATGTTTTACTTCATACAATCCAGCTTCTCGAATTATTTGCTCAGCATACAGACTGAATAAGTATGGTGAAAAAATACAACCCTGGCACACACCTTTCCTAATTTTAAACCATTCAGTGCTCCCTTATTCTTTTTGAAAAATTGCCTCTTGGTCTATGTACAGTTTCCTCATGAGCACAATTAAGTATCCCAAAATACTAATTCTTTGCAATGTTATCCATAGCTTGTCATGATCCACATAATGAAAAGCCTTTACATACTCAATAAAGCACAGGTAAACATCCTTCTAGTATTCTTATAGGTTCAATTCAGATTCAGAAGAGGACATGGAATGAAGGATATCATTGATGACATCAGATGTCAAACTATAATCATATATCATTTTTTTCAGTGTAACAAAGAAAAGGAATTTTAATGGTTGACTTGGACAAATATTTTAGCATTACTTAAATTATATCTACCTCAAACTATGATGTGCCCAGTAAAAGCTGAATTAAGCTGGGAAAAAGAGAAAGAGTATAAAGTGGTGTTCAGAAAGTCTCTGGAATCAAGCACATTTAGATTAAAATATTGGCTTAGTCATTTATTAGCAATGCAATCCTAGCCACATAGACTGAGAATTAAATTTCCCACTTACAAAAAGGGAAAAATTACTTTTACTTCATAGGGCTTCTTGTGAGGATTAAACTTAAAATTCCAGGAAAAAAAAAATAAGCACTCAGTAAGTCCTAAAATATTTATTATAATGATGACATTGTTATTGTTGTGTGCCTTTGAGTCAGTCTCAACTCATAGTGACCATATATAAGATTCTTGAGGCTGTAAATTTTTATATCATCATCCAAAAAAGGCCAGTGGAGATTATGGAACAGACAATAAATTGCTCATATAAAAGTTCAGACTGAAGCAGAAGAAAATTTAAACAAGTTTGCAAGAGCCAAAATATGGCTTTCAACATATCTCACTTGAATTTATAGATCCTCTCAAGAACACGAAAAACCAAAGACCGGAAGACCTATGGTATGACATAAAAAAAACATCATGCAGGAAGAAAGCAACGGTCATTAAGAAGACAAGAAATAAGGCAAAGACCAAAATTGATGTCAGAAGAGACTCTGAAGCTTGCTCACTGGCATGGTGATGGTGGTGGTGGTGGTATATTCTGTGGAATCAGTTCCAACTCATAGTGACCCTGAATAGGGTTTTCAAGGTTATAGCTCTTGATGGGATCAGAAAATCTTATCTTTCTCTGTTCTCTGTCATAGAGATTAAAAAAAAAAAATTGAAGAAATTAGGAAGTAAGATAACTGAACAGAAAATTTCAAAGGGCAGCTCAAGGAGACAAAGTCAAATATTATAATGAAATGTGCAAATAACTTGAGTTAGAAAACCAAAAGTGAAGAACTTGTTGAGCATTTCTCAAGCTGAAAGAACTGAATAAAATAATCAAGCCTCAACTTGCAATACTGAAGGTATCTATTGACAAAATACTGACTGATGCAGAAAGCATCAAGTTAAGAAGGAAACAATATGCTGCATCAATGTACAGGGTCACTGTTCCAAAAAGAAATGGTTGCTGCTTAAACATTTCAAAAGAAAACATATGATGTAGAGCCAATGATACTGAAGCAGGAAGTCCAAGTTACACTGAATGCATTGGAAAGAATAAAGCTCCAAGAATTGATGAAACACAAATTGAAATATTTCAACAAACTGATGCAGTACTGGAGGTATTCATATATGTATGCTAAGAAATTTAGAAGGTAGTTACCTGACCAACAGATAGAAAGAGATCCACATATGTGCCCATTCCAAAGAGAATGCAGAAGTCATCAGACAGTATCATTAACATCACTTGTATGTAAAATTTTGCTAAAGATAATTCAAACACAACTGCAACCACACATTGACAGGAAATATCCAGAAATTTAAGCCTGATTCAGATTAAGACATGGAATGAGGGATATTATTGCTGACATTAGATGGATCTTGGCTGAAAGAAAAGAAGACCAGAACGATGTTTCCCTACGGTTTACTGACTATGCAAAATCTTTCAACTGTGTGGATCATGACAAGCTATGGTCAACATTGTGAAGAGGGAGTATTGCGGAACACTTCATTGTGTTCATGAGGACCCGTACATAGACCAAGAGGCAGTCATCCAAACAGAAGCAGAAGACAGTGAATGTTTTAAAATCAACAAAGGTATGTGCCAGGGTTGTATTCTTTCACCATACTTATTCAATCTGTGTCTTGTGCAAATAATCTGAGAAGCTGCATTATATAAAGAAGAACATGGAAGAATACTCATTAACAACCTGCAATATGCAGATACTTTCTGAAAGCAAAGAGGAATTAAAATATTTACTGATGAAAATCAAAGACCACACACAGTCTTTGGTATGGGTTGCACCTCAATATAAAGAAAACAAAAATCCTCACCACTGGACCAATAAATAACATCATGATAAATGGAGAAAAGATTGAAGTTGTAGACTTAATTTTGCTAGAATGCACTATCAACTCTCATGGAAGCTTTTCTAGCCATATTATCTCTTTATTTTATTTTTATTAAGTTTTTATTGTGAATTTTGTGATAGTTTACAAGAAAGCACATTGGTTTTATACCATAGTTCATTACTTGTTTACAATCTCCTCCAAGCATCATCATTCAACAGTATTTGCTTCTATTCCCACTGTTTGTGTGTGTTTTTTTGGGGGTGATGTAAGCAAAAACAAAAACATTCAGGAATATATAATAATTTAAACAATGAAAGGGCACATTCTGCAAGCCTGCTTCCTGTTGATTTTTTTTGTTTCCATGTGTCTAGAGTGATCAGTTGCTTTCTTTCTCCAATGAATCTTTGCCTCCATCTCTGTGTTGCTGATTCTCTGTATAGGGTCCTACATTCAGCTTGTGCTCTTCTCCCTTGATGGTCTTAGGGTCCTCTGTTTCTGGAATGTAAGATCAACTACTCCTCCATTTTTGTTACTGAACTTCTACTTTACAGTTGTCACAGTCACAATTAGTAATGATAACCATTACACACTACTGAATCATAAGAATCTTATTCTCAACTCTTTTCACCAGACCCGTCTAGCCAAGATGAAAACTAATTAGTGAGGACTCTA
>NW_006408569.1:17106511-17108130 GCF_000296735.1 Chrysochloris asiatica | reverse complement strand
ATTATTATATGTCTTGGTGATTTTCTTTTGGGGTCTATCTTTCCTGGGTTCATTCAGCTTCTGGAGTGCTTATCTTTTAGTTTTTCAGGATGTTAGGAAAATTTTCTTCTAGCAGTTCTTCAACTATCTTCTCTGTGGACTTGTGTGATTTTTCCTGTTCCAGAATGCTAATAATTCTTAAGTTAGTCCTTTTTCATGTTGTCCAACATGAATCTAAGACTTTATTCAGATTTTTTAATCCTTTTTTCTGCTTGCTCTTCTATCTTAGCAGTATTGAGAGATTCGTCTTCCAGCTCACAAGTCCTGGCTTGTATCTCTTCAGTTCTACTCCTTTACCCTTTCAGTGTATTGTCCATTTATAATATTTTATTTATAATTGTTTGGACATATTTTTGCAGGTTTTGAATTATTTCCAGTGTTCTATCTGTTTTATTTTATTTTTCCTGTAGCACTTTCCTTATTTCTTCCTTATCTTACTCAAACTATCTGTTGAGCATTTGGAAGCATCTCAATATCATTCTCCTGAATTCCTTCTCAGGAATTTTCAAAGCCTGCCCTCCTTCCAGTGTGATGTCTAGGTGTACCTCCTGCTCATTTGTTTCAGTCACTCTGTCTTGTTTCTGGACATGTGCTGATGTGGTCGACTGTTTCTTGGGCATATTTAATAGTTAACTGTGATTTCAATAGTTAGATGAATGTATGTTGATTTTCTATTAGCCTTTCTGATTGCCTCCAGGTAGATGTGATCAGGAGATGGGCTTCCCTTTTCACTTTACTTATTACTCAACTCAGAGTAACTGTAGCAGGTTTAGCTGTCTATATGGTGTATAGCAGCTGGTATTAGCTCTTGCCTGGGTGGTGTGATTTTATAGGGTATGATTGCATATGACTATAAGACCACAATTGCTGTCTCTTCTTGGGTAACATAGGCACAGAAAGAGTCCCCTACTGGTAAAAAGGGGACCAAAAAACAACAGCAATAGCAAAAATTTATACTATAGTTAACAATCACAGAAAAGAGAGGGAAAAAAAAAAGTCCTTAGCAAAATATGAGTAGGACTTTAATGTCCCTCTCTAGGCTTCTTATCTTTAATCCACCTCAGAGATTCCAAGATGTCACTGTTGGTCCTTATGACATAACTCAGAATTTAATTTTCAGCCTGTTTCCTTTTTAGATTGTCTCTTTTCCACTCCACAACCCCCATGTGTAGTAGAACACTCTGTTGGAGGGGAGGTGTCCACTCAGTCAGGCAACCCCTCTAGTCATGAAAGGAGGTGTGCAGACAGTGAGAGACCAATGAACAGAGAAAAAATAAATGTCCACTTCTTTATCTCTGAGGATTGGTCTGACGTCTGCAGTGGGAGCGGTGCTCTGATCCTTCACCCATTTTGTCATGCCCATGATCTGACTTTGTTTTTGTATATGGTGAGAGCTATGGGACTTTTTCAGTTTTTTTTTTTTTCAAATTGATTTCTAGTTTTGCTAGCAACATTTGCTGAAGAGACTATCTTTTCCCCCATTTAATGCATTTTGGCACTTTGTCAAAGATCAGTTGACTGTATGCAGATAGGTTTATTTCTGGGTTCTTAATTCGGTTCCATCCATCTATATATCTTTC
>NW_006408569.1:17095546-17106031 GCF_000296735.1 Chrysochloris asiatica | reverse complement strand
GTGGCTGCTGTAAATAGTATTATTTTCCTAATTTCCTTTACAAAGCTGTCTTTATTAGTAGAAATAAATCCAACAGATTGTTGTTTGTAGATCTTATTCCCTGTCACTTTGCTTAATCATCCAATGAGCTCCTTTGTTTATTTATTTGCTGAATTTGGGGCATTTTCTAAGTATAGGATTATATCATTTCCAAATAGAGAGAGTTTTACTTTTCCATTCCCAGTTTGGATGCCACTAATTTCCCTTTCTTGCCTTATAACTCTGGATGAAACACAATATTGAATAAGATTCATGATCAAGTGCATCCTTGTCTCGCTCCTGTTCACAAAAGGAATGCTTTCAGTTTATCTCTGCTGAGAGTGATGTTAGCTATTGGTTTTATATGTTGTTGTTGCTGTTAAGTGCTGTTGAGTAAATTCTGACTCATAGAAAACCTGTATAGGTTTTTCAAGGAGTAGCTGGTGAGTTTGAACTGCTGACCTTGATGTTCAAACTGGCCTTGAGGTAGAGTGCTTATCCTATTGTGACACACCAGGAGTCCTGGTTTACGTATATGCTCTTAATTATGGTGAGGAATTTCCCTTCAATTCCTGCTTTTTTCTTTGTATATATCAGGAATGGGTGTTGGATTTTGTCAAAAGCCTTTTCTGCATCAACAGATATGGTCATGTGGTTCTTTTCTATTAGTTAATTTATATAGTGGATTACATTGTATTTCTAATATTGAACTATTCTTGAAAGCCTGGTATGAATCTCACTATTTATGATGTATTATCATTATTATTTTTTTTTGATATGTTGTTGAATTATATTGGCTAAGATTTAGCTGAAATTATTTTGCATCTATGTTCATGAGGGATATTGGTCTATAATTTTCTTTTTTATTGATGTCCTTCCCTGGTTTTGGTATGAGGGTTATGTTAGTAAATAATAAATTCATAAAATTTATTAGGAAGTTTTCCTTTCTTTTCTATATTCTGGAATAATTTGAGTAGAATTGGTGACAGCTCTTCCCTGAATGTTTTATAAAAGTCACCAATGAATCCATCTGGACCTGGGTTTTTTTGGGTTGGGAGTTCTTGATGACCTGATTGATTTCTTCTTTGGTTATAGGTCTGTTCACGTTTTCTACTTCACCTCTGTGTAAGATTAGATGGTCGTGTTTTTCTAAAAATATATCCATATCCTGTAGATTTTCAAGTTTTTTGGACAAGTCTTCATAGTATTGTTATTATTCTTTTTATTTCCATGGGCTCTGTTGTGATGTCACCCATGTGGTTTCTTATGCATGTTATTTTTGTCTTCTTCCTCTTTTATTTTGTTAGGCTTGTCAATAGTTTGTCAATTTTAAATATCTCTTCCAATTGTTATTATTTCTTTCCTTCTGATGAGTGTAGGTTTACTTTGCTGGTCGTTTTCTAATTGTTGTAAATGTGTTAATGTGTTGATTTTGGTTATTTCTTCTTTTTTGATGTGTGCATTTGTTGCTATAAATTTCTCTCTCAGAATTGCTTTTGCTGTGCTCCAAAGGTTTTGTTATGTTGTGTTTTCTTTCTCATTTGTTTGTAGTAGTTTTCTAATCTCACTTTTTTTTTTTTTTTTTTATCCATTAACTAGTAGTTTTTAAGCACAGTGTTACTCAGGTTCCATGTATTTGATTTTATTTCCTTGATCTTCCTATTGTTGATTTCTAATTTTATAGCATTGTGATCTGAGAAGATGCTTTGCAGAATTTTATGTTTTGTTTTTAATTTATTGAGACTTGCATTGTGGCCTATGATATGGTCTTATATGAATAATGTTCCATGCATACTGGAAATGGATATATATTGTGCTGTTGTTGAAAGCTCTGTACAAATCAACACATTGGTTGATTGTGTTGATTAGTTCCTCTGTCTTTGTCAAGTTTCTTTCTGGTCATTCTATCCTTTATAGAAAGTAGTGCATTAAAATTTCCCAGTATTATTGTAGATATGTCTATATCTTTCTTCAATTTTATTAGGATGTGCTTTTTGGATTTTGGGGATCTTTTGTTAGGAGCATAGATATTTATTATAGTCATGTCCTCTTTTTCAGTTGACCTTTTAATCATAAGATAACGCCTTTGACTCTTATACTGGTTTTTGCCTTGAAGTTTATTTTATCAGAGGTTAATATTGCCACTCCTGATCATTTTTTTTTAATTTCAATTAACTTGGTATATTTTCGTTTTCCACCCTTTAATAGTTTATTATTGTCTTTGTGTGTAAGGTGTGTAGACAACATATTTTAGGATCTTGTTCTCTTATCCATTCTGCTACTCTCTGTCTCTTGACTGGTGGATATAATCCATTGACATTTGGTGTAATTATCAATTGTTGTTGTTGTGAAGTGTCATTGAGTTGGTTTCAACCCACAGTGACCCTGTATAAGGTTCCCAAGGAGCAGCTGGTGAGCTTGAACTGCCAACCTTGCAGTTCAAACGACTTTGCAGTCTGGCACATTAACCCACAGCCCCACACCAGGACTCAATAGTTATGTATTAATTGCTGCTATAATACTGTTTCTTTTTTTGTGGTGCTACTGTTTTCTTTTTTTCTGCATGCTTTCTCAACTTGAGTTCATTTTTTGTGCTTTTTCTTATCAATTTCTTCATAATTTTAATATTTCCAAAATTTTGTTGGATTTTCCTTTTCTTGCTTTGATGTGGAAATAAATTAAATTTATCTGGGTTTACCTTGTCTTTTATTATTTTCTTCCTCATTTTAAAACAGTCTATTTTATCCTGAAATCTACCTGACTTCTTCACTGCTTTATCTCTTTTACTTTGCTTTTCCTTTCTTTCGCTTTGCAATTGTCCTCTAATTTCATTCTTGTAGTTTGTTCTGCTCTGGCCTCTTTCATATATGGACTGAGTTCCAGGTAGTGTTGCTACTTATGTCAATCTCTGATGGTTGTGTGTTTTGTTGGTTCTTATCCCACAGAACCTGCTTTAGTGTGTTTTGAAGTGTTGGCTTGGCTTTTACCTAATCATTTCATTTCTGTTTAACCTGAAAAGTTTCTATTTCACCATCATGTTTGATTGACCACTTTGCTGCATGTATGATTGGAAGGTTTTTTTCTTTCAGAATTTTATATGTGTCTCCCCATTGCTTTCTTGCCTGCATTATAAATTAGAGCATGAGAAATCAGAGATTAATCTTATGGGTTTTCCTTTGTAGATAACATTTCTTTATTCCCTAGCTGCTTTCAGGATTCTACCTTGTCTTTGATTTTGGAGAGTTTGATTACATGTCTTGGTGAGTTTCTTTTGAGTTCTTTCCTAGCTGGTATTCATTCAGCTTCTTAAATGCTTATCTCTTGTCCTTCATGATGTTAAGGAAATTTTCTTCCAGCAGCATTTTGACGATCTTTTCTGTGATTATTTTGTCTCATTGTGCTCTGGGATTCTAATCACCCGTAGGTTATTCCTCTTCCTGTTTCCCCACATTAGTCTTAGGGTTTCTTCTTTTTTTTTTTTTTTTCCTTTCTGTTTTCTGCTTGTTCTTCTATCTTAGCAGTATTGAAAGATTTATCTTCAAGCTTGATAATTCTGGTATTCATCCCTTCAGTTCTACTCCATTGCCCTTTCAATGTATTGTCCATTTCTGATATTTTAGTATTGATCATCTGAACTTCTTTTTGCAGGTTTTATTTTTCTTTATTTCCAATGCTTTATCTATTTGTTTGAGTGTTCTTCTAGCACTTTCCTGACTTCTTTCTTATTTTCCTCTTTATTTCTGTGGAAAATTTGAATGCACTTCAATACCACTTTCCTGAATTATTTTCCAGGTATTTCCAAAGCCTTTTTTCTCTTCAAAGCAAATTTTATCTCTTCCTCCTGATCATTTGTTTGAGGCACTATGTCTTGCTCTGCAGATGAGCAGAAATTTTCTACTGCTTGTTAGGCATTGTGGTGTTATTGTGTTTGTCTTAATTAGATGAATGTATGTTGGGGTATTCTTAAATATTCTCTACTAGCCTCCTGGTAAACGTGATAATGAGATTGACTTCTCAGTTCACTGCTCATACAGCTCACTCAGGGTGTTGGTTGTAGACGATGGTCTGGTATGCACCAGCAGTTTTTGGCTCTGGCCCAATTGGTGTATCTTTTTAAAGGTACAATTGTAGTATAACGTTATGGCTGCAGATGCTGTCTCCTTTTGGGTGAGACAAGGAGACAAAGAGGTCCCACAAGATAGAAAGAAAATAAAAGAACAAGAATGTGGTCATCAGAGAGGAAACAAATAGAAGGAGAAAAAAAATGTGAATGAAATCTTGATTATTACTTCCAGTTTGGCTCATTTTCCTTATTGATCAAATCAACATTTAGCAGCTTGAAAGTTCCCTTTCTAATTTTTTACTCTATTCCCTGCATCTGAATGCTAGGGGATATTTTTAAAGAAGCCTGTCTCTAGGGTAGAATATTATTGTATTTAAAAATTGTGTTTGCAATATGCAATTGTTGTTTATAGCATAAACATATGTGTGGTGGTTCAACCCATCTAGTTGCTCCTCAGAAACCCTAAACAGGGTCACTATGAGTCATGACCAACTCAACGGCACTTAAAAATACCAACAGAAAAATACCATGTTCTAAAAGAGCAGAAACATTGCTATCTATCCATACATTGTGCTATTTTCTATTGAAAATAATAAGGGCAATAAAATCATTAATTTTTCTCCAAATCCATTCCTACTTCAAAATTTTAACATCAACATCTTTTTATTTTATTATGCTCATAAGAAAATTCTTTGATTCTTCTTTCTTCCTACATACCACACTTACCTGCCTACTTGACCTGTAAGTAATGCAACTTCTACCTTGGAATTATTTCCCAAATAATTTTCTTCTCATCCTTACTATCATTGTCTCTAGGGTAGAATATTGTTACAACTCATAAACAGTCTTTTTGATTCTGAACTGGTCACCTTCCAATCCATGTTCCAGGCTACTATTGCAGTAATCTTTCCAAAATGCAAAATTGGTCATGTTGCTCCTCGACTTAAAAACAACTACTGATGCCTCCACTTCTTACATAAATGACATATAATTGACCTTTACAGTCTGGCCTTACAGTGCATTTCCAGGATCATCTTTTGTTATGACTCCTTGCAATGTTCATACCAGATAAACTCGATGTTTTTCAGAAACCTTGGGACATATATGAAATTTTGCTTAATGTGCATTCTGCACTTGCAAAAATTTTATGCCTCCACTGATTTTGCATGCTTTTTGCTCTCTTACTGAACCTACAGTATCCAGCCCATATTGCCTCATCTTGTAAATCTTCCCTAAACCTGCTAGAACTCCACAAAGGTGAATTAATTAAGTAACCTTTTCATTGGTCCTCCAACAATACTCTATAAAAACTTATTCATAACAATTGTCTGGTTACCAATATATATTCTCCATTAAACAATGAACTTCTATAGATTAATTATCTCCCTTTATTCATCTACATCTTAGTACCCATCACAGAACTTGACCCAAAATCATTTTAAAAAATCCACTTGGTGCCAAATAATTGCATTTTTCATAGCTTTCAATGCAGATTGAGGTGACTAGGTGGCACAGTGGTTAAGTGTTCTGCTGCTAACCAAAAGGTACATGGTTCAAAGCCACCAGCAGCTCTGTGGAGGAAAGGTGTAACATTCTGCTTCCATAAAGATTACTGTCTTTATTACTGTATGGGGCAGTTATAGTCTGTGTTATAAGGTTGCTATGAGTTAGAATTGCCTTGAGGACTTTGGGTTTGGGCTTATAATTTGTTTTGTTTTGTTTTAATGAAGAATGGGTATATAACTTAAGTTTAGTAAATGTTGAGGAATTAATTACCTTGATGACTTCTAAGAAACATAAACTTTATTACCTCAATAGTAAATAGTTATATATTTTGTAACTGAAAATTAGAAAAATGTATTTTTGGTTGTGTGTGGGTGTGTGTGTTTTATAACTGATGTTGTGGTTAAATTTATAAAACAGAACTATTGTTTAAACCAAGCCAACTAACAGAAAACAGTTATAATACCTGAATTTGGTATACTTAAATCTACCTAAGGAAATGATATGAAAAGCTATTACCAGCCTGGTAGTCTGCCCATTATATTTAAACCAGAAAAAAAACAATCACAATAATAATAATACATTATTTTAGATTTTCTGTACAAGATAATTTTTTATTCAATGAGTCATTTGAGTTTCACAATAACCCTGAAAAATTGGCAAGAATTTTTTTTTTTTTTTTTTATCATATTTAGGTGCCATTGAATCAGCTTCAACTCATTTTCTGAGGAGTGACTGGTAAGTTTAAACCACTGATCTTGGCTATTAAGAAAGCCAATCAGAAAATGGGATGTGGCAGACATATATGAACTGCATACAAGTATATATCTGATGTCTCCTGTATAGAGAGATTGTGTGGTCAGGCAAACAATAGTACACTTATAACCTATAATACATATATCTTGATAGATATAATAAGATGCCTATGTTACTGGCTAAAAGATAATTTAAAAAAAAAATGCTGAAGCAAAAATTTCTGTTAAAACAACCAAACAAACCAAAAAACTGAAGAAGCAACCGTCAGTATAGTCACATTGTCCAAAGCAAAGCTCTGATATTTGTCATTTAATGAACATGACTTGGAAATTATCAGGGTTCTCTAAAATATCGTCTTCTACTAGGAAAATATTTGCATACATTTCAGACAAAAATATCTGGCAGATTTTTCATTTGCACTTTCATAAATTTGTACTGGCCAATAGAAACATTAATTAATTTATTAATTAATTTATGAGTGACTAACACTTTCCAGAATCTCCTGGTGGTACAAACAGTTAAATGTTCAACAGTAACTGAAAGGTGGGAGGTTCGAGCCCTCCCAGAAGTGACTCAGAAGAAATGCCTGGATATCTGTATCTGAAAAATCAGCCACTGAAACTTCTATGGAGCACAGTTCTACTCTGACATACATGGAGTCGCCATATGTTGAAGCTGACTGATGGCAACTGAAGAGAAAGAGAACATTTGTCAGACATTGGTGGTATAATGATGAACAGAACAGATTAATTTCTGTCCTCATGATACCCACAGTCTAGTCTAAGACAAATTGATGCAAAAAAATTTCAAGAACAATTTCAGCTAAGTCTAGACATGTCAAGAGATGCAGAATACAGGGCATTTACCTGCATAATTCATATCCTCGAAATTCTCAACCTAAAATTTCTACATCAGGGAGACCAAAATATAACCAAGTGTTTTATAGAATGATTGACACAGGAATAGCAAAGTGGTGTGTTTACCAATGCCATGCAATTACAAATATATACAAAAATATCCAACATCTTCACAAACATTGCAATTTTATCTTCATTCACAGTGAAGAAAAAATAACATTTTAAAATGTAATTACAGAAATCTACCTGTTATATCCTGGTGGAAATTGTTTATTTCAAAGACATTGGAATTTTCTCCAAGTTCAGTAATCCAATGGGCTCACCATAAGGAAATTAGAGATATAAAGTATCTGCTAGACTGCCACCAATCTGTCTCCTAGTCACTGCCAAAAAAGCAACAGAAGCACTGAGTCCCTCACAGCATTAAACACTACTCTGCTGCCTGGAGCTCTCTTTCCCTCTTTTCATTCATATTACATCTGATCTGTTTCTCCATTTACATGCAGAAGATCACATTAACCTAATAACTGCCTTCATTGATCAAATGTTTTATGTAATTTTTATCTTAAATAATCTACTGTAACTTTTTAGGTGTCTATAAACCCAGTGACATTTCTCTCCCATTCCAATGAATTCTCTCTCATTTCAATTAATGCCATATTTGTTTTTATTTCTGTCTTATTCACATTCTCCCTTTTACCATCAGCTTTGATTTTTTATTTCAGATTTTAATTATTGACAATATAAGCGATTATTAAATACTGATGCATTTGTCAAAAAGATTATAGAGTACTTGTTTGTGGGATAAATTTACAGTAGTGTTTTCTTGTGCTTCTTGTTTTTTTGTATCTGGTGGGACCAAAATTATACCAACTTTACACAGCAGGTTATATTGAGTGCTCCCTGCTGAGGGTTCTGGCAAAGGTTGGACCTATTAAGTGATTCATGAGCTTCCCTAAATTCTGGCTGGAACACTGTGTAGGCTTATGAGAATGGCTTCTAGGGAGGAATGTCATGTACATACAGCAAGAGTCAGACTCATTCATCTCCAGTTAGTATTTACAAAATCATTTGAGCTACGAGCTCCCATAACTGAAGCTGAGTAACCAAATCAGCTGATACATGACATGTGATTTTTAAAACATTAAGAAAGCTTTTATTGTTACCTTATTATACCATATTATGTCTTATAATTTGAGCATGGTAGCTAACAACAATGTCCGCAGTTTGAGCCTGCCAGCAGCTCCACAGGAGAAAGATGAAGGTTTTTTTTGTTTTTGTTTTTTTTGCTCCTGCAAAGATTTAAAGCCCCAGAAACCCGATACAGAGTCACTGTGCATCACATCCAACTTGAAAGCACTTAACAACAACAACATATAAGAACATTTAGAGTGCTTGCTATTTGATACTGTTCAACTGTATCAACTCATTTAATTCTCAAAAATGCCCTATGAAGGGCTTGATGTTATTGTTAACTGCAGTCTACTTGGCTCTGACTCATGGTGAACCCATGAACAGTGGAAAGGAACACTGCCTGCTCCTGCTGGCTATGTTCTTCTTGTTGTTGTTCAGTGCCATTCATTGGGTTCTGTTTGGCTTATAGTGACCTTGTATAGGATTTCATATCCAAGTACTGGTATCATGGTGGCTCCATATTATAAGCAATGGATTGTGAACCCCATGTTGGCCTGTAAACCCAACAGTGGCTCCACTGAAGAAAGAAGCGTTTTGCTCTTGCAAAGATTTAAAGGATTGACATTATATGGGGTCACTATGAGTCAGAATCTGCTCAATGACCCTTAATAACAATAATATAGGGCTTCTGAGGAGCAGCTGCTGAGTGAACAGTTACAGTTCCAATTATCAATCTAGTGCATATCCTATAGAGCCACACCAGAGCTCACCTGATGGCTATAAATGATGGTGCTTGACTTTTGTACCTGTTAACTGCTTAGCTACTGCTAATCTATCACTATGCCTACTATGGTTATTTGCATGTTGCTGTGATGCTAAAAGCTATGTCACCAGTATTTTAAATACCAGCAGGGTGCATCCAATGTGGTGAGGGTTCAGCTGAGCTTTCAGAGTAAGACAGACTTGGAAGAGGAGAGGTGGGCTATTTCTGAACTTTGTGTCACTGAAAACCTTATGAACAGTAGTGTAACACTGTCAGATAAAACCAGAATATTAAATATTAAAACATGATGAAGAACACCAGAATATTGGCAGATAAAGTGTTGTAAGATGAGCCCTCAGGTTGTTAGATACTCAAAATATGGCTGAGTAAGAGCTGCCTCTTCCAAGTAGAGCTGATCTTGAAAATACAAATGTAGTAACACTTTCAGGACCTTAATTTGCTGCTGAGACACAACTCAAATATCATGAGAAAGAGCTGTAAACATTCATTAGTAAATGAAACATGAAATGTATGAAGTATGATAATTGGACATTGTTAAAAAATGAAATGGAATGCATAAAGATCAATATCCTGGGCATTGAGATTAGTAAGTGGCATCTAGTCAGTTCTGATTCATAGGGACCCTGGTGACTTTGAACCATCACCCTTGCAATTCAAACCAACGTTATGGTCCAGTACTTACTAAGCTTAGATGGAGTGGAATTGGCCATTTTTAATCTGAAATTAATATGGTTCATTATGTCAGGAATGACAAATTGAAGAGGAATAGCATCACATTCATAATCAAAAATAGCATTTCTAGATATATATTGAAGTATAATGCTATCTATGATGGGATAATATTGATACAACTACAAGGAAGACCACTATATTCAAAGTTATGCACAAGCTACTAAAGCCAATGCTGATGTAATTGAAGAATTATACCAACAATTTCACTCTGAAATTGATAATTCAATCAAGATGCATTGCTGAGGGGTGGGCTTAATGGCACATTAGGGAAAAGAGATGTATAGACCTCCACCAACAATAGCACAGAATACCAGATTAAGCAGGTTCAGGGAATGGTTCCAGAACTCTAAACTACATATAAGGGAAAATTTACAAAGATTGAAAGCTTATGCTAGTGTAGTTCATTGCAGAATCAATAAAGGTGATGTTTTCTGATCTGTGGCTTCCAGTGGCTCCCAGAACAGCCATCTTGGGTTTGATAGAGTGGGTGAAGGATCAGAGGAGCACTTCCACTGCAGAGGTATGACCAATTCTCAGAGATAAAGATGTGGACATTTCTTTCTCTGTTCATTGGTCTCTCTTGCTGTCTGGGCACCTCCACTCTGGTGACTAGAGGAGGTACCTGAGTGAGTGGACAC
>NW_006408569.1:17092202-17094203 GCF_000296735.1 Chrysochloris asiatica | reverse complement strand
ATAGATCCCAAAAGAAAATCACCAAGACATATCATAAACAAGCGCTCCAAAACCAAAGACAAGGAAAGAATCCTGAAATCAACTAGAGAAAAGAGAAGTGTTACTTACAAAGACAAGCAGATCAGATTAAGCTCTGATCTCTCAGCAGAAACTTTGCAGGCAAGAAGGCAATCAGAGCATCTGCCCATGTCTCCTGGGTTGGGTGCCCAATTTTGCAAACTTGAATAAAGAAAACCTCACTCTCACTAAAATTAGTACAGATTGGATTTCTTGAGCATTTTTCAGTATTGACAATATTTCTCACAAATTTTGGGCCCGTGTGTAATTTTATGGCCCCTTGGATCAGCAGCCCTGGTGCAAACAAGATGAGTCCAGCCTTGGTTTTGGCAGTGTACTCTGCAAGGGTGATTGCCTCCCAGAAAGAGTCAGAAAAAGACCCGAGACTGTTAAAAAAAGAAAATTAGTGAGAGAAACATGAAGAACTGAGAATAGACCAAGCAATCTCATGCATGAGCCAGGAAGAGGAAATTGAATAGACTCCTACAGACTTTACTCCTGACAGTCTTTCAGGAAGAATATTGAGGGCTTGGGGGGGACAGTTCCTGAACCTGGAAAAAAGATAACAAACATGACATGATGGTAGCCGAAAAGGGAGATGTATGTGTAATATTGGGAGCTAAGTGTTGTAACTTTATCACTAACAACAAAGCTCCTGATAGAACTATCACAAAGACCATGCAAGAATTAAGCACCCTAACTAATGAATTGGCTAAAACACTGGAATTAATGATCCTTTTACTGACTGGTTAGACGAGTGGTTTAGAAGTTGAAAAATATAGCTGCCTCAAGCCTCACATTTCTCATATTAGTAGTTGGAATTTAGATAACTATTAGATGTTGAATTATGCCCTGAGTTAGAGGACTAGTCCAGATTCAGAGGAAGTCAGACATGGTCCAAACTTGTTTTATACTTTTGGTGCTGTGAGCAACATACATTGTAATGGCTCCAGACCTGAGAAATTGTGGAATTTTGTGGAAGAAAGAACAAAGTGGAATGGAATAAAATATTTCAGCTGAAAGGAAAGCAACTTCTGGAGTTGCCTGTAGCTGATGTCATACTGGATAGAAAAGATACCTCATCTGTGGCAAGAACCTACTGGAAGCCACCCTGTCAGAGGCCCAAGACCATATGCATATGAATGGAGTTAGTCCAAGTTAGATGGAAAGATTGAACTTGAGTGCTTTAAAAGGTTAATGTGTTTGACTGCTTATGGATATTGGCTTCTCCTGTCTATTATGGTAAAATAGACATACATGTGTGATAGGAATATTGGGAATTATGATTATGGAAAGTTTTTAAGCCACCCTTTGGCTTATATTTGATAAGATTTGCTAAAAGGGGAGTTCAAAGTTGTAAAAACAAAACAAAACAAAACAAAAATGGCTTCTTGGCTTAAGCCTTTGTAGAACTTTAAGGTGGAATCTTGGGGTCCACATAGAACTTCAGAGTTGATACATTTGCACTTGAAAAGACATGCAGACCAACCCAGAACTGTTGAAAGAACAGGTGATTTGTGATTGAAAGGAAGTAGAAAGAAAGAAAAAAAGCAGACAGTTTGGCCCATCAAGCAAAACTCCTTCTAGGACTGAAAGTTGAAGGGAAGTAGCCAACAATGTGCTTGCTGATGATCACCTGGGTCTACTTATAAGTGGAATTGGGGGAATATTCTATTGGTACCCGTTGACCTTGAGATGAAGTAAGACTGAAGGCTGATTGTTTTGAAGTGCAGGGAGGTGTGTGTGAGCTCCCAAACTTTCAGATGGTATGCCTTTGACCTAGTTTGGATGTTTAGATTGTTGAACTGACTAGAACCTGATCAGATGAATATGAAGATGTTTGATACTCTGAGAAAGCATAAGTTGCTACAATTTTATGGACTAGACTTTTGCTTATGGATGTGTTCCTCAAAAGTCCAGTCAGGAAGGTGGAGGTCTAGTGAA
>NW_006408569.1:17070436-17076671 GCF_000296735.1 Chrysochloris asiatica | reverse complement strand
CCATCTTTTTGAAGAATGTGGTTGGAATCTGAATTGGTATTGCCTGATATGTGCAAATTGCTTTGAGCAGTATTGACATTTTCACAATCCTGTCTTCCTATCCAGGAGCATGGTACAGTCTTCCATTTTTGTAAGTCTCTTTTGGTTTCTTGTTAGGAGTGTTTTGTAATTTTCTTTGTCATTTTGGGTCTTTTGTTTATCTCTTTACATTTATTCCTAGATATTTCAACCTATGGGCGGCTATTGTAAATGGTATTGTTTTCCTAATGGCTTTTTCAGCACTGTTGTTATTGGTATAGAGGTATCCAACAGAGTTTAGTATGTTGATCTTATACCTTGCCACTTTGCTGAATCTTTCAATGAGGTCTAGTAGCTTTTTTACTGAGTCTTTGGGGTTTTCTATGTATAGGATCATATCATCTGTAAATAGAGAGTGTTTTACTTCCTCTTTGCCTTTAATTTCCCTATCTTATTGTATAGGCGTCCAGTACAATACTAACTAGGAGTGGTGATGTAGGGCATCCTTGTTTGGTTCCTGTTCGCATAGGGAAGGCTTTCAGTTTCTCTCCATTGAGAGTAATGTAGGCTGTTGGTTTTCTATATATGCTCTTAATTATGTTGGGGAATTACCCATCAATTCCTACTTTGTTGAGTGTTTTTATCAGGAATAGATATTGGATTTTCTCAAATGCCTTTCTTCATCAATAGATATGATCATATGGTTCTTTTCTTTTTTCTTATTGAAATGGTGGATAATGTTGATTGTTTTTCTTATGTTGAACCATCATTGCATCACTGATATGAGTCCCAGTTGATCATGATGTATTAGGTTTTTGATGTGATGTTGGATTCTGTTGGCTAGGATTTTGTTGAGAATTTTTGGATCTATGTTTATGAGGGATATTGGTCTATAATTTTCTTACTTAGTGATGTCCTTCCCTGGTTTTGGTATGAGGGTTATGCTTGCTTCGTAAAATATATTAGAAAGTTTTCCATCTTCCTCTATATTCTAGAATAATTTGAGTAGAATTGATGACAGCTCTTCCTTGAATGTTTGGTAGAATTCACCAGTGAAGCCATCTGGGCCTGGACTACATTTGTTTGAGATTTTTGATGACCTAGTCAATTTTTTGTTTTGTTATGGGTCTGTACACATCTTCTGTTTCCCTTTTTATAAGTTTAGGTAGGTCGTGTGTTTCTAGAAATGTATCCATCTCTTCTAAGATTTCAAATTTGTTGGAGTACAACTTTGCATAGTATTCTGATATAATCCTTGTGTTTTCCTTTGGTTTCATTTTTACATCACCCAGGTGGTTTCTAATGTGTGCTATTTTGGTTTTCCCCCACTTTTCTTTTGTTATGTTTGCCAATGGTTTGTCAATTTTGTTAATCCTTTCAAAGTGTCAGCTTCTTGTCCTGTTGATTCTTTCTATAGTTTTTTTTTGTTTTCTATCTCATTTATTTCTGCTCTAATCTTTATTATTTCTTTTTATTTTTTTTATTTTTGGTTGCTGTAGGTTCCCTCTGTTGATCTGCTTCTAATTGTTGTAGATGCTGTGTTAATGTGTTACTTTTGGTTCTTTCTTTCTTTAGGAATGTGTGCATTTATTGCAATAAATTGTCTTCTCAGCACCACTTTCACTGTATCCAAAAGATTTTGGTATGCTGTATTTTCGTTCTCGTTTGTTTCCAGGAACTTTGAGAATTTGCGTTTTATTTCGTCTACTACTTAGTCGTTTTCCAGCAGGGTGCTGTTCATTTTCCATGTATTTGACTTTATTTCCTTGTCTTCCTATTTTTGTTTTCTTATTTGATAGCATTGTGGTCTGAGAAGATGCTTTATAGTATTTTGATATTTGTAAATTTGTGGAGGTTTGTTTTGTGGACTAACACGTGGTCTGTTCTGGAGAATGTTCCATGTGCACTGGAAAATAATGTGTATTATGCTGTTATTGGGTTGAATGCTCTGTACACATCTATGAATTCCAGTTGACTGATTGTGTTGTTTAGTTCCACTGTATCTTTGTCAAGTTTCTTTCTGGTTGTTCTATCTATTTTGTAAAATGTTGTACTAAAATCACCCACTATTATTGTAGGTTCATCTGTTTCTTCCTTCATATCTATTAGGGTTTGCTTTATATATTTTGGAACTCTTTCATTGGAAGCATATATATTTATCATGGTTATGTCATCTTGTTCAATTGTCTCTTTAATCATAAGATAATGTCCATCTTTATCTATTATGCTGGGTTTTTCCTTTAAATTTATTTTATCAGGGATTAGTATTGCCACTCCTGTTTATTTTTGATTGCAAGAGGCTTAGTTTATTTTTTTTCCATCTTTTGATTTTTAGTTAGTTTTTGTCTTTGTGTGTAAGATGTGTCTTTTGTAGGCAGCTTATTGAAGGATCTTGTTTTCTGCCATCCTCTGTATAATAACTTGTACATTTAATCTGTTTACATGCAGTGTAATTATTGATAGGTATGAATTAATGGCTGCCATTATGGTTTTTTTTTGTGTGTGGTACTGCTACTTTCTTAGTTTTGCATGTCTTCTTGTGCTCAGTACATGGTTTTTGTGTTCTTTCTTGTCAGTTTCCTCATAGTTTCAGTGTTTTCATATTCTTCGTGGATTTTCATTTTCTTGTGAAAATGTTGTGAAGGGTTAATTTTCTTTAAGATTACCTTATATTCCATTAACGTTACCCTCCATTTAGTGTAGTCTATTTTATCCTGTAATCTACTTGACCTTCTCACATCCTGGATCTCTGTTCCTACATGTTTACCTTCTTTCATATTGTAATAGTTTTGATAATACACTGACCTCCCAGATCCTGAGTTTGTTCTTATATTTTTGTTCTGTTCTTGACTCTTCCATTTGTCGATTGGGTTCTGGAGGTACTGCCACGTATCTCAATATCTGGTTGTTGTCTATTCTTGTTACTCTGTCCACAGAACTTCCTTTAGGATGTTTTGTAGCGCAGGGTTGGCATTGGCAAAATTCTTTGGCTTCTTTTTATCCTGAAATGTTTTGATTACACTGTCATGTTTGATTGACAGTTTTGCTGGATTAAGGATTCTTGGATGGCAATTTTTCTTCTTTTTTTTTTGTTTTTTCTATCAGTGACTTATATATGTCTCCCCATTGCCTTCTTTCCTGCATGGTTTCTGCTGAGAGATCCAAGCTTAATCTGACTTGCTTGCCTTTGTATGTAATACTTTTCTTTTTCCTAGCTGCTTTTGATATTGTCTCCTTATCTTTAATTTTGGAGAGCTTGATTATGTTATGTTATTTCTCAGTGACTTTCTTTTGGGGTCTATCCTTCTTGGGTTTCGTTGAGCTTCTTGAATGCTTATCCTTTTGTTTTTCCGGATGTTA
Source organism: Chrysochloris asiatica (assembly GCF_000296735.1). Lineage (NCBI taxonomy): Eukaryota > Metazoa > Chordata > Mammalia > Afrosoricida > Chrysochloridae > Chrysochloris > Chrysochloris asiatica. The sequence continues at coordinate 17,073,293 of NW_006408569.1, read as the reverse complement.
GATAAATTTTCTTCCAGAAGCTCTTCAACTATCTCCTCTGTGAACTTATGTGATTCTTCCTGTTCCAAAATGCCAATAATTTTTAAGTTATTCCTCTCCATGTTGTCCAACATGAATCTTAGACCTTTCTACATATTTTTTAATCCTGCTTGCTTTTCTATCTTAGTAGTATTGGAGATTTGTCTTCTAGCTCACTAGTTCTGACTTCCATCTTTTCAATTCTACTCCTTTGTTCCTTTAATGTATTGTCTATTTCTGATGTTCTATTATTACTGATCATTTCTACCTCTTTCTGTAGGTTTTGAATTGTTTTCAATGCTTTATATATAAGGCATTTCCAAGGCCTGTCCTCCTTCCAGAATGGATTCCTGGTCTACTTCAGTTCTGGTGTGGCACTGTAAGATAAGTATTGAACAGCTAACACAAGATCAGTGGTACAAACCCACCAGCTGCTCCTCAGAAACCCTACATAAGATTGCTATGAGTCAGAACTGACTTAATGGCATACAACAACAACAACAGGACTGAATATGTACACTGGTATGGGTACTATTACATCAATGCTCCCTTAGTAACAACCAATAAACTGATTAAATCCTACAGTCCTGACTATGTCCTTTTCTGGACTATTTTCCTTCCCAACTGGTCATCAGAAGTCCTAGTGGGCTTTATTGTCCAGCTTATGTGGGTTAGAACAGTGTTCATCCAATATAAGTGTTCAACCAAACACAATATTACAATGGTTAAAATCTGCTGTAAAGGACCTCTTTAAAATGTCTGAGAAAAAAGGTGCACCTGACCCAGGTGATGAAATTTTCAATCACCTCTGCTGTTGCTGCATGTTGTTAAGTTGCTTCTGACTCATGATGACCCTGTATACAATTTCAGAGTCTGTAAATATTTAAAGGAATAAAAAGACACATTTTCCTCCCTCATTCACCTCACATGCATGTAAAAACTGACCGATGAATAAAGACTAGAGAATTGACATATGTCAATTATGGTGCTGACAAAGAATATTAAATATACCAAGGGTTGTCAGAACAAGCAAATCTGTTTCAGAAAAAGAACAATCAGAATGTTCTTTAGAAGCCAAAAAAGTGCTACTCCATCTCATATACTTTGGATATGTCATCAGGAGGGACCAGTCCCTAGAGAAGGAAATCATGCTAGATAAAGTAGAGGGTCAGCAAAAAGGAGGAAGACCTCCAACAAGATGGATTGACACACAGCGACTGCAACAATAGGCTCAAATATAACAATTGTGAGTATTTTGCAGGATTGGACAGTGTTCTGTTTGTTCTGTTGTACACAAAGCTGCTATGATTCTGAGCTGACATGGTATTACCTAACAATAACAAAGTGCTCATATACAGTTAGGTGTATCTCACATGCTTTGTGAATGATATTACTGCAGTTATTGGATCCAAAATCATTCAGCCAGTTCTGCACATCTGATCTTTGTTAATGCATTGAACAAGTATTTATTGAGTATCTCCTAAGTGTTTTCTACTAGAAACAGGAGTTATAGTAATGAATAAAATACATGCGGTCTGTAACTTCAAGGAGTTCTACAAGGTTGGAGCTTACTAAAAACAAACAAACAAAGAAAACTTTCTGCAAGATTCCTAAGCCATCTCTTGTTTCTTTAACCCTTCTAGCAAATGCTTTTGAAGATCATATATTAGTATTCTATTGGCTGCCACAATTACCATGCAATGAAAGTGAATTTTATACTGCCAATAATATAGGAAGTAAAATGAATGGCTATTCATCTCTATCTACACACTCATATAAACAGAAACACACACCCACACACTAACATAACATTTTGGTATGTTTTGGTGTGCCATTGTGTCAGTTCCAACTCATAGAGACCCTCCTTGTATAGGGGTTCTGAGGCTATAAATCTTTACAGGATCAGAAAGCTTCATATTTGTCCCACCAAGTGACTGGTAGATTCAAGCTACTGACCTTATGGTTATCAGCCCAGCTCGTAATCTACTAAGCTACCAATGGCTCAATTTATCATTAGTGAGGAGAAATAATTATTTTCATTTCACCAAAACTTATGCCCCAATACAAAAGCATCTATATATTTAGTTCTACTTAAAAACCAAAGGCCAGATTAATTGGTTTAATCAAATCAGACATTTGACAGCATTCTGTAAGTTAGGAAAATGAAACAAGTATGATGTCAAACCAGCCTTCTTGTCACAGTTCACTGAGTTCACAATCCGTTGGGAATCTCCAATCCAATCCACAGTAGCTAAAATGACCAGACAAAACATCCAAGTGTAATGACACCATTACTGCCTCTTGTTTTCATCTTTTATTGTCAATAGTTAATTAATCACCAAGTTCTACCTCAGTGCAGCAGGAGTTTTTCTAATGACTTATTGCATGAATAAGTAGAAAAAAGTCTTCAATTATATAATATGCATAATGTGCATTTAATTGGAAGGCAATTTAGATATTTATTTAGGCCATGTGCATGTTCAAGTTATTTCTAATGATGGAAAGCTACTTTGGTGGAACTAATTATGATAAATTACTAATGGCAGTTGTAAGCATTAGGTGTTCAGCCAAAGTGATCAATAGATCGAAAGTCTAGCTTAAAGATAGTAACAAATGCCATGCATGGAACCTGAATAACACCCTGTTTTATATATGTCTCCCCATTGCCTTCTCACTTGCTTGGTTCCTGATGAGATATCTGAGCTTAATCTGACTTGCTTGCCTTTGTATGTGACCCTTCTGTTTTCTCTGGCTGCTTTCAGAAGCATCTCCTTATCTTTGAGTTTGGAGAGCTTGACTATGATATGTCTTGGTAATTTTCTTTTGGGGTCTACCCTTC
>NW_006408569.1:17067051-17069344 GCF_000296735.1 Chrysochloris asiatica | reverse complement strand
TTCTGAGGAAGTGCCATAGTGTTTTTCAAAGAGGTTGGACCATTTTGTAGTCCCACCAGCAATACAGGAGCATCCCAGTCTCTTTACATCCCCGCCAGCATTTATTTTCCTCTACTTTTTTTTATCTTTGCTGCTGTTGCTGGTTGTTCTATCAATTTCTAAAAGTGGTGTATTAAAATCACCCACTATTATTGTAGATTCATCTATTTGTTCCTTCAAATCTGTTAGAGTTTGCTTTGTATATTTTGGAGCTCTATCATTGGGAGCATAGATATTTATTATGGTTATGTCATCTCATTCAATTGTCCCTTTACACGTGAGATAATGTCCATATTTATCTATTAATTTACTTTTACCTTAAAGTTTATTTTATCAGAGATTAGTATTGTCACTCTTGTTCATTTTTTTAAATTATAATTAACTTGGTATAATTTTTTCCATCTTTTGACTCTTAATCTGTTTTTTCTTTGTGTGCAAGATGCTATCTTGCAGATAGCATATTGAAGGATCTTGTTTTCTTATCCATTCTGCCACCCTCCATCTCTTAACTGCTACATTTAATCTGTTTACATTGGGTATAATTATCCATAGATGTGGATTAATAGGTGCCATTTTGTTTGTATTTTGTGGCACTCCAGCTTTGTTTGTTATGCATGTCTTCCTGTGCTGAGTTTATGTGTTTTGTGTTATTCTTGTAATTTTCCTCATAGTTTTAATGCTTCAATGTTCTTCTTGGATTTTCATTTTCTTGGTATGTTGTGAAGTGTTATTTTTCTTTGAGGTTACCTTATATTCCATTAACTATTTCCTCCATTTAGTTCAGTCTATTTTACCCTGTAATCTTCCTGACATTCGTACTATGTAGATCTCTGTTCCTAAGTGTTTACCTTCTTTCACATTGTAATTGTTTTGATAACAGACTGACCTCCCAGATCCTCTGACTTTGTTCTTATAGTTTTGTTCTTTTCTTGATGCTTCAATTTGTTGATTTAGTTCTGGGAAGTGCTGTCACGTATGTCAATCTCTGGTTGTTGTCTGTTCTTGAACAGACAACTCCAAAGAACTCCTTTAGGATGTTTTGTAGCATAGTGTTGGCTTTGGTAAAGTCCCTTAGCTTCTGTTTATCCTGAAATGTTTTGTTTACACTGTTGTATTTGATTGATAGCTTTACTGAATAAAAGAGTCTTGGTTGGTAGTTTGTTTTTGTTTTTGTTTTCCTTTCAGGGTTTTATATATGTCTCCCCATTGCCTTCTTGCTTGCATAGTTTCTGCTGAGATATCTGAGCTTAAAGTGACTTGCTTGCCTTTGTATGTAATGCTTCTCTTTTCCCTAGCTGCTTTCAGGATTGTTTCCTTATCTTTGATTTTGCGGAGCTTGATTATATTTCTTGGTGATTTTCTTTTGGGGTCTATCCTTCCTGGGGTTTGTTGAGATTCTTGAATGCTTATCTTTTCACTTTTCTGGATGTTAGAGAAATTTTCTTCCAGCTGATCTCCAACTGTCTTCTCTGTGGCCTTGTATAATTCTTCCTGTTTTGGAATGCTGATAATTCTTATTCCTCTTCATGTTGTCCAACATGAATCTTAGACCTTCTTCAGAATTTTAACCTTTTTTTCTGCTTGATCTTCTCTCTTAGTAGTATTGAGATATTTATCTTCCTGCTCACTAGACTTGCCTTCCATTTCTTTAATCTTACTCCTTTGCCCTTTCAGTTCATTGTCTATTTCTGATATTCCTTTATTAACCATTTGGACCTCTTTCTGTAGATGTTGAATTGTTTCCAATGCTGTATCTATCTTATTTGATTGTTCCTGTAGTGCTTTCCTCACTTCTTCCTTATTTTTCTCAACTCTATTTTGAAATGTTTTGTAACATCTTATGATCATTTTTCTGAATTCCTTCTCAAGCATTTCCAAGGTCTTCCCTCCTTCCAGAATGGAGCCCAGGTCTACCTCTAGGTAATTTGTCTCAGATATTTTAACTTCTTTCTGAACATGTGCTGATATAATTATCTTTTTTTTGCTTCTTGGACATGTTCAGTGGTGAGTTATTGCCTTAATACTCAATTGAGTATTGGTTGTTTTTTTTTTATGGTTTCTGATTGCCTCCAGGAAGATGTGAACAGGAGCTGGGCTTCCCTTTTCACTCTTCTTATTACTTAACTCAGAATAACTTTTGCAGGTGTTGTCTACCTCCCTGGTGTATGGCAGTTGGTATTGGTCCTTGCCTGGATTGTGGGGTTTTATAGGATGTGATTATAGCTTGACTATATGGCAGCAATTTCTGTCTCTT
>NW_006408569.1:17065443-17066071 GCF_000296735.1 Chrysochloris asiatica | reverse complement strand
TTCCAGGAATGTTAATTTTGGATCAAAGCAAAAAAATATTTGACACCTTCAATGTTTTCTCTACATATCATTATTTATTGCACCAGTGGTGAGGATTTATGTTTTCTCTACACTGACGTGCCAACCATACCAAAGGCTGTGGTCTTTGATCTTCCTCAGTTAGTATTTTAAGTCTTCTTCACTTTCAGCAAGCAAGGTTGTTAATATCACAGATTGTTAATGAACCTTCTGCCATTCCTGATGCCAAGTTCTTCAGATAATCCAGCTTCTCAGTAATTGCTCAGTGTACAGATTGATTGGGTACAGTGAAGGAACACAACCCTGGATCACAATTATCCTGATTTTAAACTATTCAGTTTCCCCTTGTTCTGTTTGAATGACTACCTCTTGGTCTATGGACAGGTTCATATGGGCACAATTAAGTGTTCTGGAATGCTCTTTGTCCTTGATGTTATCTACAGCTTGTCATGATCCACACAGTTGAAAGCCTTTGCATAGTCAATAAAGTGCAGGTAAACATCTGTCTGTTATTCTCTGATTTCAGCCAAGATTTATCTGACATCAGCAATGATATTTCTCATTTAATTTAGTCATCTGAAGACAGCTTGAACCTCTGAAAGTTCTCTGT
>NW_006408569.1:17063925-17065208 GCF_000296735.1 Chrysochloris asiatica | reverse complement strand
GTAAAGTGATTTGTGTATTTCTTCCATTTTCTTTTGATGTTTTCTGCATATTCAATATTCTGCCCAAAGAATGTTTCACTATTGCAATTCAAAGCTTAATCTTTTCCTCAGTTATTTGACTTAAGAAATACTGAACATGTTCATCCTTTTTGGTTTTCTAACTCTAGATCTTTGCACATTTCAATTTAATATTGGACTTTGTCTTCTCCAGCTGCCCTTTGAAATAGCTACTTTACCTCCTTATTTCTTCCATTTTCTTTAGCATCTCTACTATGGAGAGAGAGTTTCAGAGACTTTTCAGACATAATTTTGGTCTTTTATTTCTTGCTTGTCTTCACAATGATTTTTGCTTTCTTCCTGTATGGTGTTCTTGATGTTATCCCACAACTCTTTGCTTAAGAACATAGATATAAAGATTGTCAACAAAATCCTAGCGACTAGAACTCAACAACATGTTAAAAATATATAATATAGCATGGTCAATTGGGATTCATATCAAGTATGAAAGGAATACTAGAATGTGACACTATAAGATAAACACTGGACTGATCACTGAAGGCTACTTCTTGGAAAGCCTAAACAGTGTTACTATTAGTCACAAATGTCTAGATGACACTTAACAAGAACAACTTGTAAGTTTGAGTCAATACTAGAAAGACAAGGTAATACACAATATAAAATAAAGTAAAGCAAAATAAAAGAACAATATGATCATGTTAATTAATGCTGAAAAATTTTTTGACAAAATTCATCATTCTTTCCTGATATAAATATTCAATAAAATAGGAATAAAAGGTAAATTCTTTGAGGACTATTGTATGCCTGATGAAGATGTGACATTTTCAATAGCTACATATGCATGTGAAACTTGGACAGTGAATAAGGAAGACCATATAAGAATTGATACATAACTATAAAGATCATCAATGAAAAAGTGAGGTCAAACTTAGGGACTCTGACACATGGAATAAATATACTATCAAACATAACTGGAGCCCTGCTGTAGCATTGTTGGATAAGCACTGGACCACAAGGTTGACAGTTGAAACTCACCAGCCCTTCCTCAGAAACCCTCTACAGGGTTGCTATGAATCAGAACTGAATCGAAGGCACTTAAAAAAATAGTAACTAGAAGCATAACTAAAAGCACACCAAAAGTAGAAGACAAAATAGATGACTGGAGTCTCCTAAATATTAGACACTTATGTCCATCAAAATATTGCATCAAAAGAGTAAAAAGAGAGCTCATGGATATATATATTGCTGTTAAGTGCCGTCGAGTC
>NW_006408569.1:17061917-17062825 GCF_000296735.1 Chrysochloris asiatica | reverse complement strand
ACTGATAAATATCAAAGACAAGGGACTTTAGAATGGACTACAACTCAGTGTAAAGAAAACAAAAATTCTCTTGACTGGAGCAATAAATAACATCATGACAAACAGAAGCAGCAGCCCCAAAATCAATTGACGTATTGCATTATACATATCTGCTGCACAAGAACTCTTTAAAGTGTTCAAGAGCAAAGATTTCAGTTAGAGGAAAAAGGGGCAACTTAACCCAAGCCGTGGTATTTTCAATAAGTTCATATGTACATGAAAGTTAGGTGATGACTAAAGGAAGACCATACAAGAATTGGTGCATTAAGTTATGGTGTTGGAGAAGAATATTAAAAGTACCATGAACAACTAGAACAAACAAATCTGTGTTGCAGGAAGTACAGCCAGAATGCTCCTTAAAAGTCAGGATGGTAGGACTTCATCTCTTATACATCAGGCATATAATCAGGACAGACCAGTCCATAGAGAAGGACATCACATTAGGTAAAGTGGAGGGTCAGTGAAAAACAGGAATACCTCCAACAAGATAGATTGCAATAGTGACAGCAACTATGGCTTTCATCTTAACATTAGTATTAGAATGACCCAGGACTAGACAGTGTTTTGTTCTGTTGTGCATAAGGTCACTATGAGTCAGAACCAACACGACAGCATCTAACAACATCAATGACCATTGTAGTACTATTAACAATAGTAAAAATATGAAGTCACCAATGAAAGAATGGATAAACAAACTTTGATACTTATGCACAATAGAATACTGTTCAATCTTGGAAAATAACAATGACTGTGAAACATCATAAAGCTTGGATGAACCTGAGGACATTATGTTGAGTGAAATTAGGCAATCACAAATGGGCAACTATTGTATGAACCAGCTACTGTAAAAACTCAAAAAAAGGTTTTCA
>NW_006408569.1:17059800-17061064 GCF_000296735.1 Chrysochloris asiatica | reverse complement strand
TAGAAGGTCCCGTATAGCGTGGGAGAAATTATGGAGCAAAACTCACCATTATAAAAAAGACAGGATTTATTGGTCAGAGACTGACTGAAGGAACCTAAGGCTGTGGTCCTCAGCCACCCTTCAGATCTAGAATGTAATTCACCCTCGGTGACTCATTTTTCAGCCAAGCAGTAAATAACACTGACAACATTAATAAGGTATGCTCACTATGGAAAATGGTCAGCCATTCAAGATCAAAAGGGGGCAACATTTACCTAAAGGACAAAGTTGAGAAGGGTTCAGAATGAGGGTAAAATGGAACTAAGAACCACAAGGAGGATGTGGAAAAACTGTAGCTACATGGAGGGGATTGTAATAATTGAGATTAAACGAAGTGTATGATTTGTTGAATGCAAAACTGATTATCTGCACTGTAAACCTTTATACAATTCACAGTAAACAGTTTGTTTTCATTTAAAGTAAACTTTTCTAGACGAATCCATAATAAATAAATTGAAGATTAGTCAACAAATTCAGGTATTTACCAATTCCAGCTCAAAAACTAGCCAGGGTAAATATTCCAATCCACATAATTGCTTCAGTCATCTTGACACCATCAGGGTAAAAACAAGAGAAAGGTACCAGCCAATCTTCATTACAAAACCAATCTTGGACAAACCTACCACCTTCCCACTGCTCAATACTACTGAGTTTATTTCAAACTCATAGAGACCCTATAGAACAGAATAGAACTGCCCCCATAGGGTTTCCAAGGCTGTAATCTTTACAAAAGCAGATTGTCACATCTTTCTCCCATGGAGCAGCTAGTGGGTTTGAACTTCTGACCTTTTGGTTAACAGCCAAACACTTAACCACTGCACACTAACCTCAGGATTCTGTTGCCCACCTCCGAACTTCTGTTATTTGAGATAGTAAACCCTATTTTTTTTATAAAAAGAAAAAAAACTTGTTATGATATGCTATCATTGTAACTTGGATAAACATCTTAACTTGGGTTTTGGCATCAGAAACTGGATTTGAATATTACCTCTAACATTTACTAATTGTGAGCCTTAACCAAACTATCTAAACTTTCTGGGTCTTAATTTCTCATCTTTAAAGAGAAAATAATAGTATCTATCTCAAAGAATCTTTGAAGATGGTGGATCAGGTAAATGTGTAGTGAGTAGCTCGGTCAACAACAACACGGAATACCGGGTCAAGAGGACTCATGAGTTGGTGTTGGAACTCTGTAACAAATATAAAGGTATGTTTGGAGGTTCGG
>NW_006408569.1:17053009-17056052 GCF_000296735.1 Chrysochloris asiatica | reverse complement strand
GGTTCCGACTCGATGGCACCTGACAACAACAACAACAACATCTCAAAGAATGCTTTCAGTGGTAAAGGAGAGAAACTATGTAAAATGCTTAATACAATGCCTGGAACAGAAGGAATGTTGAAGAAATGTTGGCAATTTTTGCCTGTGGGATTCATTTCCTTCCTATGAAAAAATGGGGACCTGACTACATTCGCCCAGGATTGTTATGAATACTAAAGGAGATAAGGGATAACATGCCTAGTACAATTACCTAATTTCTTCCCCATTCATTCCATTTCCTTTTCATTCATTGGCAATTCAGATTTAGACTTATCACTGTACTAAAACTGCTTTTTAAAAGGTCACTATAACTTCTGAAATGTCAGTTCTAATGTTCTTTTCTCAAATCTCATCTGACTTGCCTTGCATGCAACATTTAAAAAACAATATATATTATTATTGATCACCCCCTTTGTCTTAAAATTGTCCCTCTCTTGTTCACTCTGAAGTTACATTTTGATGTTGCTGCAACTGCTACTACTACCTAGAAAGACATCTCTTGCATTATAATCTCTTCTCTCTTCAGCAGCAACTTGCCATAGTTCTAGTCCTGGTCCATTCCACTTCTCACTAAACCCACTCTTTCCATGCAATCACATCTACTTTTACAGTACTCTGTGTGAATGAGTACCAAATCTGTGACTCTGATCTCAACTTCTACTAAACTTTTGTATTGAATCTCTGTTTCTTGCTAGAGGTCAAGCTTTGCAAGCTCTCCTTTTCTCTTACTTAAATCAGTAATTTTTCCTGTGATTCCTGGTCTTTAGTTAACGGGTTTACCATCCTCCTAAACCACCAGAGTGAGAAACACTAGTAAAGGTAATCCCTGATTTACAATGGGATTCCATTCCAGTAACACCAACATAAATCAAGTCTCATGTAAATAGAATATCTTTAATTTTTTTCCTTATTATTGATCTGTATTTGTCTTTAGGGGTAGGCAGCAACATCATAACATCAGCAAATTACATGCTGCAACATTGTATGAAGCACATATTAATGATAAGATTCACATACACACACACACACACACAAATGGACAAACAACAGATACTCTTAAATTAGGTTCATTGTAATTTGAAGATGTCATAAATCAGAGACCACCTGTAGTTTCTTTCAGTTGTGTGCCACTTGATGGCTAGTTAACTACAACTCATGGTGACCCCATGTTTATCAGAGTAGAGCTGTGATACACAGGATTTTCAGTGACTGATTTTTCAGTAGATCACAGGCACTCAAACCACCAACCCACCATCCTTTCAGTTAGCAGCCAAGCACATTAACTTTTGCACTACTCAGAACCTACTTTCAGTTGTAGCTCTTACCATTTCTTGTCCAAACTAGAACAGTAGCTATCAGATACCTCACTAATTCCAGTTTCAATCTGCTCTAACCCATCTTTTAGCTATTCCAGATTTATAGACCTAATAAAGGCACTCCTTAGTTCTAGAAGTCTATACAATGACAAAAGTACAATTGCCTTAACCTGACGGCATTTCCTTAAAAGTTCTTTACCCATTCAACCCCTTTCTAAAATTAACATTATTCCCCTTGGCATTTCCCAAAGCTGACCTAATCTTCACTATATAATTTATATTTTAAGTCATTCCCTCTGATTGGACTGTCCTGCACAAGTCCCTCTTCCTTTAAAGACACCCATGTTTCAAAAGCACACTCATCCTTTAAACCTCCCTAAAACCCCACCCTAATCACATAGCTATCTTAGAAGCGTCAGAGGAAATTTCATTCTTTCCTTTATGATGCCATAGCATCTAATGTTTACCTCAATAATGGAGCTTTCCATAGTACACCTCATGTCACAATTATTTAGATCTAGATCTTTCTCCTGGACTGGATTATAAACTCTTGGGAACAAGATCTTAAATGTTTTTATCTCTGATTCTCCCATAGAATCAAAAATCAGGTTTTAGGCATGGTAGTGTCTAAGAAAAATTTGTATGTGTGTTTCAATGACATTAAGATTTATGTACTCTGAATCCTGCAGGCACTCTGTCATCCTCATCAAAGAGGAAACTACCATTGTACCTTAACATCAGCAAACAAAAGAACTTATTTTCTTTGGTCTTTTTAAATTTAGAGACTTGTATTAATGGCTGTTTTGGGGAGAAAGTGACAGAGGAAAAAACACTATCTAATTACATTTCAAACAGAGCCAATAATAACTATTTTAGTTTTTTTTTATATAATTGACTCTAAGTACCTTGTTGTTGTTGTTGTTGTTAAGTGCCATCAAGATCTAGTCAGTTCTGACCCATAGTGACCCTGTATAGGATTTCCAAGAAGCTGCTGGTGAGCTTGAACCATCAACCTCGCGCTTCAAACCGACATTGTAGTCCATTTCATTAACTCACAGTGCCACACCAACTCCACTATTACCTTAGACCAAGGGACAACCAAGAATAAACCAAACTTATGAATTTGGGTACTAAGAGCCAGATAGATGATAAGGGAGTGGATAAAGTGGATTAAAATAATTTTTTTGTCTTCCTGGAAAGTATTTCCTCCTCTTCTTCTTAGAGGCTCTGGTACTCACATTTAACACAATGTTCTCATTTAAATCTTCTCTGAACCATTTCTCCACTCTCAAGTGAAGTTATATTTTCCTCCCACTCTGAGTTCTAAAGGTTTTTTTGGCCTTCACTGTAGCACTAATTTCACTATATAATTTATTTGTAATCATGCCCCACACTTGCCCCAAATGATGGCAAATTTCTTGAAGTTGAAAACTGTATTATTCACCCTTCTGTCCCAAGTACCTAGTATGGTACTTAAATAAATTAAATTAAAACTTGTGAGGGTTAGAATCTGTATAAGATGGAAACCTATCAGAGAAAGAAAATTCAGATATTTCTACTAATGGAAAGCAATGTTGTTGTTATTAAGTGCTTACAAGTCTGTTCTGACTCAAAACAAACCAGTATGGTGTAACTGAGGAAATACTAGAGAGTTTGAACTGCTGACCTTGCAATTCAAACCAACCTTG
>NW_006408569.1:17033879-17052484 GCF_000296735.1 Chrysochloris asiatica | reverse complement strand
TGGCTTCTAAGGAACACTTTGGCTGTACTTCTTCCAACACAGATTGGTTTGTTCTTTTGACAGTCCATGGTACTTTTAATATTCTCTTATAACACGATAACTCAAATGCATCAATTCTTCTATGGTCTTCTTTTTTCACTGTCCAACTTTCACACACATATGAATATGTTGAAACTACCACAGCTTGGGTCAGATGCACCTTAGTTCTCAAATTGACATCTTTGCTCTTCAATGTTTAAAAGTGTTATTGTGCAGCAGATTTGTCTAATGCAATATGTTATTTGATTTCTTAACTGCTGCTTCCAAGAGTGTTGATGGTTGATCTGAGTAAAATTAAGTCTTGGGCAACTTCAATCTTTTCTCCATTTTTCTTGATGTTATTTATTGACCCAGTGGTGAAGATTATTGTTTTCTTTTAATTAACGTGCAACCCATACCATAGGCTGTGATCTTTCATTTTCTTCAGGAAGAATGTTAAGTCCTCTTCACTTTCAGCATGCAAGGTTGAATCATCTGCATATCACAGGTTGTTAATGAGTCTTCCTTGAATCCTGATGCCAAGTTCTTCTTCATATAATCCAGTTTCAAGGATTAGGTACTCAGCATACAGATTGAATAAATATGGTGAAAGAAAGCAACCCTGGCACACACCATTCAGTGTCCCCTTGTTCTGTTCAAACCGCTGTCTCTTTGTCTATGTACAAGTCCATCATGAGCATAATTAAATGTTCCAGAATACTCATTCTCCACAGTGTTGTCAATAGCTTCTCATGATCCAAACAATCAAATGCCTTTGCGCAGTCCATAAAGCACAGGTAAACATTGGTTTGGTATTCTCTGCTTTTATCCAAGATCCATCTGATGTCAGCAATGATATCCCTCATTCCATGTACTCTTCTGAATCTTGTTGTAACCTTGAAACTTCTCTATCAATGTACTTTTGCAGCTATTTTTAAATTATAGTTAGCAAAACTTTTCATATTTCAATATTTAATATTCTGGTGCTATCTGACAGTGTTCCACTGTTATTCATAAGGTTTTTAGTGACTAAATATTTGAAGTAGTCCATCTTTCCTTCTGGAAGCTCAACAGAAAACTGTGCACCATAGGTAACCCTGCTTATATTTAAATTAACAGTGGTCTAGCTTGCAGATTCACAGAAACATGCAAGCCACATCAGGATGATAAACTGACATATGAGTGGTGGATTTTATCTATAGATTACATTTTATTTTTCATTTTACAGATGAAGAACCAATTTGAGAAAGTTTAAGTAATTTACCCAAAGTTTCACAACTTCTAAGTGGCAGATCTAGTATTCAAAACAGATCTGTCTGATTCTAGAACCTACTATTTTTCACCTACATGTTATATTAATTATAAATAGGTACTTCTTGAATTTGTGGATAATTGAATTTGATGGTTTAATCAAAATTGAGTCTTAAATGTGAGTGTGACCCACTTGACCTGGCTTCAATGACTGGATGTTCAAAGCTCAACTAGAACAAGAAAGAAGAGGGAAAAAAAAAGAGTAATCTGATATAATGTGATGAACTTGACCTACACCTATGGATGCAGTAGCTCAAAAGAGGTAACAAATCTTTACAGCAAGGATCATTCCCACCCCCTCCACCCCCATACACAGAGTAGACAGGGATGAGCAACTTGGACATTGGCTACCAAGAATGGGAGGGCTACAAAGACAAGAAGTGACTGGATTACAAGATTTCAAGAGGGAACTTACCTAGATCCAGAGGGCGTGGAAGAAGATAGAATCTCCACTGAGTAGTATCCAATCTCTCTAGGAGGGGCTGATGAAAGGAAATGCAGATAGGTCTCTTGTGATACAATAGTGAATAATTATTAACAGGACTGATTGTGAGGGTTGGAAATGTAAAGGTTTCATAGCAAGGAGGAAAGTGATTAACTTTGCAGTCTAGGAGCAGATGTTCCTGGGACCATCAAGGGAGAAGAGAGGAGAGCTGGACCCTACCCAGAGAAGCAGTGATGCCAGAGATGGAGGTAGAGACGAAGAAGTGTAGAGATGGAGCAGCTGGGGACTTTAGACCAGGTGAGGGAAAGAGGCTCTGTGCTGATGACCGGTAAGGGGTCAGGCTTGCAGGATATACCCTGTGGTTGGTTGATGATGCATGGATGGGATTGTAACCATGGCAATGAAACAATATAGGATGAATGTAAAACTAATGTTTTCCCATATAAACTATCACATAATTCACAATAAATCATTAAAAAAAAGTGAGTGTGATTCCTTAGGCAGTCTGAAAAAGGAACTAATGAAATGGTGCTGAAAGAGTGGGTGCACTCTCTTTTTTGTTGTTAAGTGTCGTTAAGTTGGTTCTGACCCTAAGTGACACTGTGTAGGGTTTCTAAGGAGCACCTAGTAAACTTGAACTGCTGACCTTGCAGTCCAACATTAACCCACAGCACCATACCAGGATTCCAGGTGCACTCTATACGGGCCTAGAATTGGAATGGTGTCAAAGTAGCTATTTTTTCTGAAGGCTGATATTATCCTCCTTTTTGAGCTTTCAACTACCATCTGGATTATGCATGTATGAGATTATCTTTCGTATTCTAGGCCTATGAGCCAAACCCAACAATTTTGAGTGTCCATTCATCTCTACAATGAGCCATCCATACAACCCTTGCCTCCCCTTAAGGATCATGGGAACCTATACACTTCCTGACTTGTAAATTTACCTGCAATCCAGAACTCAGCAAAGAGAATGGGCTGGAAATGAAACTGAAACCAAAAACCTCTACCTCATTTTATTAAACTGTAAGCAACAAACGCAATTTGTAGAAGCCACCAGCTAAAAGAATCTTAAGATTCCACTTAACTAGCTCACTGTAACCACAGACAAATATAACAACAGTGACTGCATATTAAGCACTGGAGGAAGCTTGTCATCATGGACTTACCATCATTAACTACCCTTCAAATATAAAGTGACAACATTATGTTGTTTTTGTTGTTAAGTGCTGTCGAGTCCATTCCGACTCATAGTGACCCTGTACAGGGTTTCCAAAGCTGTACATCTTTACGGGAACAGAAACCTCATCTTTCTCCCGTGGAACAGCTGGTAATTTCGAACTGCTGACCTTGAGATTAGCAGCGCGATTCATAACCACTGCGCTACCAAAGCTCCTTGATGACATTATAGTAAGCATTAATAACTCCTAGCACAATAATAATGATAACCGAAGGTAGTTTTTGAAAATTATTACCCATATTTAAATAACACATCCTGAATGTTGTGCTTAAAGCAGTCTACTGAGTAGAAAAGGAAATGGAAATATTACAATAATAACAATTTATAATAATGATAGCTTCAAACTCTAACTTGAAGTTGGTTGTGTGTGTCTTATCTTCTTTGAGTCTCTGGGTAACATCTTTTATGGGATCTGGTTTTCCAAAATACTTGATAATGCTGCAGTCACAGAATGATTATACTCCAAGCAACTTCTGTAAACCATTGTTGTTATTGCTATTGTTAGATGCCATTGAGTTGGTAACGACTCATAGTGACCCTATGTACAACAAAATGAAACAATGACCGGTTCTGGGCCAACTTCACAATTGTTGCCACGTTTGACCCCATTGATGCAGCCATTTTGCCAATCCATCTCACTGGGAGTCTTCCTTCTCCAGTGACTGGTCCCTGCTGACAATATGTCTGAAGTATGAGAGATTCAAAGTTTGGCCATCCTGGCTTCCAAGGAGCACTCTGGCTGCACTTTGTCCAACACAGATCTGTTTGTCCTTTTGGCAGCCAATGGCACTTTCAATATTCTCCTCCAACACCCTAACTCAAAAGCATCAGTTCTTCTATGGTCTTCCTTATTCACTGTCCAGCTTTCGCATGTATATGAAGTTATTGAAAATACCATGGCTTGGGTCAGGCACACCTAGTCCTCAATCCGACATGTTCATTGATCTAGTTGTGAGGAAAATCATAGAGACCCAGAAATTTCAGTGGACCCAAGATACTAAAGGAGAATGTACAACAAACCATTACCAGTCAAAAAGGGTCTGCTTTGTTCAAATGGATCAGTTAGATAGAGACAATTCAGAAGAAATATTGGGTTACCATGAATAAAAGAAATGTATTTGAAGTATCTCAAATATGAGTTTGGAACCTTGATTTGACCAGTTCATTTGGCAAGATTCTTAATATCTTTCTACTAAGTGTCTTGTAAATTGGAGCTAGTGACACCCAACTCATGGTGTTAGGAGGATTATGTGATATAATATGTTTAATGTACCAGACACACAGAAGCATTCAATACACAGTAGCTAGCATTCTTCTTTTGAGCTGCTATATGGTATACAGAAATCCCAAGTTGTGAATTTGATCTTCATATGGTTAATTCATATATTCATGGATTTATTTAGCAGATATTTTTCACCCTAATTGTCCCTGCCTTTTTGGAGCTCACTGTGTAGAAGACATCCATAATAGACATTGCCTACCTGTTCCTGAGAGAATAACTTAAACTACACACATTTCTGATTGAATCGTGAGCTTATAGTATTATTTTATACAATGAAAATAGCAAATTGCTTACAAAGGATTCTTAAAGAACTTCAATATGCCAACAAACACTGCATTTGTTGTTGTTAGGTGCCATCGAGTCAGTTCCAATTCATAGTAACCCTATGTACAATGAAACAAAACACTGCCCAGCATGGCACCATCCTCACAGTCATTCCTATATTTCAGTTGATTATTGCAGCCACTACATCAGTCCATATCATCAAAGGTCTTTTTCACTCACCTTCTACTAAGCATGCTGTCCATCTCCAGCAATTGTTCCATCCTATTAACATATCCAATGTACGTGAGATGAAGTTTCATCGTCCTTTCTTCTAAGGAGTATTCTGGCTATAACCTCATCCACGATAGACACATTTGTTCTTCTGGCAGTGTATGTCACTTTCAATATTCATTTCCAACACCATAATTCAAATGAATCCATTTTCTAGAATATTCCTTCTTAACTATCTAATATTTGCATGCATATGAGGCAATTGAAAATACCATGGCTTGATTCAGGTACACCTTAGTCCTCAAAGTGACATCTTTGCTCTTTAACACTTTAAAGAAGTCTTTTGCAGCAGATTTGTCCAGTGCAAAAAAGGTAAAAGACAAAACAACTTCAACTAAACTTAATAATTGTTGCATCCAACAATGGCTATACTCCGTGACCCATGTGGAGAGATTAAGCCTGAATAGGGGTGATGGGAAATTTAAAAAAAAGGAAGACACAACATGAAAATAGTAAAGTTGAGACCAGGTGGGACACAGCACTATGATGGAGAGACTCAGACCTAGATTCAGCAAGTTTATTATATGCATATATCAAAGCAGAGTGCTGGAGGTCAGGGAAAACAGTGCAAAAACCATCTGTTGTTATTGATGCAAGCAGTAAGCTGCACTTTATCAGAAGACTGTAACTTGGGGTTGCTAAGGAGACAGAGATAGGGCAGCTAGATATTTTTGCAGACTTGAACTGAAGGCCATCCAAGGAAGAAACCTTGCAAGTTCCTTATCCCCTGAGGCAACCCTGCAAGTTCCTCAGGGGGCAGCTTGACCTGGGAGCAGTCCAGTTTTCTGGACTACAACTGTTCAGTTGCAATCCTTCAGTTAAACTGCCACCAGTTCTGAGAACTTCAGCTCAAATTGTTCCCAACAAACAATTTTAATGCATTTTTTATTTAATAAAATTAGCTCTAAGAGGTTTTAAGATAAATAAATATTTGGGCTGTTTGGGGATAGTACGATATGGTTTTGAATCTAAGGGCAATCTCTGACAGTTGTTTCCAGAGCAGAGAACTTCTTCAAGTTGTGTGCACAAGTTACACATGTACTGAGATATTGACCACATCCCTTAATCAGAGGACCATGAGGGGTTCTGGACTGTTCAGATGTAGCTGTGAGAAGTCTTGTCTTTTTGTGCTAATGCACAAATATTATTATCTCTGTGCCATAACACAAAAAGAGTTGTAAAGCATTGCTATGGAGTTCCTTAGATAATGGAAATGACAGTCTGCTGTGGCTAGAGTTAAGGATAGCTACATCATCACTGTCATCAATATCATCAATATTATCGCCAGTTATAAGGTGCTCTCGTAGTGTGGTGGGTTACACATTGTGCTGGTAATCACAAGGTCAGCAGTTGTCTCCATGGGAGATAGATGAGGCTTTCTGCTCCCATAAAGATTTATAGCCTCAGAAACCCTATATAGGGTTGCTATGAATCAGAACCAACTCCACGGAACATAAACATTATACTTCTATTATTAAGGAAGAAAATCTATCCACTGCAACAGAATTAATGCTGACTCATACAGACCCTATATAAGGTTTCCAAGACTATAAATCTTTACAGAAGTAGTATCTGGTGATTTGAATTGTCAACCTTGCAGTTAGCAGTCAACCCACAGCACAACCAAGGATCCTTATTAAAGCAAAGGGGTCCCTTATTTTTAAAGATTTACTTGGGTTCTTCCAAGTATTTTTGTCTGTTCTTGATATAGAGCAATGGTCAGAATGAATATCATGGGATAAAGATTCATTATCCAATCTTAATCAAAAGCCATTGTGATTATAAATAATTTCAGACATTATCACTCAATTTATGAATATGTTATGTGTTGCATTTACATGACACCATATGAAGAAGTCCTAAATGAGACTTTTCATGTACGTGGATGCATCATGGAGAAGTGGTCTCTCTTTATATAAAAGCAAATAAATATTCTACCTGACAACACAATGATGGAAACAGAAGTTGGAAAGCTTAAAACCTCTTTTTCACTGTCTTTACCTTCCTACTTTAAACAAAACAAAGCAAAAAAACCAACTGACCTTTATACATGTGACAGTTGTTTGTTTGTTTGTTTTGTTTTTCCCCAAAAAAAGTGTTTTGAGTGTTATTAGGGGATTTTTTTCAGTCTTGCCAGGTTACTTTGGATTTACAGCTCTGCTGTCAGTCTAGGGCAGACACCCAAGCAAAAGCCTCCTAATTGGCTGCCAGGGAGTCACTTTTATATGCAGCCTTTTCCTTAAAACCTTTTCCACTCCAGTAACACAGCCTCTGTATAACAGCTTCCAAACATATTTTAAGTATACATTTGTGGATGGGAGTAGGGAAGGGTGGAAACCACACTGAACTGATTCTTTGACAGTTGTGAACATCCCTAAAATGTTTTCACTGAAAACGTGCTTCAGTCATGTTAAGACAGTCAAGACAGTTTGACAAGTTTCTGTTTGACTCTAGTCTAGGCTACAGTGCTCACAACCTGATTAGCTAGTGCCTAGATGGGATTGACAAGAGTGGCAAATCCACTGAGACAGCTCTTCGTAAAGGAAATTTATGGCTGTGCAATGCACTGATTAACCCTAAGCACCCACAAGCTGTTATCTAGAGCATCATAACTTCTTCAAAATCAAGGAAAGCAGAAAAGTGCTTTCAGCAAGTAAATGTGTCCACTCCCCCAAACACATTTGCTTGCCTTAGTGATTTTAATAGTATTGTCAGGTAGAAAGCCCTGGTGATGCAATGGTTAAGTACACAGCTGCTAACCAAAAAGATTGGTGGTTTGAAAGCACTAGTGGTTCCACAGAAGCAAAAACCTGGCAATCTGCACCGGTAAAAATTTATAGTTTAGAAACTCCTATGAGGCAGTTTTACTTTCTATCCTATAGGGTCACTATGAGTTGGAATCAACTCAATGGCATACAACAGCAGTTGCTAGCTGGAATTTAGAATTGAATTCAAATTTTGGCTCTGCCTAGTAACAGTTGTTTGGTTGTGAGTGAGACACTTAACTTCTCTGAGTCTCGTTTTCTCTCTGTAAAAAATGGAACTGTTGATTTCATATGTCAGTTTACATATGAAAACACTTAGCAATGTTCTTGGTTCACAGTTCATTTATTTCCTTTTCTTGACCAAACGGTTTGAATTAGGGCTTGTTACAGTTGCTAGTACGAGACATACAATACAAAGAAGACACTTAGGGCTCAAATTTTCTGTCCTAGATATGCCAAAATGTTATCCCAGATTTTAAAAAGTTCTCTCTTTCAACTCGCTGATGCTGGTTTTCCAAGCAGGATACAATCTGCCAATACATCCGTTATCTGTAGGAAGTTTCCTCTAAGACTTAATATTCTTTTTGGCTGTTTTTGAGTACTGATCTCTGAAGATGAGCTATCTGAGCTGAATTATTTTAACACTATCTTTGCACATGCAAAACCCCTCTGACATATAAATGCTGAAAATACCCTTGCACTTGAAATGTCTTAGATGTTCAAATCATATTGCCTGTAGAAGTGGGTAGCTCAAAGAAGTAAAGCAGGTCCAAATAAATAAATAAATTGAGTCAATACCTTCTCAGTTTTAAGATTTTTTTTTGTAACCTTGAGATGTCACTAAATCTTAAGGCTGGATTAAGATTCTCTTTGTGCTTATGTCATCTCAATTCCTACCATATTGTATTCTACATTATAGCTTATACATGTTAAGTGAGAGAATAAATTAATTAAAGAATGAAAGTTGGCAAAACAATTTAGAATTGTTTATAATAACAGCACCAAGAGCATCATAGCCTCCTCTGTTAAGTTGTTAAGTGCTGTGGAGTCAGTTCTGACTCATAGCAACCCTGTATAAGGCTTTCCAAAGAATAAATTATGGATTTGAACCTATTACCTTGCAGTTAGCAGTCCAGTACTTATCCTACAGCACTATACCAGAACTCCTCTCTATTGCTTCTCAGTTCTTTGTCTAAATGTACAGATTCAAATATGAAAAAAATCACCCTTTTTCCTCCTTCCTGAAAAAAAAAATAAATCGTTTGACTAAGGAGTCCTGGTGTGGTGCTGTAGGAGAATCACTTGACCACTAGGCCAGTTTGAACCCCAAGTTTGGTGGGTCAAACTCACCAGCCGCTCCTCCTATATAGGGTCACTATGTATCAAAACCAACACGATGGCACTTACCAACAACAATACCAACAGAATCTCTATGTGCCTACTATATTTAATGATTATCAGGTAAATAAATGCACAGTCCTTTGTTTTATAGTTTTTTTTAGTGTCATCAAGTCAGTTCCAAATCACAGTGACCCTAAGCACAACAGAACAAAACACTATCTGGTTCTGTGCCGTCCTCACAATTGTTGTTACGTTTGAGCACATGGTTTTTACCACTGTGTCAATCTATCATGATGGTTTTTACCACTGTGTCAATCTATCATGATAAGTGTCTTCCTCTTTTTCATTGACTCTTCATTTTACCATTTTGGTTTCCAAGAAGTACTCTGGTTGCACATTTTGTGAGACCGATTTGTTCTTCCAGAAGTCCACACTACTACCGATATTCTTCTCCAAGACCATAACGCAAATACATGGATTCTTCTGTGGTCTTTCTTATTCATTGTCCAACTTTCACAAGCATATGAGACAATTGAAAACATGATGGCTCAGGTCAGATGCACGTTAGTTCTCAAACCATTATTTTTACTCTTTAACACTTTAAAGAGGTCTTTTACAGCAGATTTGTCAAATGCAATGGATCATTTGATTTCTTGACTGCTCTTTCCATGAGTGTTGATTGTGGATCTAAGCAAAATGAAGTCTTTGGCAACTGTAATATTTTCTTCTTTATTATGATGTTATTTATTGGTCTAGTTGTGAGGATTTTTGTTTTCTTTACATTGAGGTACAGTCTATACTGAAGACTATAGTTCATCAGACATCAGCAATGATGTCTTTAGTTCCATATCCTTTTCTGAATCCAGTTTGGATATCTGGCAGTTCCCTTTTGATGTACTGTTACAAACATTTTTAAATTTTCTTCAGCAAAAATTAACTTACATGTGATAACAATGATATTGTTTGATGATTTCCACATTCTGTTGGATCACTTATCTTTGGAATGGGCACAAATATGGATCTCCTCCAATAAGTTGGTCCAAGTCTTCCAAATTACTTGGCATAGATAAGTGAGCACTTCAAGTGTGAATCAGTGTTTGTTGTTGTTGTTTTTCAGTTTGCATTCCATCAATTCCTGGAGTCTTGTTTTTCACCAACTCCTTTAGTACAGCTTGAATTCCTTCCTTCACTACCATTAATTCTGGATCATATACGACCTCTTGGAATTGTTGAACATCGACCAATTCTTTTTGGTACTGTAACTGTGGGTTTTTTTTTTTTTTTTTTTTTTCATCTTCTTTTGATGCTTTCTGCATCATTCAATATTTTGTCCATAGAATTCTTCAGTATTACAAGTTAAGGGTTGATTTTATTCTTCAGTTTTGAAAGTTTGAGAAATTCTGAGTGAGTTCATCCCCTTTGGTTTGTTAAGTACAGGTCTTTGAACATTTCATTATGATACCTGGGTTTTTCTTCTCAAGCTGGCCTTTGAAGTTTTGTGTTCCACTTTTCTATGTCCTCATTTCTTCCATTTGCTCTAGGTTGTCTACACTCAAGAGCAAGTGTCAGAGTCTCTTCTGACACCCATTTTTGTCCTTTCTTTCCTGTCTTTCTTGTGACATTTGAGTTTCTTCCTGTATGATATTCTTAATGTCATCCCACTCTTCTGGCCTTTGGTATTTAGTGTCTAGTGCATCAAATCTGTTCTTATATAGGTTTCCAAATCCAGGTGCAATATATTCAAGGTCATATTTTGGCTCTCGTGAACTACTTTAAATTTTCTTCAGCTTCAGCATGAACTTGGACATGTGTAATTCATAGTCTCTTCCACTATCAGCCCCTGGCCTTGTTTTGGCTGATGATATTGAGCTTCTCCAAGGTACTTTGAGTCTAACAGCAGAGTGCAATAAGAAGCCTTTCTTTATTGGACTAATGAGAGAGTGTATACAAGGCACTCAGCACAATGTTTGATACATAACAAAGTATTTGGTATACCAGGAAGCTTCGAAAATATTGTGGAAACTGGAATTAAAAGATAATGAAATTTTTCCATGAACAGTTGGAGCCTCTTCATATACAAGCTAGCTACCTCTATGAAGTGGTGATGGTAGTTATGTGCCATGGAGTCGGTTCCTACTCATAGCCACCCTGTACAGGGTTTCCAAGGCTGCAAATCTTTACTGGAGCAGAAAGCCTCATCTTTCTCCCACAGAACAGCTGGTAGTTTCTAACTGATGACCTTGTGGTTCGCAACCCGATTCGTAACCACTACTCTACCAGAGCTCTTCACGTCTATGAAAAGAGGACATCAAATGGATTTCTAACTCTTTTTACTTAGTCTTTATTGCAGTTTCTATAAGAGACTCAAAACATAGCGTCACATACCACATTCCTTTCTTGATTATTCTTTACTTGTTGTTATTGTTCCAAATCAGTAAAAACTTACTAGACAAACCACAGCTTTAAAAAATCCTAATTTATTCACTTTTGTCTTGTCCTCCAAACACTTTCACCATTTTAAACAAATGTTTTATTTTCACTTGGAGAGGTCACTCTTCCTAGCAGAGATCTTGCAGTTTTTAGTAATCTACTGCAGTTTTATCTTTTTTAAAGGAGTCAGAACACATTTTTCTAAAGAATGTTTAAAATTAGATAGAAACAAAATATTTTTCTTTAACAAAGCTATATACAATCACAATAAAAGTGTTTTTTTTTAAATGCTACATATAATAATAATTTCCTTTTACACCATGTGTTCTTTCCTGCTACCCATCTCTCTCCTTTCTGAAGTTGGAATGAATCTGTCCCTGCCAATACTACCTCTCACACTTTCTTCTCTTCAACTCTATCAGCATGTGCTAAATCTAGGCCTAGATTTCATTCTCATGGTTTCTTAGAGATATCTGGAGCTTCATTATGTTAAGTGCTCATTTTTCTTCTACTTCTATTGAATTTCCTCTAATGTTTTACCTTAGTATAATTCTTGGAACAGAATAGAGGCTTACTATATCCTTGATAAAATGAACATTTAACTAAAATGAACATTTAAGTGGGAAATGATACCCAGAATGTGTAGAACTCCAGTGAAGAATGACTCCATGATTCTTGAGTTTATCCCCCATTATAGCAACTTTTTTTTCACATCTGGAGGATTTGAACCTAAGGAAAAACCTTTAGTGCAGTTATACAGGACCTAAGCAGAACTGTGAAGAGATGGTTCTTTTAGGTGATTTTCTTTCCAGCACAAAGGCCAAAGAAACAGAAGTTCCATCCCTCTGAGTTTTCTTGTTGTTCTCTTGCCTGCACAAAACAGATTTTCATTAGCTAAATATTCTCTAATATAGTTAGCTTCTGGCAATAGGAAAGCAGGGAAATTTTCTGTGTTTTTCTTTGGCCTGAAAAAACAACTTAGTGGCCAATGGATACATTTGGATCACAAGAAGAAACAAATTCCTCTGTACTAAAAGGAGGAAGAAAGAACCACAATTTAGAAATTAAAATTCCCCACTGGGAATTAGGCAAATATAAGCTGGTATTTCATGTTTAAACTTCAGGGGAGTGGTTATTTAATAAATCAATGTTTTCACAATAGCCAAAAGGTGGAAACAACTGTAATGTCCACCAACAGATGAATGAATAAACAAAATGTGGCATATAAATACAATGGAATATTCTTACTGTTGTTAAGTGCCAGTGAGTTGGTTCCTACTCATAGTGATCTTATATAGGGTTTCCAAGTAGTAACTGGTTGGTTTGCACCTCCATCTTGTTGTTCAAACCTACCTTGAAGCTCAGGGCTTTATTCCACAGTGCCACACCAGGACTCAGCCATAAAGTCAATGAAGTTCTGACACATGTCACAATATGGATGAACCTTGAAAACATTATGGTGTGACAAGACAAATACTGTATGACCTTGCTTATATGAGAAAAACAAATACATAGAGACCAAAAATTAGTAGTGTGTACCAGGGTTAAGAGGAAGGGGAAAGGAGTGAGTTTTTGCTTAGGGGACATTGAGTTTATGTTAATTATAGTGGAATAATTTGGTAACAGATATCATAAATGATTACACAACATGAAGAGTGTAATGAATGTCTCTGAATTATATATGTAGAAACTGTTGAATTGGCAAATGTTTTATTGTGTAGACTTTAATTAAATAAAAAATAAATGAGTTAAACTGACTTGAAACTAACATAAAGTAAAGGCCAATGAAATTCTGCTTAGCATGAAAGGAAAAAAAATGTACAGTAAGTGGGACAGGAAAAAATAATTTTATAAAAGAAGCAAAAGTTAATTTAAAATGGTATCTGCCTTATACAGAATAAAATTCAAGAAAAGATAAGCCCTATGAAATAAGCAGCTTGATTAGATTAAAAGACAAAAAAATTAGATAATAAAAGGAAATTGGCTGAGCAAAAAGAAGAGAATAGTGCTATAACAGATCTTTAAATGGTATTATAAGATTTTGCTGTCTCATGTAATAATGAATTTGTAATAAATACTGCTTTATATTACTTCCACAGGTCTATGCAAAGAAACTTAATAAAGATACTTCACTTAATAGCAAGAAAATATACAAATATATACAACAGTTGAGCAAATGGCAGTATCTGTAAGTCATAGTCACTGGGTTAAATATATAAGGTTGATAACACTTTCAATCCCCTGTGACAAACAATGAAACAACCATTAACATTAACAATGTCCCAAGGTTAAGTGCTATATTTCATAGGGGATAAAACCAATCTGTTAAAAGTAAGACATCTCAGGAAAATTTTGTGTGAACAATCTAGTGAAGAATTTCCTTTCATGATAACAAGATACTGATTAAGAGTTGTTTTAACTTTAGCAAGCTTTTTATCCCACCCAGCTATTGTTCTTTACTGTTCTTTGTATCTGATATGTAAACATTATCCAGCTAGTCCTTATCTTTACAACAAAGAATATATGTACTCCAGATTTTTGCATTTTTAAAAACTTTTGCTATAACCCTATAGAACAAAATGGCAAGATACCTGACAAGACAGCAGAAAAAAAAATGCAAATGCCCCTTTTAAATAGTTTAAACATAGTAAAAGAAATGCAAATCAAGAGACTATATGAATTAACTGGGACATCCACACAATGAAGCACTTTGTAGCCATAAAAAGGGAATGAGGCAGAACTCTAAGTATGACTGAAGTGATTTCCAGAATATATTATTTTGTGAAAAAAGTGGGGTGCTAAAAAATTTGTACATTATTTTATGTTTATGTGAGAAAATACATGAATGATGGATACTTATTCCTATATTTTCTGATTTTTTTAAAAAACAGAAACCATGTAAAGTGTGATGGTTAATGTTATGTGTCAAGTAAAGTAGGCTCTAATTCTCAGTTTGAGATTTGATGTGAGTAGTCAATCAGTTGAAAAGGGAGTTCCCCTGGGGATGTGATTGGCCTTCATTATATAGAAAGATTGTTATGGCAAAGTGTGTGCTCTTTCTCTACCTTGCAATCTTCTCCTAGCCTGACTTTTAGTTCTTAGATAGCCACATGGCCAACTGATTAGAGGAAAATTTTATGTGTGCCCTTTCCAAAAATAGGTGACCCAACAGAATACAGAAATCATGGTACAATATCATTAATATCACATGCAAGTAATTTAAAAATGGATGCAACAGTACATTGACAGGTAACAGCCAGAGGTTCAAGCTGGATTCAGATGAGGATGTGGAATGAGGACTATCATTGCTAACATCAGATGATTCTTGGTTGAAAGCAGAGGGATGTTTTATCTATGCTTTATTGATCATGAAAACACGTTTGACTGTGTGGATCATGATAAGCTATGAATAACATTGTGTGGAATGATTATTCTGGAACATTTAATTATGCTCATTAGGAACCTGTCCATAGACAAAGCAAAAAAAGGGGGACACTAAATATTTAAAATTAGGAAAGGTGTTTGCCAGGGTTGTATTATTTTGCCATACTTAACTAGTCTGTACTTTGAGCAAATAATCCAAGAAGCAGAGCTATATGAAGAAGAACATAGAATAAGGATTGGAGGAAGACTCAATAACAAACTAAGATATGCAGATGATATAACCTTGCCTACTGAAAGCAAAGAAGACTTAAAAATATTTAAATGACCACAGTCTTCAGTATGCTTTGCACCACAATGTAAGAAAACAAAAATCCTCACAACTGGGCCAATAAAAAATAGCATGATAAATGGGTAAAAAATGAAGTTGCCAAAGATTTCGTTTTGCTTAGATCCATTGTCTGCAGTGAAAGAAGCAGCAGTCAAGAAATCAAATGACATGCTGCTTAAGGCAAATCAGACACTCAAGATCCCTTTAAAGTGTCCAAACAGAAAGATGTCAGTTTGAGGTCTAAGGTACACCTAACCCAAGCCATGGTATTTTCAAAAGCTTCATGTTCATGTCCTGTTGTGGCACTCTAGTATAAGTACCTGAACATAAGGTCATTGAAACACAAGACTGGTGGTTCAAACTCACTATCATTCCTTGGAAACCCCATACAGTGGTTACTATGAGTCAGAAGATGGACTTATAAGCTTTCTATGGTGATGGACTTATAAGCTTTCTATGGTGATATTTTTGGCTATTCCTTTCTCTCCCCCTCAAGTGTCTATTTTACAATAGTAGACAAGGGAAACCAAGATTAAAAAGACAGCCAAGCATCTAAGCATTATTTTCCCCCTTTTACCCATTCAAACCATGCCTCAATCCCTGTATCCCAGATACCTGCTGTTCCAAATTGGTGCATGCATCATTATTTACCTCTGTCCCACTGAGCCCATGCAAACCAGTCTAATTGTTTTCTCATCAGCCTTGTTCTTCCATTCCCCTTCCCCTTCTTGTGTATTGCCTCCCTCCCCAGAACTCAAACCTTCCTGTGTCTAGTCCCTATCCCGTGTTCGACCTTCCCCTCCCTCCCCTCACCACAACCCCCGCATCCCGGTAACCAGCAAAGAACCACCCCCCCCCTCGTGTTAGTATGTGTTCTTTTTCTTAGTCTTTTACAGTAGTGGTCCAATACAATTTTCTCCTTTTGTGACTGACTGATTTCACTCAACATAATGTCCTCCAGGTTGATCCATGTCATTTGGTAGCTTAAAGCTTCCTTGTTGTTTTTCAAGGTAGCATAATATTCCATTGTGTGTATTACCACAGTTCGTTAGTTCATTCTTCAGTTGATGGGCACTTAGGCTGTCTCCATCTTTTTGCCATTGTAAATTGGGCTGCTATGAACATTGGTGTGCATATATCTACTTGTGTTATGGCTCAAATTTCTTGTGGGAAAATACCAAGTAGAGGAACTGCTGGATCATAAGGTATTTCTATTTCCAACCTTCTGAGGAAGTGCCATACTGCCTTCCAGAGAGGTTGCATCATTTTGCAATCCCACCAGCAATGCAGTAGCATCCCAGTCTCTCCATATCCTCGCCAGGTTTAATGTCCTCTACTTTTTTGATGTTTGCTGTTATTGCTGGTGTGAGATGATATCTCATTGTTATTTTGATTTGCATCTCTCTAATGGCTAGTGAGTGGTGTTGTGGGTTAATGCTCAAGACAGCAAAGCCTTTTGAACTCCAAGGTCAGCAGTTCAAGTTCACCAGTCACTCCTCGGAAACCCTATATAGGGTCGTTATGGGTCAGAACTGACTCGATGGCACATAACAACAACAACAATAACAATGGCTAGTGATCGTGAACATTTCTTATGTTTGTTGGCTGCCCACACATTCTCCTTGGTGAAGTGTCTGTTCATGTCCTTTGCCCATTTTTTAATTGGGTTATTGGTCTTTTTCTTGTAGAGGTGTTGTAGTTTTCTATATATTTTAGAAATGAGTTCCTTGTCTGATGTGTCATTGTAAAATATTTTTTCCCATTCTGTGGGTTCCCTTTTTACTTTGTAGTTTGATAGCATTGTGGCCTGAGAAGATGCTTTGTATATTTTGATATTTGTAAATTTATGGAGGTTTGTTGTGAGCTTAAGACATGATCTATTCTGGAGAATGTTCCATGTGTACTGGAAAAGAATGTGTATTGTGCTATTTTGTGGGTGGAATGCTCTGTACACATCTATGAGGTCCAGTTGGCTGATTGTGTTGTTTAGTTCTTCTCTGCCTTTGTCAAGTTCCTTTCTGATTGTTCTATCCATTTTTGAAAGTGGTGTATTAAAATCACCCACAATTATAGTAGATTGTTCATGATAACAATTACTGTCTATTGAATCATAAGTATCCTATCCCCATCTCTTTTCACCCGACCCGTTTAGACATGATGAAAAATATTCAGTGGGGACTCTGTTTTCCCCCACACACTCTTAAACTAAACTCCCTTGTGAAAACTTGTAAGCCATTCACTTCATGCCTTTATCGCCCTCTCATTTTAGGTGGTGTCCTCATTTTTTTGCAAAAGAAAAAGACTTTACAATGTACTGAAAATGATTTTGCATTGTATTGTAGGGTTATTTTTCTTGAAACTTTTCATTAGCATTACCTCTATGGTTAAGTTGAAACAGCTCTGTACTAATAACACCTGTTAAAAAAAAACAATGCCAGCATTAATCAACCAAATGAAATAAAAAGAAGTTTACCCACTCAGCAGAGATGTACCAAAACAGAGATGTTGAATTTGAGTGTCTTCAAACCCTAAACTGACAGAATTGGTCTTAGTCCACTGAGATTTGTAGTAATCAGATCTAGTTTTTTTCTTAAATAATTATCATTGTTATCATTTATAAACAGGTTTATTAAAATAGAATTAAACTGAAGATCAGATAAGCTGAACTGAAACTAAGTCGAACTGAAAGCCTAGAATAAAGGGACAAAACTGAGAAATTGTAATAATAATAATACCTTGGATTTATATAGCTCTCATCCTTCCACAATCTCAATGTGAATGTGAGCAGAATATAAAAGTGTATGAGGAAATAAATGCAGCGTTTGTTTCTTAAGTGTGGATTTTAAAAAGCTCTGGCAGAGGAAACTAGCAAATGAAGAATCAAGATATGAAAATCTCCTAATGGAAACATGTTTCCAAAGTGGGTTTGTTGTTCATATTAAAAGGGTAGAATTCTCAAAATAAAGCCAAGATTTATATGGGATTGAGGAGGGAATCAAAATAAATGAACAAAGACAAGCTATGTTAGTGTAATGTTCCCTTATATATGATTAATATGCTACTTTATTCATGAAGTTTTTCTGAATTTCCTTTACTAAAATGTTTCTGGAGTCCTGGTGATGTAGTGAGTTAAGTATTGAGCTTCTAGCTTCAAGATCAATGGTTCAAACCCACCAGCTATTCTGATGGAGAAAAATGAGGCTGTCTACTTCCATAAAGATTTGTAGTCTCAGAAATCCTTTGAAGACTAGTCTATCCTATAAGATAAATATGAATAAAAATACACTCCATAACAGTTTTTTGTTTGTTTTTAGACAATGGATCTCTAAACTCTTTAAAGCTTTATGCATAACTTTTGTGTGTTTCAGATTCAAAATGTCTAATTTCAGCTAACTCATGGAAAGAGAAGGGTCTTCCTCTTTTCCTCTGACCCTCCACCTTACCAAACATGATATCCTTCTCCAGTGACTGCTCCCTCCTGACAATATGTCCAAAGTATGAAAGAC
>NW_006408569.1:17031255-17032634 GCF_000296735.1 Chrysochloris asiatica | reverse complement strand
TGCCGCTTCACTTTATTGAAAGATTTCAATTTTTATTCCATCAATTCCTGGTGCCTTGTTCTTTGCCAATTCCTTCAATGCACCTTGGACTTCCTCCCTAAGTATCATTGGCTCTTGTTCATGTGCTACCTTTTGAAATGGTTGAACATTAACATTAACCATTTCCTTTTGGTACAGTGTGTATTCCTTCCATCTTCTCTTGATTCTTTCTGCATCATTCAATAATTTGCCCAGAGAATCTTTCAATAATGAAAGTCAAGGCTTGAGTTTTTTCTTCAGTTCCCCCAACTTGAGAAATCTGAGCATGTTCTTCCTTTTTCCTTCAGTGCACCTTGGACATCCCCCTTCAGTATCATTGCCCTTGACCATATACTGCCTCTTAAAATGGTTGAACATCAACCACTTCCTCTTGGTACAGTGACTCTCTTTATTCTTTCCATCTCCTTTTAATGCTTTCTGCATCATTCAATAATTTGACCAGAAACTCCTTCGATAACAAAATTTGAGGCTTGAATTTTTTTCTTCAGTTCCCGCAGCTTGAGAAATGCTGAGGTTGTTCTTCCTTTTTGGTTTTCTAACTCCAGATCTTTGCACATTTTGTTGTAATATTTGACATTATCTTCTCGAGCTGAGCTTTGAAATTTTCTGTTCAGCTCTTGTACCTCCTCATTTCTTTCATTTTCTTTAGCATCTCTACTCTGGAGAGCAAATTTCAGTGTCTCTTCTGGCATCCATTTTGATCTTTTCCTTCTTTCTTGTCTTCTTAATGACTTTTTGTTTTCTTCCTGTATGATGTTCTTGATGTCATCCTTCAACTCTTCTGGTCTTCGAGCTTTAATGTTTTATGTATCAAATCTGTTCTTCAGATGATCTCTAAATTCAGGTGGGATATATTCAAGGTTATATTTTGGCTCTCATGGATTTGTTTTAATTTTCCTCAGCTTCAGTTTGAATTTATATATGAGCAATTGATGGTCTGTTCCACAATCTCTCCCTGGCCTTGTTTTGACTGATTATATGGAGCTTTTCCATCATCTCTTTCCACAGATGTAGTCAAACCACCGCAGTAAGACTAACTGACAGACGAGTGTTTGTTTCTATGGTTAGGATCATATAATCTGCAAACAGAGACAGTTTTAATTCCTATGCCAATTTTGTTGCCTAGAATTCCTCTATCTTGCTAAGACTTCCAAAACAATATTGAATAGGAGTTGTGATAAAGGGTGTCCTTGTCTGGTTCCTGTTCACAAAGGAAAGGCTTTCAATTTCTCTTCATTGGCAGTGATGTTGGCTGTTGGTTTTGTTTATATACTCTTAATTATGTTGAGAAATTTCCCTTTGGTTTTTACATTGTTGAGTGTTTTTTGTTTTGTTTTTTT
>NW_006408569.1:17026750-17027300 GCF_000296735.1 Chrysochloris asiatica | reverse complement strand
TTGAACACTCATCACTATTTACCTCTGTCCCAATTAGCCCATGCAAACCTGCCTAAATGTTCTCCCATGCCTTGATCTTCCATTCCCCTCCCCCTTCTTGTGTTTTACCCTCCCACCCAGCACCCAAACTGTCCTGTGTCTACTCCCTACCCTATACTCCAACTTCTCCTCCCTCCACTCCAACCACCTCCTACATGTCAGTAACCAACAAAGAATTTTTCCCCTTTTAACATGGGTAGTTTTTCTTAAGCTTTTACAATAATGGTCCTATGTAGTATTTCTCATTTTGTGACTGACTAATTTCATTCAGCATAATGTCCTCAAGATTCATCCATGATATGCAGTCACTTGCAGCTTCCTTGTTATTATTCAAGGTAGCATAATACTCCATTGTGTGTACGCACCGAAGTTTATTTATCCATTCTTCCATTGTGGGCACTTAAGCTGTCTCCATCTTTTTGCTATTTTAAATAGTGTTGCTATGAACATTGGTGTGCATATATCTACTTGTATTATGGCTCATATTTCTTGTGGATAAATACCAAGTAGA
>NW_006408569.1:17014759-17025350 GCF_000296735.1 Chrysochloris asiatica | reverse complement strand
AGTGTTTTCTGGTTTTCTTTTTATAAGTTCTTTGTTTCTCTGGTTATGTTTATTCCTAGATATTTCATCCTTTGGGAGGCTGTTGAAAATGGTATTGCTTTCCTAATGTCCTTTTCATCGCTGTCATCATTAGTATAGAGGAATCCAACTGATTTTTCTATGTTGTTCTTATACTCTGCCACTTTACTGAATCTTCCAATGAGGTCTACTAGGTTTTTTATTGGGTGTTTGTGGCTTTCTGTGTATAGGATCATATTGTCTACAAATAGAGTTTTACTTCCTCTTTGCAATTTGGATGCCTTTAATTTCCCTATCTTGCCGTATAGCTCTGGCTAAGACTTCAGGTACAATATTGAATAGGAGTGGTGATAATGGGAATCCTTGTCTGATTCCTTTTCACAGAGGGAAGGCTTTCAGTTTTGCTCCATTGAGAGTAATGTAGGCTGTTGGTTTTGTACACATACTCTTAATTATATTGAAGAATTTCCCTTCAATTCCTACTTTGTTGAGTGTTTTTATCAGGACTGGATGTTAGATTTTGTCAAATGCTTTTTCTGCATCAATCATTATGATCATGTGGTTCTTTTCCTTTTTCTTACTTACATGGTGCATTACACTGATGGTTTTTCTAATGTTGAACCATCCTTGTATCCCTCATATGAATCTCACTTGGTCATGTTGTATTATTTTTGATGTGCTGTTGGATTCTGTTGGCTAGGATTTTGTTGAGAATGTTTGCATCTATGTTCACAAGGGTTATTGGTCTGTAATTTCATATTTTAGTGATGTCCTTCCCTGGTTTTCATATGAGGGTTATGTTTGTTTCATAAAAATGTATTAGGAAGTTTTCCATCCTCTTCTATATTCTGGAATAATTTGATTAGAATTGGTGACAGCTCTTCCCTGAATGTTTGGTAGAACTCACCAGTGAAGCCATGTGGACCTGGATTTCTTTTGGTTGGGAGTTTTTTTATGAACTGATCAATTTCTTCATCTGTTTTGTTTCTGTTCAAGTTTTCTACTTCACTCCATGTAAGTTTAGGTAGGTCATGCTTTTCTAAAAACATATCCTTCTGTTAAGTTTTCAAATTTGTTGCAGTACTACTCTTCATAGTACTCTGTTATTATCCTTTTTATTTCCTTTAGTTCCGTTGTGACATTGCCCATATGGTTTCTAATGCATGTTATTTGTGTCTTCTTCCTCTTTTCTTTTGTTAGGTTTGCCAATGGTTTGTCAATTTTATTAATCCTTTCAAAGAACCAGCTTTAAGATTATCCTATAGTCTACTAATTTTTCCTTCATTCAAGACAGTCTATGGTATCCTACAATCTATCTGACCTCCTTACCACCTTCTTTGGCATTGTTATTATTTTGATCTTTGATTGGCCTCAAAGGTCCTCTGAATTCATTTTGTGATTTTATTCTGTTCCGAACTTTGCTATCTGTCGAATGAATTCTGGATGGTGGTGCCACATCTCTCAATTTCTGGTTGTTTTCTGTTCTTGTTGGTTTTCATTCCAAAGAAATCCCTTTAGGATGTTTAGAAGCGCTGGATTGGCATTGACAGTCTCTTAGCTTCTGTTTATCCTGGAAAGTTTTGATTGCAACATCATATTTGATTGACAGTTTTGCTTGGTAGAATATTCTTGGTTGGCAGTTTTTTTTGTTTTTGTCTTTTATGGTTTTATATATGTCTCCCCATTGCCTCCTTGCCTGCATGGTTTCTGCTGAGAAGTCAGAGCTTAATCTGATTACTTGCCTAACTAACACTTCTCTATGCCCTGGCTACTTTTAGGATTCTCTCCTTGTCTTGGATTTTAGAGAGCTTGATTATGATATGCCTTGGTGGTTTTCTTTTGGGTTCTATCCTTTGTGGGGTTCATTCAGCTTCTTGAATGCTTATCTTCTCATCCTTCAAGATGTTAGGGAAATTTTTTTCCAGAAGATCCTCAACTATCTCCTCTGTGGACTTCTCTGATTCTTCCAGTTCCGGAATGCCAATAATTCCTCTTCATGTTATCCAACATGAGTCTCAGACTCTCTTCAGAATTTTTTATCCCTTTTTTCTGCTTGCTTTTCTATCTTAGCAGTATTGAAAGATTTGTCTTACAGTTCGCTGGTTTTGGCTTCCATCTCTTCAATTCTATTTCTTTGCTCTTTCAGTGTATTGTTCATTTCTGATATTTTATTAATCGTCTTCACCTCTTTTTGCAGGTTTTGAATTGTTTCCAATGCTATATCTATCTTGTTTGATTGCTTCTATAGAACTTTCCTGACTTCTTCCTTATTTCCTCCACCCCTTTGTGAAACATTTGTATTTGTCTCCATATCGTTCTTCTGGATTCCTTCTCAGGCAGATCCAAAGCCTGCTCTTCTTCTAATGGGAAGTCTATGTCTGCCTCCAACTCGTTTGTCTCAATTACTCTTTTGTTTTTGGACATGTGCTGAGATCTTTTGTTGGTTTTTTTCTTGGACATTTTTAATAGTTAGATGTGTTTTCAATGATTAGATGAATGTATGCTGCTGTGTTGTTATGTTTACTGAGTGTCTCCTGGTGGATGTGATCTGGAGATAGGCTTCCCTTTTCACGTCTCTTATTCCTCAGCTGCAAGCTATCTTAGCAAGTGTTGGCTATCTGTGTAATTACTAGCAACTGGTATTGGTTCCTTTCTGATTGGTGGGATATTATGGGGTATGCTTGGCTATAGGGCCATGATTGTTGTCTCTTCTTGAGAAAGCTCCCACCCCCAGGAAAAAATGTGAAACCAAAAGGACCAAAACCAGAAACAATATAAAAGCAGAGACAAAACCATCACATAAAAACAAAAATAAAACCATAGCCAACTGTCCAGTAGCCTTTGCTGTGCAGGTCAATGTGCATTCACAGTAGAAATCTCCAGCCGTGGGTAGGGGTGTCCACTCACTCAGGTCCCTCCTCTAGTCACCTCCGTGGTGGTGCACAGATAGATATTGAGAAATGAATGGAAGAAAGATTGTCTACTATTTTTATCTCTGAAGGTCAATTAGGTATCTGTGTATGCACAGTGTAATTCTCAAAATAGCTGTGTCCTTGTATAGTAGTTGGTGTTGACTATTACCTTTTATGTTGGGGTTTACAAGGTGCAAATACCGTTTGACTGTATGGCCAGACCTGCTGTCTCTTGTTAGGTAAGGCAGGAATAAAAGGTCCCCTCCAGGTCAATGTTAGGGCTAAGTCCCAGAGTCAGATGTCATAAGAACTGCCAAAGGATTAGCTTGTGGGACCACTGGGGCTTTCAGTGATTTCCTCTTTGTGCTGTAAATTTGTACTCTATGGGCTCAATGCTGGACCCTTTTGGGGGTACGCGTTCACCTGTCTGAAGATTCCCAGGCTTGGCAGAGAGGGTGCAACAGGGGAGAAGAAGAAATAAAAGTGAAAAAAGCTATCCCACCTCTTTTTCCAGATGCCGCTTCATGGTTTTAGTGCTGTATCAGCCTGGCTGTGGTCCCGCCCTCTGATCTCAGCCAGGCTGAGGGCCGCCCCTCTCCCCCCCAACAATGTCCTGATCAATTCAGAAATCATCATGTATTCCCATCACAGTCAGATTTCTCCACTGGTGGGCACTGAAAACTGATGCCCCCCACTTTATATTATATTTAAAGCACTGGAACTTGTTCCAGCAAAGCACCTTCTCTGTTTTTTGCACGCATTGTCTGAGGAGCTTCTCCTGCCTGTCTCTGCTTCTCTTTCCTCCAAACTGGAAGTCCAGTCTGGAGTCTAAGACTGTATCTTGCTGTTGGAAGAGAAAGCAATGTTTATGGTGTGGGTACTGGGGGTGGGGCCTTAACACCCAGGCAGCTCAGGCAATGCTGAGTAGGAAGCATTTGTTTTTCTCTGGTGCTTACAGCTGTTTGGCCAGTCTCTGGTGTAGCTGTCTAGTATTTATCCCAAAGTGTCTGAGTTAGCTAGTTTGAGGAGCAGGTCATACTTTCTGTGTTTTCTTCTTTCACACTGGCAAAAAAAAAAAAAAAAAACATTCCCCACCCCCCAAAAAATAACCAAGCACTGAGTTGCCTCACCATGGCTTTGTAGCTTCCTGGAAGAGAAGTGGAGACCGGCAAGTGGTGGGTGGTCCTGGGTTTGGCAACCTCTGGCTTGCAAACATTCCTCTTCTCTGGCCCCATTATTATAAATGACAGCACATTCCTTCACAGACACAGCTACCTCCTGTGCCTCTGTCTTCTCTGCTGATTGTTCCAGTCCATCATGTCTCTCAGCCCACTAGAGGTATCAGAAATTCCAATTTTTCAAAGCAGTTTCAGTATTTTCAGTATATATATTGGGATTTGATAATGGTTCATGACCAGTAAAGGGCCAGCACCTCCCACACACAAAGGCCTATTTCCTGTTCTTGGCATCTCTGTACTCTGTTGGTCCAACTCAAGACAGCAACTTCAGTATGTTTGGTGCAGCCATATTCGTGACAGGAGTCCCTATCCTGTTGGATACTGTGGCTGAGAGGAGCAATTGATTAGCAATGCAAATTCATTCTTGTTGTTTTTTGGGAAGTCTTTGTATTCACTCTGGAATCCCTGAACTCTGCAATTGTTCAGTGGGTCTCATGAGAGGCCCGTAGGGTAGGTGGCCTGAAGAGATAATATTCTTCACAATGATCTCAGCTTTGGATAAGGTTCTGCCATGCAACAAGTCCTGGGGTATCATGGCAGTCACAGTGGCCTTGATAGGATTCGGGACTGCCCTGTTGAGATCTTTGGTGTGATGTCCATGACTGACACCCACAGCCTGGGCAACCTCAGTCACCTTGGGAAGAATTTCAGCAGGCAGCTTCTGGTGACTAAGATAAGGCATCCTAAACTCATCTTCTTTATTACTAGTTCCATTGTCATCTGCAAAGCCAGGTTAAAAAAAGTCACTTTTCTTCCATCCCCTGGTTTGTTTATCGGTGTCTACTCCTCTGATTTGAATGCTGGTTTGAGGTGCTGAGCCTGTGGAACTTTGAGACCAAGGATCTTCAGCACGTCTCAGCTGCATTGCATTTGGCCCCCTTCTTATTGGTGCCTGCTCCTTCAGCAGTGTGGTTTCTGACCTTCGCCTGCATCACAAACTACCTGCGGCACAGCAGGGCTCGCTCAGTCAGGAGCATGCACTTTGGTTCTTTCTCCTTCTTCATTTGCTGGATTTGGGCCAGTCTGCAAATGGGATTCATTCCTTGCCAGTATTCTGGGACTGCATGTAATCTGACTGGATTTTGTTTTCTTTTTTTATTCTGGGCTTCATATGCTCAACTGTAGGGAGGGCAGGAAACATCTTCTGCTCCTCAAGAACAGCTATGGCAGCATTTTTCTTTGAAATATTCTTGCTCTTGCCTTCCTATTTCCCTATGACCTCTCCAACTGACACCTTGGTCACAAAACTCTTTATGTGGGGTGGCCCACTCTCCTGGGTAATCTCAAAATTCAAAGGCAAGTTCCATTTAAGTGCAATCTAAAACACTTGACATATTTCAGATTTACTGAGATTTTCTTCTGATTCTCTTCCATTCACCTCCAGCCTGTCCAGAAGGGGCTCGTTCTGAAGTATCCTCAATGCTTTAGCAACAGCATTGTATTTTGAAGTCTGTCTCATCCTTCCTTTTCCATTAAACTGCTGTCCTCCCATAGAAAGTTCAACTTGATACAATAAAGGTGGAAATGGAAATGGGTAAATGTACCTCAGGGGATAAGTACCTCTTTTCATGTTGCAATTGTAGGTGGACTTTCCTCTGAGAGTAAGGGTCAACAGGCTTGTACATTGTTTTTGTGTGTGTTTTTTTTTTCCCCTAAGTTTCATGCACAGTGCATTTAGTTCTACAGTCGGAGTTATGCTTTCTGGCTGCTATCCTGGATGCATCCCCCTGCTGGTGGTCCTGGGCAGTGACAATGAGGAAGAGACAGAGGGAGGGAAGAAGTGGAGTGGCCATGGAGGGGGTCAGGGAAAGGGGGAGTGGAAGAGACTCCTGGATGGTGTTTTTGTTTTGTTTTGTTTTCCTTTTTTTTATAGGGTGTGATTGTAGCTTGGCTATGTGAGCACAATTGCTGCCTCTTCTTGGGTAACATCGGGAGAGAAAGAGCCCACACTACTTTAAAAGGCGGGCAAAATGGGGTGGGGGGAAAGTAGCAAAATAGTCTAGATTTTTCTTCTAGTCAGAGACAGTTCACAGCTGAGCAGATCTGTGTACTAGCACAGTAGAACCTTCTGGGGATGGGAGGGATGTCAACTCACTTAGGTATTCCCTCTAGTCACCAGAGTGGTGGTGCACATACAGAAAAAAGGAAATGGATGTATGAAAATTTTTTCATACCTTTATCTCTGAAGTTCAGTCAGGACTCGGATGGTATTTCTATCCTGCAACTTTATTTTCTGCGACCTTCTTAAGATGGCTAGGTTGGGCATCTGCCTGCAGCTGCTACTCAGCAAATGTCTCTTTTCTTCTGCTATGAATTCTACTAACAGTAAGCCTTCAGTACTTATAAATATTAATTTATATGTAGTTCAGAGTTCCAGGACCATCCCCTGTATCTGCTTTGTCTGGTGTTTTGTGCTATTGCTTTCTACAGCCTTCTTTCTGTGTGTCTGGACACAGACACTGGATACACCTATGGTCGTGGCTATGGTCGATCACCAACCTGGCAGCAAATGCCCTTTGAGGTAGGAGAAGAAGTCAGAGACAGTGTACAAGTAGAAGAAGGAGCAGAAGGAGGAAGAGCAAGAAGCGGGGATACAATTCTTAAGATTCAATAGTCAGTAATTGTTATCATGACTAATTACGACTGTCATAGCTGTATAGGTAGGAGTTTTGTAATAGAAGGGGGGAATAGTTAATCTTACATTCCAGGAACAGAGGACCCTAAGACCATCAAGGGAGAAGAGCACGAGAAGAATGTGGAACCCTTTCCAGAGAAGCAGCGACACCACCAGAGATGGAAGGAGAGATCATGACATGGAGAAACAAAACAGCTGAGGAAATAGAAAGATTGCCTGCTGGCAGCCAGGAGGCAGGCTTCCAGGAGGCAGGCTTACAGAATGTGCCCTTTGATTGTTTAAATGATATATATTTCTGAGTGCTTTTGTGTACATCCCCAAAACAAACAAAACAAAGAGAATAGAAGCAATCACTGTTGAACGATGATGCACGGAGGAGATTATAATCATTGCAATAAAATGATGAATGTAAAACCAATATTCTCCCATGCAAATTATCACTCAATTCACAATAAAAACTTTTTTTAAAATGAGAGAAATAAAATTCATAAATGGAGAGAAAAAATACATGATGCATATAAAAAATGAGTTTATAGATAAAATATGGACTCCTGGCATGGCACTGTAGGATCAGCACTAGACTATGAACCACAAGGTTATCAGTTCAAACTCACCAGTTGCACCTCATAAACTCTATATAGGGGCACTGTAAGTCAGAACCGACTTTATGGCATTTTATAACAAAATGCTAGAATAAATAAAGAATTCTTAAAATAAATACAACAATCCAATCTTAGTGTGGGGAGAGGCAAAAGACAATGAATTAGAAAAGTATTTGACACTCTCTTATGAAGTCAGATGTACATGTTCTCACATAACCCAGAAATTGTTAGGTATTAGCCCAAGAGAAATGAAAACATGCATCACATATTAACTTGCATGTGAATAATTACAAGAATTCTTTCTATTCATAATAGGCAAAATCTGTAAATGACTTAAATGTCCATCAAATGTCCATATATAAACAAAATGCATGCAATAGAATATAAAACAAGACAAAAGAAAACTATTGAACAATAAAAACAATCAGCAACAACATGAATGAATTTCAGACCTGTCACCCTGCAACCACTGAACCACTTAAAGCTTGTCAATTTTATGGCATGTCAATTATATAGCCTACAGCTGTTTTTACTAGATGATTTCATTTATACTACAGATATCAAAGAGTTTTTACTTCATGATTCCACTTATAGGAATCTCTAGAAAAGAAGAAAACAATCTATAGCTGAATTCAAGTCATTGAATAGGGTGGTGAAAGGGGCAGAAATAAACGTTTTGGAATACTTTAAGTGTGGTGGTTACATTTGTCAAAACCCATCTAATTATGATTAAAATTAGTGTATTTGTTGTACCAAAAAAAAAAAAAATGATGATAACACTGACCATCCCTTCCACAGCACTTTCTATTCATGCTTGATTTGATAATTCATTGCAATGGCCACACATAACCCAAAGACCAAACTCATAGTTATAGGATTTATTAGGGCAGTTAACAGATTACAGTTCAGGGTCAGAACTGCTCAGGGAATAGTTGTTCTTGTCAGGACAGTCTTTCTTCAGCCTTACCCACCACTAGGCCTTTCTCTGCCCCTCCAGTGTTACACAGTTCTTTTAGGACTGCTGATAAAATGCCCACAGGACTCACCACTCCATCATATACATTAACCTGAAAGTACTTTGTTGTAGCTCCGTGGGTTAGAAAACCTGCCCCTCCTATATATGTGCCTGGATTTACCCCACTCTGAAAGCAAGTCTCCTGCCCAAAGTCACTCATTTTTACTTATTCCATGGTTTGGAAAGCCCACCATTCCATCCCACCGTTCTATCTTGTACTCTGATTCTTGGTTCTGCTACTGCTGCTCCTTTGCCACTTCTCCAGTTTCATAGATTTCTGTCATTGGGTTGAGAAGATTCAATGGACCTCTGGGTCCAAAGGATGAATTTCACACCCGGTACTTAGATCCCCCTTTCTGCTTCCAAAATGGCTCATTTTTAACCCAACAGGATGGTAATAATCACCTCATTATATTTCCAAGTGTTTACAATAATAATTATGTTAACAATCACCTACAAGTGAATTATATACTCCGTAAACACCTTCCCCATCATTCTCTTATCCAGATCCACCAGGGACAAATCATTTAGTGGGAGTTTACAAAGACTATGCCTATAAGAGACATTAATTCACTACATCATAGCATCTCTTAACAGGCATGCATGATCATTTCCTGATATCAATCAATCCTAAATCAATAAGCATCCATTTATAAAATCTGAAGTCATTCTGGTTATTTTGCATTTATAGAAAGATACAAAGGAGCTCTGGTAGTGTAGTGGTTATGAGTCAAGCTGCTAACCTCAAGGTCAGCAGTTCAAAATTAAGATTGTTCTGTAGGGGAAAGATGAGGCTTTCTGCTCCCATAAAGATTTACAGCCTCAGAAACCCTGTGCAGGGTCACTATGAGTCAGGACCATCTCTAAGCATACCACCAGAAAAATACATATATTCATGGAACTAAAAGATTAAATAATCATTAGAAGGACTTTAGCAAAAACTGTCAGGAAGCTACTTTCAGGAAACAATGAAGTGGGATTCCAGGGAAGCCACAACCTATGTATGATCTCAGCTGCCTGTATTGTGTTAGAAGCACAATGGGTAGAGCAAGCTTGTTTCACTCTCTGCTTTTGCCATTGATCTTCATAGGCATAGACGTTCATGCCATTTTGGTACTCTTAAAGTGACCTAAATTTAAAAATATGTGAACACATAGTCAAAAATATTAAACATTTTTTCACTTTGAAAATAAATTATTAACAAATTCCTATTCTTCATATATTTCAGTGACACTAACTACACTCTTCACACTGTACAACAACAATTCTTGCTGTCTCTTTCCAAATTACTGACCAATAAAGATCACAGACTACATACAACCTTCAGAATGGATTGTACCTCCAGTGTAAAGAAAACAGAAATATTCACAACTGGATCAATAAATGAATACATTATAAGTGGAGAAAAGGTTGAAGTCATTAAAGACTTTCATTTTGCTTGGATCAACCATCAACACTCATGGAAGCAGCAGTCAAGAAATCAAATAATGTATTGCATTAGGCAAATCTTCTGCACAAGACCTTTTTAAAGTGTTCAAGAGTAAAGATATTAGTTTGAGGACTAAGGTGTACTTGACTTAAGCCAAAGTAATTTCAATTGCCTCATAAGAATGTGAAAGTTGGACAATGTATAAGGAAAACCAGAGGAGAAGTGATGTATTTTAATTATGGTATTAGATAAGAATATTAAAAGTACATCGTCAATACTTATTGGTTTCTGTTTTTCCCTGATCATTAACATCCTAAAGGGGTTGAGATGGTATCTCGTATCTCATCATGGTTTAGAATTCCATCTTCCTAGTGCTGGTGTGGGGTCCTGATGTGGCATTGTAGTAAAAGTGTTGTTGTTAAGTGTTGTCGAGTCGATTCCAACTCATAGTATGTCTGTATAGGGTTTCCAAGGAGCAAGTAGTGAGCTTGAATTGCTGACCTTGTGATCCAGCACAGTGCCACACCAGAATGCTGTAGGATAAGTACTGGATTACTAACTATAAAGTCAATCCTTGGAAACTTTATGCAGGATCACTATTGAGTCTGAACTGACTTGACAACACAACAACATCAACAATGACTAATAAAGGAGGCCTCATGGCATAGTAGGTTAAGTGTTGCGTTGCTAACCAAAAGGTTGGCATCTCAAATTCACAAGCCACTTGGCAAGAGAAAGATGA
>NW_006408569.1:17011950-17014309 GCF_000296735.1 Chrysochloris asiatica | reverse complement strand
AAAATTTATACAGGGTCCCTATGAGACGGAATTGACTCGACAGCACTTAGCAACAACAACAAGTAGTGGCACTGTAGAATAAGCACTGGACGGCTGTAAACCATAAGGTTGGCTGTTCAATCCCATCAGCTACTCCTTAGAAAGAGTTGCCGTGAGTCAGAATGGACCCAATGGCACTTAACTACAACAATGACGTTAAGCATCCTTTCGTGTATTAATTGCCCATTTAATCACCACATTATATTTAACAATAAGGGCTAGTTCAAGAACTCAGGCTCTGGAGCCCAATAGGTACGTGTTTGAATCCTAGATTTGATGCTCACTGACTTGGACAAGTTACTTAAATTTTCTAACACTCATATTTATTCTTCATTTGTAAAATTGAAGTGAAAATATGAAATTTATAGTGTTGTCAAGAAGATTAAAATATGCACATATACTGCTTAGCAAAGTGTCTGGTATATTACAACTGCTCAGAAAGCATTTGTTACTATTGTTGCATCATAATTTCTTTAAGAACACCTCATTATTTCCCTTGGGTAAATTTTTAGGAATTGCACTGCTGAGTCAAAGATATGTACATTTTTAATGTTCTTTGTTGGGGGAATTGGTGAGTATGTGTGAAAAAATTATTTTCCAAAATATTGTGCAGTTTACATTCCTACCAATAAATAGTTGAATAAGTACCTATTTTATTGTTGCTGTTGCTGCATGTTTTTGAGTCGGTTCTGACTCATAGACCCTGTATAGGGTTTCTGATGATGTAAATCGTTATGGGAGCAGAAAACCATATCTATCTCAAATGAAGCTAGTGGTAGATTTGAACCGTTGACCTTCTGGTTAGGACCCAGCTTGTAATTCACTATCCTACCTTTCTTCTGCTAGTAGTAGGTAGAAGCAGTAGCAATAGGACTATGCTAGAGAACTCTAAATTGCCAACTTCACCTGGAAGGATGTGTTGTGTGTAGCCAGAGGAATAGGGAGGCGATGACTGGAGAGAAACTGAATATAAAAAAGGTCAATGGTCAGACCATATATAAAAATAGAACTCTGGCCTATAACTACTGTAGCAACTAGCCTGGAAAGCCAAATGATAACCTCTTCTGTATTAGCCCAAATTGGTTAAGTCTTGCTAAATGACTGCTGCCTTCCTTAATATTTTCCCCACTTCCAATTTAGGATAAACCAGAAAGGTTTATCATACAGAAAGGTTTATTATACAAACATACTGAACTCTCACAATTAAAATGTATTGTCATTTCAGTCATTATGAAATGGCTTTTCAAATTTTCAAATTATTCTGTTTTAATTTGTGTTTTGTATGTGTTTGCATTCGCAATTGTTTTTTCTCTTCCATTGCCCATGTATCTACTGGTGTGTACTATTTCTTCCTAATTTGTGAAGATCATTTTATATATTAGAATATATGTTAAAAGAATTTCTACTGATATGAAGTGAGGGAAGATACACAAGAACACCCAAACTTGTAGATAGCACCCATTCAACCTTGTTTTGATGGCGTGATGATCACAACTCAACTAGAGGAAGATAAAAAATACATATTTTTTTTTTTTGTAAAGGAAACAAGTG
The DNA here is from genome assembly GCF_000296735.1 of Chrysochloris asiatica. Lineage (NCBI taxonomy): Eukaryota > Metazoa > Chordata > Mammalia > Afrosoricida > Chrysochloridae > Chrysochloris > Chrysochloris asiatica. Next base: position 17,012,719 of record NW_006408569.1, on the reverse strand, counting down.
TAAATTACTACAATTTGATGAACTTGACCTCTATTTATGGATAGAGTAGTTTGAAATATCAACTGAGAGGGAAAGAATCTTCACATAAAGTATCAATCCTATCCCCTCTGCTGTATGATAGGGGCAAGCAACTTAGGCATTGGCTACCTAAAAAAAGGGGTAGGATTAAGGCACTGTGTGACTAGATTACATGTTTTCAAGAGAGAGTTCAGTTTCAGAGTGTGTGTAGGAAGGCAGAATTCCCACTGAATAGTAAAGGGAGATGAGGACAAGATTTTTATGATTCAATAGTGACTAATTGTTATCATGACTAATTGTGACTGTCATACTTTTAAAAGTAGAAGTTTTGTAACAAAAAGGGGGGAGTAGTTAATCTTACATTCCAGGAACAGAGGATCCTAGGACCATCAAGGGAGAAGAGCACAAGCGGAATGTGGGACCCTATCCAGAGAAGCAGCGACACCAGAGATGGAGGCAGAGATGATGACATGGAGAAATAGAACAGCTGAGGACTTTAGAGTCATGGAAAGAGAAAGACTGTGTGGTGGCAGCCAGGAGGCAGGCTTGCAGAATGTGCCCTTTTGTTATTTAAGTAATTATATATTCATGAGTGTTTTTGTGTACATCTAAACACACACAAAACAAAACAAAAAAACCAGAGAGGGAATATTATCAAATACTGTTGCAAACAGCAAACCCCCACCCCTTTAGTACGGGTTCTTTTTCTTAGACTTTTAAAGTAGTGGTCCTATGCAGTATTTCTCCTTTT
>NW_006408569.1:17005775-17006895 GCF_000296735.1 Chrysochloris asiatica | reverse complement strand
ATTCCTGGGGTTCTTTGAGCTTCTTCCAGCAGTTCTTCAACTATTGCCTCTATGGTCTTGTGTGATTCTTCTTGTTCCAGGATGCCTATAATTCTTAAGTTATTCCTCTTCATGTTGTCCAACATGAATCTTAGGCATTCTTCAGATTTTTTAAATCCTTTTTTGTGTTTATTCTTCTTTCTTAGTGGTATTAAGAGATTTATCTTCCAGCTCACTGGTACTGTCTTCCATCTCGTCTATTCTATTCCTTTGCCCTTTCAGAGTATTGTCTATTTCTGATATTCTGTTATTGATCATTTGGACCTCTTTTTGTAGGTTTTGAATTGTTTCCAATGCTGTATCTATCTTATTTGATTGTTCCTGTAGCGCTTTCCTGACTTCTTCCTTATTTTTCTCAACTACATTGTAAAGTGTTTTGAAACATTTTATAATCATTTTTCTAAGTTCCTTCTCAGACATTTCCAATGTCTGCCCTCCTTTCAGAATGGAGTCCAGGTCTACCTCTATGTCATTTGTCTCAGACATTTTATCGTGTTTCTGGATATGTGCTGATATGGTCATCTGCTTTTGCTTATTGGACATGTTTAGTGTTTATCCGTAGCCTTAATACTTAATTGAGTATGTGTTTTGGTATTTTTTATGTTTTCTAATTGCTTCCAGAAAGATGTGATCAGGATGTGGGTTTCCCTTTTCACTCTTTTTATTGTCTAACTCAGAGTAACAGTCACAGGTATTGTGACTCAGAGTAACAGTCACAGGTATTGTAACATGGCAGTTGTTATTCATTCTTCACTGGGTTTTGGTGTTTTATAGAGTATGATTGTAGCTTGGTTATATGGCAGCAGTTGCTGACTCTTCTTGTGTAAAATATGGAGATAAAGAGCCTTCCAAAGGTAGAAGGGGGAGCATATAACAGCAAAACAGCACCAGCAAAGAAAAAAAAGAGAGAGAAAGGAACAAACATACAAACAAAAAACAGCAACAACAAACATTATACTGAATACTGCAGGCAATAATCACAGAAAAGGGAGAGGAGAGAGAGAAGAAAGAAAGAAAGAAAGAAAGAAAGAAAGAAAGAAAGAAAGAAAGAAAGAAAGAAAGAAAGAAAGAAAGAAAGAAA
>NW_006408569.1:17003093-17005164 GCF_000296735.1 Chrysochloris asiatica | reverse complement strand
GAACTTCACTACACCTCCACCTGTTTTGAACCTTAAATAAATTTGCTGGGTGTTTGTTTCTTGTTTCTTAACTCATCATCGCCATAGATTTTCATTTTGCTTACCAAGTTTAGGTAAATTTTCTTGGCTATATGTTTATTGTATGCCATTAGGACTAGTTCCAGATACTTTAAATATTTGTATGTGTGTTTTTAATTTTACCAGTTTTACTATGGAACAAGTTTATAAAGTATGACACTATCATGCAGAAGTGGAATCCTTTTCTTCATTCTTTCTACATATGAGTGGAGTGGGATCTCATTTAACCTGTAACAATCTCAGGATAAATGATCTTAGATAAATTTATTGCTACTATTTGAATTTTCCTTCATTGAAGATGCCCCTTTTTTTATATATTAGTTAGACGTATCCCTAAAGAAAAACTGATGAAGTGAAATAGCCACCCAACCCCATGGCCAGGTCTTGGTGATTGACTCTGAAATATAAATACACATGTGCACTCCCAGGCACAGCAGGGTACTTTATAATCTTGTCATCACCCCATCAGCCTTTCTTTTCTTCTTATTCTTTATATATTTTATAAATGCTAAAAAATTTAATTTGTACTTTGGACATCCTTATTTTTGGACACACGTATGAGCATGATCTTTGAGGTGCTAACCTCAAAGTGAGAAAACTATGAGTGAAGCCAGAAGATACCATTTGTTTGACACTTGCAGGAAAAACAAAATAAAACAAAACAGAATAATTGAGTCTATATCATAACAAAGGTATGGGAAATGCCTTGTTTAGTGGGAGAAAAGAAAGCAGGGATTGACTCTCATGAGGTCAGGGTGACTAGGCTTTGAGTACCTGCCCAATCACTTAGAAAACAACAACAAAAAAATGCTATTTATTCCCAAGTTAAAAAAATCCCAATATTTCTCAGAAACCACAGGATGTCTGCAATTGTTATTATCCAAATTTACAGACACCCTAGCCTCTAATAGTTTTAAAATGATGTTAAGAAATTGAAAATGCAGTCTGCAATTCCAAGAACATTTATTGAGAAACTATTATGTATACAGAACTGTCATTAAGCAGCCTGTGAAGATTAATAAAAAATAATGACATGGCAAACTTGTTAGTTAATGGAAGGAAAAACAGAAACTCCTAAAGCATTCAGAAACATTTTAAAGCAATTATAATAGATGAAAACAATATCAAACAAAATCCATTGCCACCATTCTGATTCACAGTGACCCTATGATAGACAGAACTGCCCTGAATGGTTTCCATAGCTGTAATCTTTACAGAAACATACAGCCACATCTTTCTTCCATGGAAGAGCAGGTGTTTTGAACTACAGATCAAGTGACTGTACTTGTCACTGGTCAAGTGACTAACCACTATGGCACCATACCTTGAAAGCAATATACCACTCTATAAAATTATGTGACCAATATGATAAGTATGCTTTGAGTATGGAAACTTAGTTATAGATGCCTTTAAGAGGAGAAATTTTCTGATATTGTTCTTTAAAGAAATAATAGATACAAATTAAGATACATGTAACTAATCATGGAATCCTCATTTAGTGCTATAGGATAAGTAATGGACTGCTAACCACAAGATTGGCAGTTCAAATCCACCACTCTCAAACCCACCAGCTCCTCTTTGAAAATACTATATAGGTTCTTTATGAGTCAGAAATTATTCAACAGCATTTAACAAAGGTTAATGAAATTTATATCATGCAAATTGCAACCAAATAAACTAATTCTGACTAATCTGGCTACATTCATATTTATTTGCAAAACACTAAAATACAACATTTTATTGCCAAATGAATAGTAATTTAGATACGTTTTGGAATTTTGGAAACAGTAAATGAAATAGTTTCACTAAGTTACAGGCAGTTGTATAAGCAAATACAGTTGTGTATGCACTCATCCATTTTTCCTGTCTTGGTTATTTAGAAACCAACACCTTTGGTATGTAAATTCTGTTTAATGAAACTTGCCAGACTTTTAATTATTAGATGCTAAAATGTTGCTCTCCAACTTAGAGATGCTAAAGCAAATGGAAGAAA
>NW_006408569.1:16999573-17001796 GCF_000296735.1 Chrysochloris asiatica | reverse complement strand
AAAGGATGCATTGCTTTAGGCAAATCTGCTGCACAAGACCTTTTTAAACTGTGGAGGAGCAAAGATGTCAGCTTGAGGACTAAGGTGTGCCTGACCCAAGTCATGGTATTTTTAATAACCTCATATGCATGTGAAACCTGGACAGTGAATAAGGAAGTCCGTAGAAAAAGTGATGTTTATGAGTTATGGTGTCAGAGGATAATATTGAAAGTGCTATGGGCTGCCAAAAGAACAAATAGATCTATTTTGGAAGACGTGCAGCCAGAGTGCTTCTTGGAGTCCAGGATGGCCAAATTTCATCTCTCATACTTCAGAAATATTGTCAGGAGGGACCGGTCGCTGGAGAAAGATATTATGTTTGGTAGGGTGGAGGGTCAGAGAAAAAAAGGAAGACCCCCAATGAGATGGATTTGCCAAGTGGCAGCATCGATGGACTCAAGCATGGCAACAGTAGTGATGTTGGCCCAGGATTGGGCAGTGCTTCATTCTGCTGTGCATAAGGTTGCTATGAGTCAGTACTGATTCGATGGCACCAAACAACAACAACAATACAGAATATGTAGATATTTTTAATTATAAAAGCTTGAAATCCTGTCATCATCTCAACAATCACATTTACAATATGCCCCATATTTTTTTTTAAGTCAGAAGCTCTAGATCTGTCTCAATTTAATACACGATCAACAGATATTCACAGTTAATAGAGGGGAACACATACTGTAAGTTCCTAACAACATCCCCAAAATATTATGAGCTGTAACAGGCCAAATTTACTGCACAGTGAAACTATGAAAAAGATAATATATATATGTATATATACATATTTTTTTAAAGTAAATGAGACGAGAAAAGTAGGTTATTTTGTAGGCTACCCAAGTCCCTGTCTTGATGAACTTTAAACTATTTTCTGAAAGGTAAACAATTCAATCAACTGTACCAGAATAACACACAAATTTCATGTTAGACTTCTTTCTCTTCAGGTTTCCCCCAGTCCCAACCTAACTATTATAGCACAGTATGAACAGCACAGGATTTGGAGTCCTAGAAATCTGTTTAAATTCCTGATTTGCCACTTGGTGACTGGGTACCTATAGGTAATTTATTTAAGTTCTCTCCACTGTAGTCTCCCCATCTGAAAATGGAAACATTAAAGTCTATATCATGAGGTTTTTTTTAAGTGTACTAAGTAAACTAACATATGTAATGGCATGTTTGTAGATAGAATTCCACACAAATGATTGCTCAAGGAACAGCATTGTTGTTGTAGTTAGGTGATGTCGAGTTGGTACTAATTCATCATGATCCTCTATGCAACAAAATGAAGCACTGTCTAATATTACACCATCTTCACAATTCTTCCTATGCTTGAGTCCATTACTGTAGCTCCTGTGTCAATCCATCTCATTGAGGGTCTTCTTTTTTGCTCACCCTTTACCTTACCAAACACGATGTCCTTCTCCATATCCCTTCTGATGACATATCCAAAGTACCTGAGCCAGACTTCCCATCCTCACTTCTAAGGAAAATTCTGGCAGTACTTCTTCTATGACAGGTGTGTTTGTTATTCTGGCAGTTCATGGTATATTTAATATTCTTCTGCAACACCATAATCCAAAGATATAAATTCTTCATTGTCTTTTAAAAAATATTTTATTATGAATTATGTGATAGTTTACATGGGAGAACATTAGCTTTACATTCATCCTATCACATATCGTTTCATTAAGATGGTTACAAACCCTTCCAAGCATCATCAACCAACCAAGGGTATACCATTCAAGCCTGCTCCCTGATCATCCGCACACAGCCCATCTCCCTCTCTGGGTCTAACTAAATTCCCCAGCCACTCCATCTCTCCACATCATCATCTCTGCCTCCAGCACTGCTTCTTTACGTAACTGCTTCTCTGGGTAGGGTCCCACTCTCCACTCTTCTCCCTTGATAACCCCAGGGACCTCTGCTCCTGGACTGCAAGATCAATCATTCCCCTCCTTTCTACAAAACGTGTACCTTTACATTTCAAACCCTCACAGTCAATCCTGATAACAATTACTTACTATTGTAACACAAGAGAACTATTCCCATCTCCTGTCACCAGCCCTGCCCAGACAGATTGGTTTCTATTCCACGGAGATTCTACCTTCCTCCACGCCCTCTGGATCTAGGCTCCCTCTTGAAAGCTTGTAAGCCAGTCACTTCTTGCCTTTGTAGCCCCTCCCCCCC
>NW_006408569.1:16996948-16998088 GCF_000296735.1 Chrysochloris asiatica | reverse complement strand
TATCTTTTCCCCTCTTTCACTCATCAGTAGACCAACGTGGTCACCAGCAAGCTTACATGCCTGTTTGTGTGTTCCATTTGAGTTTAAGTCTTAGAGAGGGGTTTGTCCTGATGGAACTTGATTGCTTATCTTGATGGCTTCCCAGCAAAAAAAAATTGCTATTTTGCGGGGGAGGTGGGCTTCCTGATGATCTTTCTTTGAAGATGCATCTTCAGTTGCTCTAGCTGTTCCAGGCTGGTCTGCTTGTCCTTTTTCATGGGAATGTCCAACCTCAGAAAGTTCTGGATGGGGCTCAGGATTCCATCTAAGGTCCTATACACTGCAAAGGCTCTTCGAGAGGCCTATTTCACTGGACAAGTTGTAGAACCTTTTACAAGCATTTCAATCAGTTATAGACTGAATATGGGCTTACAAGCTTTTTGTAATCATGTTTCCTGACATTACTTTCTATGCAACTCAAGTGTCTATTTTACAATACTAGGAAAGGAAAACCAATATTCATAAGACAGTCAAGCATCTTAGTATTATTTCCTCTCTTCAGACTATGTCTCATTCCCTATATCACAGAGCTCAGTTGTTCCATGGTTGAGCATGCATCACTATTTGCCTCTGTCCCATTTAGCCCATGTAAACCTGTCTCAGTGCTCTCCTATCTACCTTGTACTTCCACCACCACCCCTAATTTTGTATTGCTTTCACCAACACCTGAACTAAAATGTGTCTGTTCCATATCCTGTGCTCTATCATCGTCTCCCTCCACCTCTTCCAAACCCCACACCCCACCACCACCGGTAACCAACAAAGAGCATCTTTGCTTTTTAACAATTTAAAGAAATATTTTGAAGCATATTTGCCCAGTACAATATACCTTATGATGTCTTGACTGCTTCTTTCATGGGCATTATAATAGTTAGGGTTCTATGTCAATTTAACTAGGCCAGGATTCCCATGGTTTAGCAATTAAGATGTGTTTATTCCCATGATGGTTAAATCTAATACAGGCATAGCTAACTCTATAATTACTGGCTATGAGCATCCAATCAATTCAAGAGATGCTTCCTTGGGAGCGTGGCTTGTTCCCAATATAATGGACAAGTGGGAAAGGCTTTTTCTCTCTCTTCCACTGGAGACAAGTAATTT
>NW_006408569.1:16983417-16995425 GCF_000296735.1 Chrysochloris asiatica | reverse complement strand
TGGGCTAAGTAGGACAGAGGTAAATAATGATGTAGGCATAACCTTGGAACAACAGGGCTCTGGGATAAAGGGATTGAGACATTGCTGGAATGGGCAAAAGGGGGGAAATAATGTTAAGATGCTTGGCTGTCTTTTGAATCTTGGTTTCCCTTGCATACCATTATAAAATAGACACTGGAGGGGAAGAGAAAGGAATAGTCAGAAATATCACCATAGAAAGCTTGTAAGTCTGTCTTCTGCCTATAACTGATTGGAATACCTAAAATTGGGCTTCAATGTGCCCAGTGAAGGAGGCTTCCTGAGGAGCCTCTGCATTATACAAGACCATAGGTGGAATCCTGAACAGCATCCAGAATCTTCAGAGGTGGGAATTTTCCGCTTGAAACAACAAGCACAGCCTGGAGTGGCTAGAAGAACAGAAGATACTTCTTGAAAGATAGACCTACATGAAAAATACAAAACAATATAGGCAGTCTGACTGATTACTACAAGAACAAGCAAGTTGCTCACCCAGGAGATATCAAGGCAAATGGTTGGGTCCCCTCAGAATAAACCTCCTTCCAAGACTAAGACTCAATGGGAATACACGCTCTGACTGGTGACCACATTCGTCACCGATAAGGGGAAGTGAGGGAAAAACAGCAATGAAGCTGCAAGCTAAGCCCTACAACGTTCAATAGACTCCTGTGAACCCGGGTGGAGACCTGGTTGGCCATCAGTGTGGCAAGACCTGGGGACTCTTGGGCCTAGAGTTAGTAACATAGCCACAGAGGACTAGAGTGGAGAGTGAAGCTTCGAGCTTATAAGAAGAGTGAGCATATGCACAAGAGCATCCACACTTGCAGATATAACCACTTAACCTGGCCTCAATGACTGTATGATCAGAACTCAACTAGAAGAAGAAAGAAGAGGGAAAAAGAGTAATCTGACACAACTTAATGAACTTGACTTACACCTATGGATGCAGTAGCTCAAAAGAGGGAACAAATCTTTACAGCAAAGATTATTCCCACCCCCTCCATACACAGAGTAGACAGGGATGGGCAACTTGGACATTGGCTACCCAAAATGGGGGAGGGAGGCTACAAAGGCAAGAAATGACTGGTTTACAAACTTTCAAGAGGGAACCTAGATCCAGAGGGCGTGGAGGAAGGTAGAATCTCCACTGAGTAGTATCCAATCTGTCTAGGAGGGGCTGATGAAATGAAATGTGGATAGGTCTCTTGGGATACAATAGTGAATAATTATTATCAGGACTGAGTGTGAGGGTTGGAAATGTAAAGGTAGATGTTTTGTAGCAAGGAGGGGCGTGATTAACTTTTCAGTCTAGGAGCGGAGGTCCCTGGGACCATCAAAGGAGAAGAGTGGAGTGCGGGACCCTACCCAGAGAAGCAGTAATGCCTGAGATGGAGGCCGAGATGATGACGTGGAGAGATGGAGCAGCTGGGGACTTCAGAGTGAGAGGGGCTGTGAGTTGATGACCTGGGGCGGGGGGCGCAGGTTTGTAGTGTATACCCTGTGGTTGGTTGATGATGCATGTAGGGGATTGTAACCGTGGCAATGAAACTATATACGATAGGATGAATGTAAAACTAATGTTCTCCCATATAAACTATCACATAATTCACAATAAAACATTTAAAAAAATAATAATTGGGCTGTTAATTAAAAGGTCAGAAGTTTGAAGCCACAAGCTACTCCATAAGAGAAAGATGAAGCAGTCTACTTCCATAAAAACGTTCATCTTTGCCAACCTTTGGGAGCGATTCTGCTTGGTCCTGTACGGTTGATATGAGTTCAAATCAACCAGATGAATGTGGGGTTCCAGTGAACAGAGACACATTCGTTCGGCTTTAAATATATTTTAACAAATGCATCCCTTTCCTTCAACTGTCACCTCAGTGCACGCAGAGTTCCAAATCAGATGACATAAAGTAAGCCTTTAAAGTCAGTTCTCTAGGAAGCAATCAGACAAGTCAAAACAAGTACCTACATTTCCTTGAATATATGGTCTATCCTGCTCCAGCCACCACTGATCTTGAAAGTAGGGGATGGTAGCAGGTTAAAGTAAACCACCAACTCTTATTTCTTCATTAATTTTCTCCTTGGAAGCTGAAAGTTTATGGATAGTTTTCAGAGTTTTGAGAAAAGTTAGCTTTGTGGCCGTTTTTTTTTTTTTTTTTTTTTTTTTTTTTTTTTTTTTTTTTTTTTTTTTTTTTTTTTTTGTAGATTCTTGAACATTTGGAATTTTCTACTGTAAATTTTGCTGCTCACCAAAATTAAAACTTAACATAACTGGCATCAAAATAGACTTTGATTTTAAGGAAAAAAAAAATGGGTAAACTTAACCTTAAAGAGAATAGCATGCTTTATTCTAGTTATAGGGTTCATGACATAGTTCAAATCTTTACCTTAGGGATAGGAAAAACATTGTGATTTGGGCCTGAGTTCTCAGGCAATAAATTGTAGATGATAACAAAACCCTCAAAAGTTTTGCCTTGAGAGTACTTTTTCAAGAATTGCTGTTAAGTGCTGTCGAGTTCATTTCAACTCATAGTGACCATGTGGTTCTAATCAGCATTGTGTTCCGGTGCTTATTCTACCTTGCCACACCAGGACTCATTTCAGCAATTAAGCTCCCCAATATGGCTATTTGTGGCAAGGATCCCAGTGTGTATTTTTCCGTATAATAGTCTCTACTCTCTGATCAAAGTGTAGAGTATAAGAAATGGTATACTATTTCAGAAGTCTACTTTGAATTGTTTTGAAGCCAGGCATTGGTGTACATTTAGCTTGAGGGTTGACCTATCTTTGAAAATACCTGTCATGGAAGATTACCAAGCATCATCTCAAGTTCCTGGAAGACTACCTAAAGCAGAGGTTGATTCTAGTTTTCTATGATTATAAATAAGAGACCTTGTAGTGCAGTGGTTAAGCACTCAGTTGCTAAAAAAAAGGTCGGTGGTTCAAACCTACCAGCTGTTTTGTGGAAAAAAGACATGACAGACTGTTTTTGTAAAGATTTATAGCCTAGGAAATCATATGGGGCAGTTCTACTTTGTCCTATGGTGTTGCTATGATTTCGAATTGATTTGATAGAAATAGGTTTGGGGGTTTGTTTGTGATTCTAAATGGCTTCCAATTCAGGAGTCATTTCATTTCCCACAGAGCTACAGAAATGTGGATTGGAGATGTAGGGAGCAAAGTACGCCAGGTCAGCACATAGCTCTCTTTCTAAAACTGCCTCAATAAACGTGACCTCTTTGAATTTTCTGCACCCTGAAGCTAAGCAATAGGGGAGAAAACAAGAGAAATAATTTTAATATCCAAAAGAAGAAGGAGAAAAAGAAAAGAAAGACCTGAAACTGTGTGATGATGTAAGAGGTTTATTTTCAGGGAATCTATGTTCTTCACACTTAATACCTTTTCAGCAGTTCACTATTTACTCTTCCTAAACTTGGCATTCATTCATAGTTCTGCCACTTAGTAGCTGTGGCTTTGAACATCTAACTTGAATCATTCTGTGTCTGAGTTGCATCATATGTAAAATAATGAAATTTATCTCACTGGAATAATAATTAAAGGATATAACACAGGGACAGTTCAGCACCTTGAATATAAAATATACTTAGTTAAATTTCAATCACATCCAAAATACATCTTATAAACTCAAGTATTCTCAAATAATAATGAGGACTATGATATTCTTCCCCCCAGATAACATGCATGTATTTTAGCATAGGCTAAATAGCTCAGCTTGTAGGGTTCACTAATAATCAATATTTTAGGAAACATTCAAATCAATAAATATTTTTGTTGGAGGTATTAAGGAAAGGGTAGGAAAGACATTTACACTTTTTATTGGCCAGCAAGAGAAGGTGTAGTCAAGTTATTATCCCTAAGTGTCCTATAAAGGGTCAGAATTTTATGTCCTTGTATTTAAAAGCTGAAATCTATGAGCCAAGCCAGCGGTCTGAAACATGATTCAAGACAAAGGTCTGGAACATAAACCAAGCTAGAGTTCTGAAAGCTGGCAGCAGTAGTCATAGTGTTCACCCAGATGGATCTAATTTGTTCCTCTGGAGAATAGTACATGTCAATGATCTAGTTCCTTGGGCATCATTAAAGAGAAGAATTTAGAATCAACAACAACAACATGGGGCACTAATTGAAGACTTACTATACTCAAGACACTGTGCTAAATACCTCTTCATGTGATATTATCTCATTTAACCCCCACGATCAATTTATGAGGAAAGTATATCTTATTCTGCATGTTTTACAACTGAAGTAACAGGCTACATATTTTAACCAAGAACATATAGCAAGGAAATGGTAGAGCTGGCATTTAAACTTTGATCAGTCTGACTCCAAAGTCTATGTTCTTTATCATTACACAAATACATTCAGTAGGACATTTTCTGTCTTTGTTGTTGTTATTGCTAATGATATGAAACAGTAACTTCTTAATTATGCTTATAGATCCATTGGGTCAGTGCAGTGCAATGAAGCACTTCATATGTAACTCCCAAACTCCTTTTTGTTTTTGTTTTTTTTCCTGTTGGGTCTGGCTGAGAGAAAGTGAGGGAAGATGCTGGTGAACTATATGAGGGAAGATGCTGGTGAACTATATGATTAACATGGTTAATTGTGAAAATTTTGAATTCCGACATAGATATAAAATAAGCCATCTCAAAAGCAGGAATGGGGATCTTACACCATTAAAGAAGATCCAGGATGGTAGTGCATCCTTTAGATTCCGAGATACCTGTACATTGAACAAAAAGCTTAGACATCACAGGAAAAGGAGCAGAGTGGCAGAGAAACAGCATCTGAAGAAATAAGAGCTAGAGCATGAGACATAGCAGTCGGCTTCCCAGCCCATGGAATGAGTAAAGTAGAGTGACTTCTGGAAGAAAGTTTGTTGTCAAGTGAGTAGTCTCCAGATATTTCACTGGAAGAACTAGGGTTGCTGTCTTAAGGAGCTAGTACTTTAAGACTGAGGCTGATGGTATAATGGTATGCCTGAGTACATTTACTTGCAGCTCTAAAGAGATTTATAACATTACCAGGGCAGAGGACAGGCCAAGGGACAGTAAGAGGTCTGCCTGTGACCATGGCTGAGAAGAGACTGTCCTGACTGAAGAACTGTGCTCTGAACAGTCTTGACCTTGAATTATAACCTGTTAAGTTTCCTAATCAACCCCAAAATTATAAGTATGATATTGAGTTCTGCGTGGTCACTGCAATGAACAGCAGAGAAGCCAGTGGGAAGAATGGCTTCTTGTTACCTTTTCTTTTCCTTCCTTCCTCCCTCCCTCCCTCCCTCCCTCCTCCCTCCTTTTTTTTCTTCCTTCCTTCCTTCCTTCCTTCCTTCCTTCCTTCCTTCCTTCCTTCCTTCCTTCCTTTTTATTTCCAGCCAGGTATTCAGAGAGATAACAAGAGGATGCTTAATGGTTTAAAATCTGGAAAGGTGTGTGCCAGAGTAGTGTTTTTGAATAAGTACCATACTTATTCAATCTGTATGCTGAGCAAATAATCCAGGAAGCTGGATTATATGAAGAAGAACATAGCATCGGGATTGGAGGAAGACTCTTTAACAACCTGTGATGTGATACAACTTTGATTGTGGCAAGCATAGAGGACTTAAAATACTGATAAAGATCAAAGACCACAACCTTCAGTATGACTTGTACCACAATGTAAAAAAAAAAATCCTAACCACTGGACCAATAAACAACATGTATATAAATAAAGATTGAAGTTGTCAAAGACTTCATTTAACTTGCATTCACAATCAATATTCATGAAATCTGCAGGCAAGAAATCAAACCATCTCTGAAAATGAGCCATCTCAATATTATATTAGGCAAATCTGTTACACGAGACATCTTTAAAGTGTTCAAGAGCAAAGATATCAGTTTGAAAACAAAAGTGCACCTGAATCAAGACATAGTATTTTCAATAGCTTCATATGTATGTGAAAGTTGGACAATAAATAAGGAAAACCATAGAAGAATTGATGAATTTGAGTTGGAGAGGAATATTAAAAGTACCATGGACTGCCAGAAGAACAAACTGTGTTGGAAGAAGTAGGATGGGGAAACTTCATCTTTCATATATAACTGATCTCAAGAGAGATCAGTCCCTGGAGAAGGACATCATGCCTGATAAATTGGAGGGTCAACAAAAAATAGGAAAACCCTCAAGATGGATTCACACAGAGGCAGCAGTAATGGACTCAAGCATAATAACAATTGTGAAGATGATGCAGGGCTGGACAGTGCTTTATTCCGTTGTGCACAGGGTGTCTATGATTCACAGTCAACTGGATAAGACCAAATAATAACTTTTAGAGACACCTCAGTGGTGACTACTTTCTCTGCTCTGTGATATTAGGCCCCTCAAAAGAGAAGTCTTGAATGGCATGGGGCTGGATCAACTTGGATTGGAGAATTCATCTCCAAGATGGTTTCTTCACTCATATGTCTGGTTGTTGATTCTGTCTGTCCACTAGGTTCTCATCTGGGGATTTCAACCAGAGCACCTATATGTAACTTTCCATGTGATGTGGGTTTCCAGTATGGTTGCCTAAGAGCATTTTTGATTTTTTATATGATGGTCTGAAGCTTTGTGTCTTGATCTGTTTTTGTTTTGTATTTGTTTTCTGAAGCACCATGGAAAGAAATTTCACCTCTTCACCATTAAGAAAACAACAATAAACCTTCAAGAAATAATGTCTTACACAAAACCATTCCAAAACCTATAAAGAGTGGTTTCAACTGGTTTTTACACTGGAAAACAATCATGCTTTCAGAACCTATTCTGCTAGGAATCAGGAAATCTATCAGATGCATATGACTTGATTTCTATTCCTGAAGCTTGGTAAGGTTTTCAGAGCACTGGAACAGAAATCAAACATTATTTGCTACTTTACCCAGGATTTTGAACAAATCACTTGTCCTGCCATAATCCCACTTTTTTTCATCTAGCAAGAAAGAATCAGCTCTACCTTATATGCTTGTTTCTAGGAGATGCAAGAGTTCACAAATTATAGGAATGAATTACTAAATAAGTATAAATCTTGTTGGAAAGAAATACACCTTCACCCTCAAGCCCATACAAAGTAGATACCAAACTTAACAGAAAATGAATAAAGGTTGAGTTGTATGATACTGGAGAGGATGCTTTATGTGCATTCTGAGTTGAGTCCTCAGGAGTGAGGACTGGATGAGTAGAAAATCCAAATGTTAGTGAGTGTTTTATTCAGCTATTTCTGCATAACAACCCATCTCAAAATTTAGTGACATACAAGAGTAATCATTTATCTTATTGGCATAGTCCTTTAGGGTTTATCTGATTAAGCTGGCTAAATTTTACTTTAACCTGTGACTTTTGGATTCAAGTCTGCTTTGTATAGCTCTTAACATCCTCAGATAGTGGATTACCTGAAGTAAATTAACCTCGTAGTGATGGCGGAAGCATAAGAAGTACAGACAAGCACACTTCAATCCACTACACGTGACATATCTGCTAACACTGTATTGGCCAAGGTAAGTAACATGGCCAAACCCAACATCTAGGTGCAAAGATACATATTCTGCTTACCATGGGATCATTGGAAGGGTGTGAATGTTAAATATCAATATAAAGGGATGAAGAATTATTAATACAGTTAAACAATGTAAGAGGGAATAGTGAAAACTGGAACTTAGGTCAATAGTATGAGAGGGATTCAAAAGGTTTGTGGGAAAATTCCATTATCTTTTAATTCCATTTTGCCACAAATGATTTGGAGTCGTATTATACATGTATGGTCAGGGAGAGAGAGAGGGACACGAATTCTGGGAAGAGGAGTTTACAGACATATAACACAACACTAGTTTATGGGTTAGAGAAGGAAAACAAATGTTTTTCACTAAAATAAGTGGTGACACTTAACTCAATCAGAGGCAGAACACTTGAGAGACCTGGCAAAACAAGGAAGCCCCTTTGAGTTCAGTTCTCATTGGTTTCAAAGTACATGCCCTAACAAATTTTAAAGACCGTCAGTTGGCAAGGGAAAATCGAGTATTTGGTAATTTTAGTGTCATTCCTGGGGCTTTCCTAGAGCCATCTGTGAGGTATGTCTTGGCAGAGGAGTAAATTAAATAATTTGTCATTAAGTAATATGCATATTCATGAAAATGTTGTTTACACTTTTTTTTCAGTCCTAGCTAATTACACATGCCAGCATTAACATGTAAATCATCATATAGTTATTCTGCAACACTGCTAAATGACTGAAGAAAATGTAGTTATGGTGTTGGAGAAGACTATTAGAGGTACCACGGACTGCCCGAAGAACAAAGAAATCTGTGTTTGATGAAGAACAACTAGATGCTCCTTAGTAGCCAACATGGCCAGACTTTGTCTCCCATACTTGGAGGGACCAGTCCCTGCAGAAGTACATCATGCTTAGGGAGAACCTCTTGAATTGTATAAAGAATACACTTCTTGAAGTGTACAAACCTTTCCAAACCCCGAGGATTTATGATGAGTCACTCAAATTAAGGTCAATTGGTACGGTCCACTGAATCAAGAAACAAGGGATATTAGGTCTGTGGGCACAGAGAAGCACAGCATCTATGAAATACAAACTTTTGAGGTACATACAATTTTTATTTCCATTTTAAAAAGAAAGAAATTGATGTTAATTAAGGCAACACGGCTTGCCTAAAATCATACCAGCTAGCATGCTGCAAAGCTGAGCTGAGTTCTCTCTGACCTCAACATCTATTTCTTTCTAACACATTATGCTATCACCATGAAAATAGGTACAAGATATTTGAGAAATTGACCAGGCAAGTACAAAAGAGTAGGTTCACAGAAAATATGCAAAAAATGGGGAAGAGTGAGTTGAGAATGGGAAGTAGCAAATAGGAGAAGTTAAAAAGTGGCAAAAGCAAAAGGAAATCCTTAACTTGTCTTTACATCTATCTCCCCCACATAAGAATTGATCCTATGTGAAACTACCCTGGAATCTTGGAGAAAATAAAGATATAAGCCTGGATGTGCAGTGCATTTCGCTGCCAGGTAGGCCAGCATTTAAATTATTCTCTGACAGATACTCTTCCTCGGTAGGGCCTCTATGTAGATATTAGCACAACTGGCCTTTCAAACTAGGGATTACTTTGTGTAAATATTAAACTGAAGAGAAATGTCATTATGTGAACTCTTTGTTTGTTCCTCTGTTGGTCCAGTGAACATTAATGTTTGTAGGAAAAACCGCTTACTGTGGTCGTCCAAGCAAAGAGCACTTGTGTTAGCAATTACCCATTTTGTGAAACCGATGAGGAGAGCACCAGATTGAGCTGCTCTTTTTCTGGAAAATTGGAATGCCTTTTGAGACTGATTGAGGGGGAAAAGAAGGAAAGTCCATCATAAGACCAAAAGACTCAAGATATTTAGCATGAACCAATTTGTGGTGCTGTAGGATAAGCACTGGACAGCTAAACATAAGTTTGAAGGTTCAAACCTACTAGTCACTCTTAGAAAATCCTGTAAGAGTAGCTATGAGTTGGAACTGACTCAATGACATCACTTAACAACAAAACTTTAATTAATGAATTACAGGATTCCCAGATTCCCAGATTCTGCTTAGTAGCAAGGCTGACCAAACATGTAAGTGATCTGAATTAGCATTTGTCAATTGATTTCAGGCATTTGCTCATTGAAACATAAATCTATCTTTAACATGTAATCATTTACATTGAAAAGCATTTTGATTCCTGCCAAAATATAAGTATCCTGAGTCATGGTAATTCCTTTAACAGTTAACTCTTTTTTTCTTTTTTTTTTAAATCACTTGGCTGTTCTAGACTTTTTCATCTAAAATAGAGGTCAGCATGCTTTTCCTAGAAGGGTCAAATAGTAAATATTTTTTAGTTTGCTATGACTTTACGATTCCACTATTGTAGTGTAAAAGCAGCCATAGACAATGTGTCAATGAAAGAGTTCCAATAAAACTTTACCAAAAACATGTTAGACCAATTGGAGTCCTGGTGTGGTATTGTGGGTTAATATGCCAGACTGCTAAGCCATTTGAACTGTAAGGTCAGTGGTTCAAGCTCACCAGCTGCTTCTTGGAAACCCTATACAAGGTCGATATGGGTCAGAATTGACTCAATGGCATTTTACAACAAAAACAATAATCTCAAGAAAAGTTATCTGATAATGAGGTGTGAGATTCCTGAGCAGTGGAAACTGAAGAAAAGCAAGAGGCTGCCCTACAAGGGAGCTAAGAAAGCAAAGGATGTTGTGGTTTTTAGATACCATTGACTCAGTTCTAACACATAGTGATCCTGTGTACAACAGAACAAAACACCACTCAGTCCTGTGCCATCTGCTATGCTTGAGCCCATTTTTGCTGTCACTATACAAATCCATTTCATTGGGGCTCTCTACCTCTTTTTCACTGACCCTCCACTTTACCATGCATGATGTACTTCTGAAGGGACTGGTCCCTCCTGATAATATGTACGAAGTATGAGAGACAAAGTCTGGCCATCTTGGTTTCTAAGGAGCATTCTAGTTGTACTTCATCAAAAACAGGTTTCTTTGTTCTTCTAGCAGTTCATGGTGCCTTTAATAATTTCAGACAAGACCATAACTTACCTGCTTCAATTCTACCATGGTCTTTCTTATTCACTGTCCAACTTTCACATGCATATGAGGTTATTGGAAATACCACTACTTGGGTCAGGAGCACTTTAGTCCTCAAAGTGGTATCTTTGCTCTTGAACATTTTAAAGATGTCTTGTGCAGCAAACTTGCCCAATGCAATACGTCATTTGATTTCTTGACTGTTGCTTCCATGAGTGTTAACTGTGGATCCAAGCAAAATGAAGCCTTTGACAATTTCATTTTTTTTCTCCATTTATCATAATATTATTTACTGGTCCAGTGGTGAGGATATTTGTTTTCTTTATATTGAGGTGCAACCCATACTGAGGCTGTGGTTTTTATCTTTTAAATGTGAATAAAAATTGTATGTATCTCATAAGATTGTATTTCATAGATGATCTGTTTCTCTAGTCTCACAGAAATATTGTCCCTTGTTTCTTGATTCAGTGGACTCCACCAATTGACCTTAATTTGAGTAGCTCACCATAAATCCTCAGGTTTTGGAAAGCCTACACCCAACTATACTTTCTTCAATCATTTAGAAGTGTTGCAGAATCACTACATGGTGATTTATATGTTAAAACTGGTGTGTTTTATTAAGCTGGTGGTAGTGGTTATGTGCTATGGCACTGGTTCCGACTTACAGCGATGCTGCATAGGGTTTCCAAGGCTGTAAATCTTTATGGGAACAGGAGAACAAACAAGATGGCAGATCGGGTGGAACTGCAGTAAGGAGCTCTGTCAGCAACAACACAGAATACAGGACCAAGCAGGCTTAGGGGATGGTCCCATAACTCTGAACCACATATAAAGGAATATTTAGAAGGTTGGAAGGCTTACAGCTAGGGGAATTTGTAGCAGAAGCAAGAAATCCATTGCTTTCTAATTCAAGATGCTGAGCTGCTCCAGAAGCCACCATCTTGGGTGAGACCAAGCAGGAGAAGGATCAGAGTAGCCACGGACGCCTGACAGAACTACGGAGATAAAGGTGTGCACATTCTTTTCTTTTGGTATCTGTTCATTGGTCCCTTGCTGTCTGCACACGTCCACTCTGATGACTATAGGGGTGCTTGAGCTAGTGGACACCCCAGCCCCACCCTCGGAGGGTTCTACTACGCATGTGCACAGTTCTCCTCAAAATTTAAAGAGATAGTTTCCACTTAAAACCAAACGGCCATAGCCAGCACTGAACTGTTTGTAACAAGAAAAAAGGCCTGAACAGCGATTGTGGCATGCAATAGGCAGACAAAAAAGGAAATAGGCTGAAAATTAAATCCTAGGTTACATCAAAACAACCAACAGTGGTATCTTGAAATTTCTCAAGAAGAAGAGTGAAAAGGGAA
>NW_006408569.1:16968044-16981242 GCF_000296735.1 Chrysochloris asiatica | reverse complement strand
AGAGAGAAGAGGAAGGGCTGGTTGGTCCAAAGTGAGGTAAGACTTGAGGATACTTGAGCCCATGGACAAGGACTTAGCCACAGATGGCTAGAGCTGAGAGTAAAGCATCCAGCTGATATGAAGTGAGGGGAGATGCAAAAGAACACACCAAACTTGACCTAGCCTTGATGGCTCGATAATTAGAACTCGCCTAGGTAAGACTGATAAAGGAATCAAAGGTAAATTGCTTCAATTTGATGAACCTGACCTACACTCAGAGCAGTAGTTACTCTAAATACCAACAGAGAGGGAAAGAGTCTTCAAATCAAATATCAATGCTATCCCCCTGTATACACGGTAGATAGGGACGGAGAACTTAGACATTGGCTACCTAAAATGAGGGGGCAATAAAGGCACGAAGTGACTGGCTTAAAAGGTTTCAAGACGGAGTTTAGTTTAAGAGTATGGGTGGAAGAAAGAGTCCCCACTGGATAGCTGTCATCTTGTCTAGATGGGTCTGGTGAAAAGAGATGGGGATAAGATTCGTAAGATTCAATAGTGAATAATTGTTATCATCACTAATTGCGACTGTCACAATTGTAAAGGTAGAAGCTTTGTTACAAAAACAGGTGAGTGGTTAATCTTACAGTCCAGAAACAGAACCCTAGGATCATCAAGAGAGGAACACACAAACAGAATGCAGGACCTTATCCAGAAAAGCAGCAATGCCAGAGATGGAGGCAGAGATGGGGGCATGGAGACGGGGAGTGGCTGAGGACTCTAGATTCATGGACTAAGAAGAGAGGGACTAAGAGCTGGAGGCCAGGAGCAGACTTTCAGAATGTGCCCTTTGGAGATGCAAATTATTATATATGCCTGATTGGCTTTTTTGTTTGTCTGTTTATTTTTAAAAAGCTAAAGTGGATAGAGAGAAATATGGTTAACTGATGGTACATGGAGGGGATTATAATCATTGTGATGTAACAAAGTGCATGATTTGTTGAATGTAAAACTGATGATATGCCCTGTAAACTTTCACTCAATATACAATAAAAACCTTAAATTAAAAAAAGAAAAAAATCTTTATGGGAACAAAAAGCCTTTATTAAGGTAGGACGGGGGGTGGGGGGGTGGGTGGAGGTATAAGAAGTATCTGTGTGAATATGCATGTTACTTAATGACAAATTATTTAATTTGCTCCAATGCCAAGACTCCCCTCACAGATGGTTCTAGGAAGTCCCCGGGAATTACACCAAAATTAACAAATACTCAATCTTTCTTTGCCCACTAGAGGTTTTTAAGTCCTTTTCAATTTCATCTAGCAAGGTTGTATCATCAGCGTGTTGTTAATGAGTCTTCCTCCAAGTATGAGTTCTTCAGACAACCAAATTCCAAAAGAAGATTTTATTTAGAGAACAGTGACTTTTCTATAAATGGTTTCAGGAATTCACTTGTTTTTGTAAAGTAGGTGTTCACCTTTGATGAGATTTTCAAAAGGAATTCATAAGGCCCCAAAAGGTAAAAGGCTGTAGCATGAAAGTTTACCTTCCCCTGGCCAGCTAATTAGCCCAGTCTTCAAGTGAAACTCAGTGACTAATATTACCTTCACTCAAAATTTCCTACACTCTTCCTAGAGAACATATATGTGTTCCCCATTTTGTTTCCTCTAAATTTCTGTTATGGATAATTATTTATAATAATTATAAAATAGTATTTATTCATTGGATAAAATATCCATTTTTAACCAGACCTAGTTCATGAAAACAAAATTATGTACTTGTGTATTATCAGACACTGGGTCTATCTTCTATCATTTTATTATTTACATGAATCAATTCTAGAAATATGGGGGAAGGTTTTAAAAAGTTCTTGGGGAAACAAACAAACAAACAAACACATTATCTTTCAATTCCATTTTCCATATACTTTTTAAATCCCCTTTTACAGAAATGTTGTTGTTGTTGTTAAGTGCCATTGATTCAGTTCTGACCCCTAGGGTTTCTGAGGAGTGGCTGGTGAGCATGAACCACCGAACTTGAGGATCAAACCAACTTTGCTGTCCAGCACTTTAACCCACAGCACCCACCACACCAGGACTCCTTTATAGAGATATATGGTAATCATAATCAGCTTTACTCAAAAACAGAAACAGTAGATAGAGGGATTGGAGCTGCAATTTGGGGCACAAAAAAAGTAAATTTCAAATTTCAATTTCAAATCTACATGTAAAAATTTTGAAAGTTATCATTATCATAATTATTATAGCAAAGAGTTGGATTAACTGAAAATTAACATGTATTCTTGGGCCCATAAGAGAACTGACATCACAGATCAAATCAGCACCCCCAAATCTGGAGAGACAGTCAAATCAGAGAGACACAGTTCCCTAAATTTTTTTACCTGAAGTAGAAGCCTCTGAATCAGTAAGTTGTTGTTATAAGTTGTTGTTGTTAAGTGATGTTAAGAGTCAGTTCCAACTCATAACGAATCTGTATAGGATTTCTGAGTTTTTAAATCTTTGTTGAAGCAGAAAACCTCACCTTTCTCCCACAGAGCAGCTGGTGTGCTCGAACCACTGACCTTGTTGGTTTGCAGTCCAGTCTTTACTGTATGAAGCCACCCACACTACTGTTATAAATAAAGACATTTGAATTATTATTTTTACAAATGTCTGAAGGCTGACAGTGAGAAACTACTGAGGATGCAGTCATATAAAGGCCCACACACTTATGTGGGCTTTCAGCACAGGAATCCACTAGGTTTTACTAATGATAGATGAGAAAGATTCCCTCATTGTTCTGGCTGGAGAAGAGAAAGAATAGTCACTTTGAACCCTACCAGATTCTTCTCCCTAACAAAAGCCTCATTTCTATGGGAAAGGAATTCACCAGAGGATAATTCAGAAACTTTATTCTTCTACTTGAGAGAAGAAAATTCAATACCAGCTTCCTCCTTACTGTCTCAACTAAGCAAAAATATGTATATATAGTCAACAAGGGGCAGGGTTTCAAGAAAGTAGTATAGAAAAGGATCCCTGTAACCATGGAAGGGAGTAGAAGACAGAAGTAAAGAGAGCTATAATCTGGAGGAGAGAGAGAAACACTTGTGAATGCCACATTTTTGAGACACAAAACCATTAAAATTATTTTGACTTAATAAAAAAGTTATAGAATATTCCTTTTCCCCCATAAACTAGTACCACACCAAGGTTGTTCCAACATAACAGTGGATTGCAATGGAAAGAACTTCAAGATACTGACTCTCTAAGAGGAGTATAAAAGGAAGGCCCAAAGCCAAGAGGAGAGAGGAAAACAAGTGTATTGGATCAATTTGAAGTCTATATAAGCTATGCTGTTGTTGTTAAGTGCCGTCAAGTCGGTTCCAACTCATAGCAACCCTGTATAGGGTTTCTGAGGAGTGGCTAGTGAGCTTGAACTGCTGACCTTGCGGTTCAAACCGACCTTGAAGTTCAAACCGACCTTGCAGTCCAACGCGTTATCCCACAGTGCCACACCAAGACTCCTATATAAGCTGTGCTGTTGTTGTTGTTAAATGCCATCCAGTTGGTTCTGACCCATAGCGACCCTGTATAAGGTTTCTAAGGAACATCTGGTGAGCTTGAACCCTCGACCTTATGGCTCAAACTGACTTAAGCTATATTTACAGAAAAATTAAACATAGTCCATCTTCTGTTGTTGTTATCAGATGTCACTGAGTCAATTCTGGAAAACTTTCTAGTCAGATTGAAATAAGCCCTCACACTAAAAAACTATTTACCTCAGTTTCTATTACCCAATTCATTTCTTATTTTGTACAAAACATTATAAGTCATATCAAAAGACAAGAAAAAAAACTACATTCTGAAAAGACAAAGCAATCATCAGAACAAGATTCAGATATGTGACAAATGTTGAAATTATCTGACAGGGAGTTTTAAATAGCTATGATTAATATATGTAGGGGCTCTAATAGAAAAAACAACATTCAAGAACAAACTGACATTTTAAGCAGAGATGCAAACTATAAGAAAGTTAAAAGGAAATAATAGAAATTAAAAACACAGGAACAAAGATCAATGCTTCTCATGGACTCATCAGACCATTGAACATGATTGAAGAACAATCACTGAGTTTGCTGTTAATACAAATTTCTTAAAATGAAATGCAATGTTAATAAAAAATGAAATAAAGAACAAAGTGTCTAAGAATGATAAGTATAACATATAGCTAATTGGAATACCAGTAGGCAAAAAAAGAGATAGAGCAAAGGAAATACTTAAATTAATAATGATAGACACCAAATCACATATTACAAAAGCTCAGAGAACACGAAACAGGATATAAACAATATTAACAACAACAAATTACCTAGGCATATCACATTCAAACTACAGAAAACCAAAGACAAAGAGAAAAATATTGAAAGAAGCCAGATAAGCAAAACAGTTTACCTAGAGGTAAATAAGGATAAGAATTAAAACAAAACAAAAATACCAATATAGAATTACATATCCAGCAAAATCATGCTTCAAATGTGATGTTGTTGTTGACGTTGTTAAGCGCCATCGAGTTGGTTCCAACCCATAATGACCCTGTATAGGGTTTCCAAGGAGCAGCTGGTGAGCTTGAACTGCTGACCTTGAAGTTCAAATGGCTTTGCAGTCTGGCACATTAACTCACAGCGCCACACCAGGATTCTATGCTCGGATTAAAGACTCATAAACATATAAATTTATCGAGTTGCTGTTGTTACGTGCCGTGGAGTCGGTTCCAACTCATAGCAATGCTGCACAGGGTTTCCGAGGCTGTAAATCTTTACGGAAGAAGAACACTCATCTTTCTCCCGCGGAACAGCTGGCAGTTTCGAACTGCTGACCTTGTGGATCGCATCCCGATTTGTAACCACTACGCTACGAGAGCTCCTTGAATTTATCTAGTAGAGTCTACTAAAGTGGTGGTGGTAGTGGTTATATGTCTTAGAGTCAGTTCTGACACATAGAGATACTGTGTAGGGTTTCCGAGGCTATAAATTTTTACAGGAGCAGATACCTTCATCTTTCTCCCAGGGAACAGCTGGTGGTTTCAAACTGCTAACCATGAGATTAGCAGCCTGACTTGTAATCATTAAGCTACCAGAGCTCCTTTCTATTATGTTGTTGTTGTTAGGTGCCATCGAGTTGGTACCGACTCATAGCGACTTTAAGCATAACAGAATAAAACACTATCCGTTCCTGGGCCAATCTCACAATTGTTGCCACGCTTGAGCCCATTAATGCTGCCACTTTGCCAATCCATCCTGCTGGGGATCTTCCTCTTTTTCTCTGAACCTCCACCTTACCAAACATGATATCCTTCTCCAGCGACTGGTCCCTCCTGACAATATGTCGGAAGAATGAGAGACAAAGATTGGCCATCCTGGCCTCCAAGGAGCACTCTGGTTGCACTTCTTCCAACACAGCCCATGGTACTTTCATATTCTCCTCCAACACCATCACTCAAATGCATCAATTCTTCTATGGTCTTTCATATTCACTGTCTAGATTTCACATGCATATGAGGTCATTGAAAATATCATGGTCAGGCGCACCTTAGTCCTCAAGCTGACATATTTGCTCTGCAACACTTTCAAAAGGTCTTGTGCAGCAAATTTGCCTAATGCAATATGTCATTTGATTTCTTGACTGCTGCTTTCATGAGTGTTGATGAAGAATGAAGTCCTTGACAACTTCAATTTTTACCAATTGATAAGATTGTTGTTTATTGGTCCACTGGTGAGGATTTTTGTGTGTTTTTTTACATTGAGATGCAATCCATACCGAAAGCTGTGGTCTTTGATCTTCATCAGTAAGTATTTTAAGTCCTTTTCACTTTCAGAAACAAGGTTGTAGCATCTGCATATCGCAGGTTGTTAATGAGTCTTCCTCCAATCCTAATGCCATGTTTTTCTTCATATAAGCCAGTTTCTCGGATTATTTCTTCAACATACAGGTTGAATAAGTATGGTGAAAAAATACAACCCTGTTGCACAGCTTTCCTAATTTTAAATCATTTGGTGCTCCCATGTTCTGTTCAAACAACTGACTCTTGGTACATGCACAGATTCCTCATGAGCACAATTAAGTGTTCCAGAATACTCATACTTCTCAATGTTATCCATAGCTTGTCATGATCCACACAAAAGCCTTTGCATGGTCAAAAAGCACAGGTAAACACCTTTCTGGCATTCTCTGCTTTCAGCCAAGATCTTTCAGACATCAGCATGATATCCCTCACTCCACGTCCTCTTCTGAATCCAGATTGAACCTCTGGAAGTTCTCTGTTAATGTATGTTTGCAGCTGTTTCTGTATTACCTCTAATACATTTCCCACATGGGATAGCAAAGATACTGTCTGATGATTTTCGCATTCTATTGGGTCACCTTTCTTTGGAATGGGCACAAATACAGATCTCTTATAAATTTCTTGCCATAGATTAGTGATTCTCTCCAGTGAAACCTAACTTTCTTGAAAGATTTCTGTTTTTATTCCATCAATTCCTGGTACCTTGTTCTTTGCCAATTCCATGAATGAACATTAGACTTCTTTCAGTATCACCGGCTCTTGATCACATGCTACCTCTTGAAATAGTTGAATATCAATCATTTTTTTTTGGTACAATGACTCTGTGTATGCCTTCCATTTTCTTTTGATGCTTTACGCATCATTCAAAAATTTGTCCAGAGAGTTCTTCAGTAACAAAAAG
The DNA here is from genome assembly GCF_000296735.1 of Chrysochloris asiatica. Lineage (NCBI taxonomy): Eukaryota > Metazoa > Chordata > Mammalia > Afrosoricida > Chrysochloridae > Chrysochloris > Chrysochloris asiatica. The sequence continues at coordinate 16,974,522 of NW_006408569.1, read as the reverse complement.
TCAAGGCTTAATTTTTTTCTTTCAGTTCCCCCAGTTTGAGAAATGTTGAGCATGTTCTTCCCTTTTGGTTTTCTGACTCCAGATCTTTGCATATTTTGTTGTAATACTTGACTTTGTCTTCTTGAACTGACCTTTGAAATTTTCTGTTCAGCTCTTGTACCTCCTTATTTCTTTCATTTGCTTTAGCATCTCTACACTGGAGAGCAAGTTTCAATATCTCTCTGACATCCATTTTGATCTTTTACTTCTGTCTTGTCTTCTTCTTGACTTTTGCTTTCTTCAGGTATAATGTTCTTGATGTCATCCCACAACTCTTCTGGTTTCTGTCTTTAGAGTTTAATGTATCAAATCTGTTCTTCAGATGATCTCTAAATTCAGGTGGGATATATTCAAGGTCATATTTTGGTTCTCGTGGGCTTGTTTTCATTTTCTTCAGCTTCAGTTTGAATTTGCATATGAGCAATTGATGGTTTGTTCCACAATCTGCCCCTGGCCTTGTTTTGACTGATGATATGGCTCTTTTCCATTGTCTCTTTCCGCAGATGTAGTCAATTTGATTTCTATGTATTCCATCTGGCGAGGTCCATGTGTATAATTGTCTCTCATACTGTCTAAAGAAGGAATTTGGAAATGAACAAATCATTGATTTTGCAAAATTCTATCATGCGTTCTCCAGCATAATTTCTATCACCAAGGCCATATTTTCCAACTACTGATGCTTCCTCTTTGCTCCCAACCTTTGCATTCCAATCACCAGTAATGATCAATATATCTTGATTGCATGTTTGATCAATTTCAGATTGAAGAAGTTGGTAGAATTCTTCTATTTAATCCTCACTGGTTTTAGTGGTTGGTGCATGAATTTAAATAATAGTGGTGTTAACTGCTCTTTCCTGTAGGAACATGGCTATTATCCTATCACAGTCATTGTTGTACCTTTTGACAGATCTGGATATGTTGTTTTTTTTTTTTGACAATGAATGCAACACCATTCCTCTTCAATTTGTCATTCCCGGCATAGTATACCATGTGTTTGTCAGATTCAAAATGGCCAATACCAGTCCATTTCAGATCACAAATGCTTAAGATATCGACATTTATGCATTCCATTTATTTTTTACAATTTCCAATTTTCCTAGATTTATACTTCAGACATTCCATGTTCTGATTATTAATGGATATTTATAGCTGTTTCTAGTCATTTTGATTTGTGCCCCATCAGCAAATGAACATCCCAAAGGCTTTACTACCACAGGCTTTACTTCATTCACATCATCACAGTCAACTCTACTTTGAAGAGACTGTTCTTTCCCAGTGGCATTTTGAGTGCCTTCCAACCTGAGGGGCTCATTTTCCAGCACTATATCTGACAGTGCTACTTTGCTACTCTTAAGGTTTTCAGTGACTAAATATTCAGAAGTAGTTTGTCTTTCCTTCTTTAGTCTGTGTTTGTCTGCAAGTTCACCTGAAACCTGTCCACAGTGAGTGACCCTGCTGGCATTTGAAATACCCATGGCATACCTTCTAGAATCACAGCAACTCACAAGCCACACAGTACAACAAACTGACAGATGAGTGGTTATATTAGCACAAAATAACTAGGACACACAGTTTTATGCCTTCTTATAGAACTGACCACTTTCTAATGTTTTTTACCTTATCACATTTTTAACTAAGGTATACTAAGACCTACAGGACCATAAATGTGGTAACTTAGAAGAAATGGATCAATTCCTTGAAAGATACATTTTCAAAACTCAGTTGATTAAAAAAAGATAATATGTACAAGCCTCTATTAAAGGAGTCCTGATGTGGTGCTGTGGGTCATTGCACCAGAATTCAAAGCCATTTGAACTGGAAGGTCAGTGGTTCAAACTCACCAGCAGCTCCTTGGAAACGCTATACAGGATCCCTATGGGTTGGAACCAACTCAATGGCACTTCCAACAACAACAACAATAACAACAAAGGAATAATAAAAAATAAAAAAAGTAAGTAAAAGTGTAAACCAGACCCAGGTGGTTTTACTGCTGCATATCAAAAGATATTAAGAAAGAGCCAAAATTTATTTTAAAGTGTACACAATGTCTTACAGAAGCACATTTAAAAAAAAAAAAAAGGCAGCACTTTTCAAATTATTCTATGTGGCCAGATTTACATCAATACCAAAACCACACAAACACATCAAAAGAAGACTACAAGCTAATATCGCTCATGAACATAAGTGCAACATGAACATATGTGCGAAGTTATTTTGAAATATTAACAGATCAAGTTGAGTAGCACTTAAAAATGATAATATAGTGCATTCAAATAAGTTTCTTTTCAGGAATGCAAGGCTAGTTCAACAAGCATGAATAAATTAATGCCCTTCTACCTGTTAAACTGCATTTAATAAACATATGATTATTTCGATTATTGATGTTATTGTTAAGTGCTGTCAAGTCTCTTCTGATTCATAGCACACAATATAGGGTTTCCAAGGAGTGGCTGGTGAGTTTGAACCGCTGACCTTGTAGTTGAAACTGACAATGAGGTCCAGTGCTTATACTATGATGCCAAACCAGGACTCCAATTATACCAATATATATCAAATATGTACCACTATATATCTATACTGATCGATACTGATTTATTAATTGATGCATAAAAATGATTCAACTAAACTCCAAACCCATTCATAATAAAAAACTGCAAACATAAAATAAAAGATACTGTCCTTAATCTAATAAAGGTGACATGAAAAACCTACAAATAACATTGCACTTAATGGTACTGAATATTTTCCATTTATGATCAGTTCATTTTTGTGTGAGCTGTAATTTCTTTGTGCAAGTGCTTTAATTTTGTAAAATTCATATAGACATTGAATTATCCCAGCACCATTTAATTCTGTCTCTATTTGATCTCTAGACTGTCCCATTGATGAATATCTATTATTTCAGCATTAATTACCATAGTCCTAATTATTATACTTTTATAGTAATTATTGAACTTGAGTAAAATAAATCTTCCCACTTTTTTTTTTTCTTTTTCAGTATTGTCTTGATTACTCTACTTCCTTTGTCCTATAAATTTTAGAATCAGTTTGCTGATAGATTAAAAAAAAGTTTGCTGAAATTTGTATTGGTGTGCATTGAATCTATAAATTAAATTGGGAATAACTGACATCTTAATAATATTGAGGTTTCCAACATGAACACAGAACTTATCTCATTATTTATAACTTCTTTTATTTCCTTCATCAATGTTTCATCAATTATCAGGAATACAGGAAGAGTGTTGTCTCTAACCATGTATACTCAATATTGTACTTTAAGTGATAGCTAGTGAAAGAAGACAAAAAAAAGAAAATATATACACATTGAACAGAAAGAAATAAAGCTATCTTTAATTGCAGATGACATGATTGGCCTATATAGATTATCCCAAAGAATCCTAAAAACAGAAATGAAAACCTACAACTAATAAGCTAGTAAATCTATGTCACAGTACAAAATCTAGGTCAATTTACCAAATTTAATTGCTTTCTTCTACACCAGCAATAGAGTCCTGGTGTGGCACTCTATGTTAATATGCTGGAATTCAAAGTCAGTTTGAACCACAATCTCATGGTTCAAGCTCATGAGCCACTCCTCAAAAACCCTATACTGGGTCACTCTGGGTCAGAACTGACTCGATGGCACTTAATAAGAACAACATCAGCAATGATTAACTGTAATTTGAAATTTTCAAAATGCGACTTGACAGCACTTAACGACAACAACATGTTCAATAAGACCATAAACAAATTATATGCTTACGTATAAAAATTATAAAATATATGAGGGGATTTTAAAAGTTCATGAAAAAAATACCTTTGTCTTTTAAATTTATTTTCCTTCAAACTTTTTGAAGCCCCTTCCTATATAGATGTGCATCAAAAAATAAAACATTGATGAAAGAAAAATAAAAATAAGTTCTTTGTTCATGGATTGGAATGCTCTATATTATTAAGATGTCAGTTATTCCCAATTTTATTTATAGATTCAATGTGTACCGATAAAAATTTCAGCAAACTTTGTTTTACCTATCAACAAACTGATTATAAAATTTATAGGACAAAGAAACTAGAATAATCAAGACAATGCTAAAAAAGAAAAAAAAAAGTGGGAAGAATTATGTTATTCAATTTCAAGAATTACTATAAAAGTATAATAATTAAGACTGGTAATTATTGCTGAAACAGTAGACATCCATCAATGGGATGGACAAGAGACTAAAGAGAGAAAGTATTAAATGGTGCTAGGAAAACTCAATGTCTACATTAATTTTCAAAAAATACAGTACTTAGACACAGAAGTTACAGCTCACACAAAAATTAACTTGAAAGGGATTATATATCTAAATGTAAAATGAAAAATTTAAAAACTTATAGGAAAAATCTTTGTGAATTTGTATTTAGTAATGAGTTTTAGATTCAGCAGTAAGGCCATGAATCAAGAAAGAAAAAAAAATGATAAACTGAGTTTCTTTCAATATTGAAATTTTTGTTCTATGTAAACACTGTATAAAGATAATGAAAAGGTAAACCCCCTTCTTTTCCACTGCAAAAAAAATATTTATGAATTAAGTCATTAAAAAGCATTAAAACTTAGCGATAAGAAAACAAGCAACCTAATTGGAAAATGGGCAGAAGATTTGAACAAATGCCTCATTGAAGTTATACAGATAAAAATATGTATTTGAGGAATGCTTACAAGATGGCAAACTAGGCAGACACACCTTAAGGACCCTCTATAACAAAGATATGAGAGACAAAAGGATGGAGACACAGATGAAAATCCTGGAACCCTGAACTTCAGAGGAAAGGTTAGAGAAGTGGATTGAGTGCTTGCTTGGAAGAGAAGCTTAGCAGGGACAGAGATATAATACAACCATCTGGAACTTTTGTGAGCAGTTTTGGCAATCAACGGTGGCCTGGCAGAGCAGATTCACATAGGCAACAAGACAGGTGTGATTCCATTTTTTCCCTATGCTCCCCTGGTGACCAAGGTTGTGGCTAGCTCCCACCCTCACGTACCCCCAGTGCAGACTCTGCTCTCTGAGAGTTCAAAGTCATGTGGTTGGGAGCCACACCAATGTGAAGTGGTGCCTGGATTGAGGTGGGATTCATTCCAGACCTATAGAACCCACAGAACCACAAGACAAACATTCAACAAGTCATTCAGCACCCAGCTGCCCTGTGGTCCTAACAGACATTGAAACACCCTCCATTAAGGGTCTCAGTCAACTACTTCTCAAATTAAATGCCCTAAACATAGATAACACCAAGTGTAACAGGAACTCCATCTAGGACCAGAATTTCCACTGCCGCATGCCTCTCACACCCACTTCATGAGCTCTTTGGTTTACAGGATCCCCCTAGAGTTTTCTCCTCCCTGGGTCCAATTTTTGTTTTTGTGTGTTTTCTTGGGATTTGGTTTTTCTTTTGGTTACTTCAATGATTTTGATTGTTGTTTCTCCTCCTCCATCTCTTTCCATTCTCTTAAATTTTATCCTTCTTTTCTTTTTATTTTTCTTCTGTTCCTTATTTCCCCTCTTTATTTACTGTTTTCTACTCTATTCCTCATTTCATCTTCCCTCTCCCTGATTTTTCTAAATATTTATTATTATTTCTTCCTTTAAGTTTTTTCTCCTATAGCTCCATTTTTCTGTCATATGTATATATATATTTCTCTCTTGGCACTGTGGGATAAAGTTTGGTTTTAATCTTATACAAGGTCACTATGAGTCAGAACCAACCCAACTGCACTTAACAACAACATAGCTCTGTTTTCCTGTCACTCTTTTCTCTTTTTACATATTATATTTATATATTTTCTGGTTTCTGTCTGTTTTTAATTATTTTTTCTTCTTTTCATTGTTGATTGCTTGCTTGTTTATTCTGTTTTGCTTCCAAGAATGTATGTGTGTGTAGGAGGCATTTCTCTTTGCCACGCAACAGAAGACAGCAACCTTGCCCATACAACACAGCCCAAATTTTTCCCTCTGTAACTCCACCTACTGAACAAGAGGCAATATCAGCTTCTATACCAACTGATCAACAATAGTAGTCAACACCAGCCAAAACCACCATGAAACTGATTCTTTGAAATGATTAATGAAATTGATAAATCATTGGCAAATCTAACAAAAGAGATTAAGGTAAAGATATAAGTCACACAAATAAGAAATTATATGGGTGATGTTATAACAAAACCAAGAGAAATAAAAAGGCTAATAAAAGAATACTATGAAGCATTGTATTCCAACAAATTTGGAAACCTTAGAAGAAATGGACAAATTTCTAGAAACACGACTTACCTAAACTAACACAGACTGAAGTAGAAATCTTGAACAGTCCTAGAACAAGAGAAGAAATTTGTCATTAAAAGACTCCAAAATAAAAGAAATCCAGGCCCAGATGACTTTACTGGTGAATTCTGCCTAATATTCAG
>NW_006408569.1:16960010-16967783 GCF_000296735.1 Chrysochloris asiatica | reverse complement strand
TGAAACAAGCATAATTCTAACAGCAAAACCAGGCAAAGACTTGACTGAGAAAAAAAATTATAGACCAATATCACTCATGAGCATAGAAAGAATTCTCAACAGAATCCTAGCCAATAAAATACAACAATAAATCAAATAGCAATAACATGTCATGACCAACTGGGATTCATATCAGGTATGTAGGAATGTTTCAATATTAGAAAAACAATCAATGTAATCCACCACAGGAAAAAACACAGGAAAAATATTATATTATCTTATCAATTGATGCAAAAAGGCATTTGTCAAAATCCAATGCTCATTCTAGATAAAAACACTCCACAACATAGGAATAGAAGGGACATTCCTCAATTTAAATAAGGACATATATATAAAACCAACAGTCAACATAACTCTCAATAGTGAGACACAGAAGTCATTCTCCTTGTAAACAGGAACCAAACAAGGGTGGTTTTGTTTAATACCACTTCTATTCAATTTCATGCTGGAAGTCTTAGCCAGAGTTTCAAGATATGAAAAAGAAATTAAACTTATCCAAATCAGCAAAAAAAGAAGTAAAAGTCTGTATTTGCAGATGATATAATGCTATATTTAAAATCACAAAGACTCCATATGAAAATTACTGGAACTCATCGATAGATTCAGAAAAGTGGCAGGGTACAAGATCAAAATACAAAAACAATTTGGATTACTTTACATTAATAAAGAGAGCTCTGAAAAGGAAATCAGGAAAACACGACCATATTCAATAGTCACCCAAAAGATGGAATACTAGAGAATAATTCTAATCAGAGAAACAAAAGACTTATACAAAGAAAACTATAAAGCAAGAAACCAAACCAAACCAAAACAAAAACCACCCTGTAGAAATGGAGGAATATACCATGCTCATGGATTGAAAGACTTTACATTGTGAAAATGTCAACACTACCCAAATCAATCTATAGATATAATGATACCCCAATCCTGATTCCAACACCATTCTTTAAAGAGATGGAAAAACTAACAACTGGACCAGCAAATAACATCATGATAAATGAAGAAATTATTGAAGTTGTCAAAGACTTCATTTTGCTTATATCCAGTATCAATACTCATGGAAGCAGTAGTTAGGAAATCAAATGACATAGTGCATTAAGAAAATCTGAGGCACAAGACCTCTTTTAAAGTGTTCAAGACCAAAAATTTTTGTTTGAGTATTAAGGTATATCTGACCCAAGCCATGGTATTTTCAATTTCCTCATACACATGTGAACGTTAGACAATGACTAAGGAAGACTGTAGAAGAATTGAATCTTCTTATTTAATGTTCTTATATTAAAAGTAGCATGGACTTTGAGAAGGATAAATCTGAGTTGGACGATGACATGGAGAGATGGAGCAGCTGGGGACTTTAGACCCAGAGAGGGAGAGGAGCTGTGTGCTGAGGACTGGGGTGGGGGGGGGGTGGGGTTGGGGGGACAGGGGGACAGACATGTAGGATATACCCTTTGGTTGACTGATAATGAATGGAGGGGATTGTGACCATCAATGAAATGATATACAATAGGATGAATGTAAAACTGATGTTCTCCCATGTAAACTATCACATAATTCACAATAAAACATTAAAAAAGAAATCTGAGTTGGAAGAAGTAGAACCAGAATGCTCTTTAGAAGTTTGGATGGCCAGACTTCATCTCTCACACTTCAGACATATTATTAGAAGAAGACTGGTCACTAGAGAAAGACATCCTTGGTAAAATGGAGGGTCAGCCTGTAAGAAGACCCCCAGGGATATGGATTGACACATTGGCAGCAGCGATGGGCTCAAGCATAACAATTGCAAGGATGGTGTGGCACAAGGCAGTGTTTTGTTCTGTTGTGCATAGGGTCACCATGAGTCAGATATGAGTGGACAACATCTAACAACAAACTTTATATGGAAAGGAAAGAAGCCCCGGATAATCAAAGCATTATTAAAAACTAAGAACAAAGCCTCTCAATTCCTGATCTCAAAACATACAATAGAGACATAGGAATCAAAGCAGTCTAGTACTGGTATCATGCAAGACACAGGCATCAATCAAACACAACTGAAATCCCAGAAGTAAATCCATCCAGCTACAGTCTTTGGGAGGAAAGGCCAAAATGCATTGAACAGAGAAACATAGTCTCTTCAACAAATGGTGCTGGCAAAATTTGAAATCCATTTACAGAAAAATGAAACAAGACCGATATCTTTCACATTATATAATCCAAACTCAACATGGATTAAAGACCTAAGTGTAAGCACAAATTGGCCTCTAACCTCAAGATCAGCAGTTTAAAACTACCAGCTGTTCTGTGGGACAAAGATGAGGATTTCTTCTCTCATAAAGATTTATAACCTCAGAACCCCTTTACAGGGTTGATATGAGTCAGAACTGACTCCATGGCACATAATCAACCAAACAAAAGAACTATAAAAATCATCAATACAAAAATAGGAACAAACTTAGGGGCTCTGACACGTGGCATAAACAAGCTAATTGAAAACACACAAAAGGACAAAATAGATGACTGAGACTTCCTAAAAAGAACCCACAGACTGGGAAAAAAAAATGTTTGGCAACAACATAGCAGACAAATGACTAGTCTCCAAAATGTATAGAACACTTCAATACCTCAACAAGGAGACAAATAATCCAATTTAAAAACGAGAAAAGGATATGAACCGACACTTCTCCAAAGAAGAAATTCAAGCAGCCAACAAATATATGAAGAAATGCTCACAATCATTAGCCATTAGAGAGATGCAAATCTAAACAATGAGATATCATCTTATTACAGCATTAACAGCAAAGTTCAGAAAAACAGATAACCAGTGCTGGATAGGGTGTGGGGAGACTGTGGCCCTAATACACTGCTTTCAAGACTGTAAAATGGTACAACCACTGTTGAAAAGCACTGTGCTTTTTCAAAAACCTGGAAATAGAAATACCATATGGCTCAGCAAATCCTCAACTGGTATATAGTCTCAAGAAATCAGAGCTGTTATACACAACTAGATATATACACACTCATGTTCATTGTAGAACTATTCACAATAGCAAAAAATGGAGACAGCCTAAATATCCATCAACAGAAGACATTTTGGTATATACACACACTGGAATATTACACAGCATTGAAGAATAATGACAAATCTGCAAAAAAACTCACAACATGGATGAACCTGGAGGACATTATGCTGAGTGAAATTAGTCAATTACAAAAGGACAAATATTGTATGAGATTACTGTTATAAAAAGTTAAGAAAACATTTTATTGCTAAATGGGAAGGCTGGACTTATTCATGGGTTAGTGGGTAGATACATGTTAACATGGGTGACAGAGTAGGCAATATAACACAAGAGGGAGGTTGGTAGAGGAAAGATGAAGGTAACAGGAGACACAAGGAGGAATGAAAGAGTTAAAGGAAATAGAGGTAAATAGGATCAGCACTGGACTGTGAACCACAAAGTCAGCACTTCAAACCTACCAGTTGCTCCTCAGAATCCTATACAGTGTTGGAACCAACTTGATGGCACTTAACAACAATTACACTGTTAACTGATGGTACATGTAGGGTATTGCAATCATTGTAATGAAGCAAAGTCTATGGTTTTCTGAAAGTAAAACGATGATCAGTTCCATAAAATTTCACTCAATACACAATAAAAAGTTTCATATATATATATATATATGAAAAGATGTTCAACATAATCTGTTTTTAAATCCCAAACCCAAACCCACTGCCATTGAGTTGATTCGTACTTATGAAAATTCTGTATAGGGTTTCTCAGGCTATAAATCCTTATGAGACCAGAAAGCCTTATCTCTCTCCTGCAGAGTAGCTGGTGGTTTCAAACTGTGAACTTTGTGGTCAGCAGTCCAGTGCTTATCCTACAGACACCACACTCCTATACCTCTATGAGAATGGTTCAAAATTATAAATAAATAAGTCTGAAAACATCAAATACTGTCAAGGATGCAAAGCAACAAGTACTCTCATTTGCTGGTGGGAATGTAAAATGGTCCAGACACTTTGGAAGACAGTTTGGCATTTTCTCATAAATACAAACATAATCTGACCGTATGATCAAGCAATCATGCTCATAGGTATATATCTAACTGATTAGAACAATTGTGTCCACACAGAAACCTTCACATGAATGCTTATATTGGCTATATTCATAATCACCAAAAACTAGAAGCAATCAAGATGTATTTTAATATATGAATGGATAAATAAACCATGATACACCTAAACAATGGAATATTATCTAATAACAAAAATCAATGAACTGTCAAGACATGCTAATAAATGCCTAGAGGCACCCCCTCCACCAGCAAGTCTCAGCCCAAAGATGCTCTTTAGGTCCGCAAACCCAGCTCCACCAAAGTGTTCAAAGACACCACACTCTCCCAGGTAGTCTTCTGAAAGTAATCAGCATTCTCACTCCATTGGTCCAGAAGCCCATGACATCATCTTCTTCTGTCAGTCTCCTGGTTCTGCTGCCATTGTTTCCCTGCCATTGCTTCTCACTGTCCTAAGCCATCTCAGCAAGGTTTTATAGCGCTCTCTCTCTGCCTCCTGGGTTGAAGAGGTTCTCAGCACAAGAATCCCAGATTCAAAGGATATACTCCAATCCTGGCTATTTTTTTCTTGGGGGCCATAGATTTGCTTTTCCCACCTCTGGAATGGCTCATTTTAAGCCTAGAGGGGTGGCAAAATTAACCAGTATACCTTATTTGAATGGGTCCATATACCTTATTTTCATATTTCACCTCACAATGGTGCCATACACCTTATTTATATTATTAGTAAATTATCCAATCCCCTCATTAGTCCACAGGTATCTCACATTTGCATATACCTACTCAGTTATTGATTAACATTTGAGTCAAGTGGTTTGTTCTCCCATAACTACTTAACAGAGAGTTCAGGAGAAATCGGGCTTTCCATTGAGGAAAACAGAGTGTTTCTATGGAGTTGACATAGCTTAAAAGGTAGAGGTGAATTGGGTGTTCTCTGATCTTGAAGGCCTACACCGTGTGGTTTTGAAAACCTACAGAATAAACATAGAGATGGATATTGCTGCATTGAGTTTGAAGCAGTTCCAACCTGCATGTGATAAGGAGAGCATACTAGCTCCTGCTTACGACTTTTGCATCAAGGGACTCAGCATGGTGTCATAGTACTTCTAGTGGCACTCTCTCAAAGCAGTTCACAACATCTCTTCCTAGTTATGTATTACTTCAGAATTTTACACAAAAGGTGAGGAAATCTCAGTAGCACTTGACTCTATTTTGTCACAAGCTGAAAGGCTGAGAATGAATGAGTGGCTAACTATGGAATGGAATACAAACTCAGATGCTTTTCCTCTCAGATATGTTCTAACTTATGTCTGGGCTTAGCTTAGCATAGGTGAAATCTCATTTAGTCAAATCAACATGTGAAAATATCCAAGGAATGAGAGTGAAAGAAAATACATTTTTTAGCACGTGAATGTCATTTTCTCCTTGGATTCAATATTACTTCAGAATTGTTTAAAATTCTTACTCCTGGATTTTTTATGTGCTGAGATTACCTAATATAATTTAAAAAATATCTCTGCTTCCCCTTCAACTTTCTTCATCAAGCAGTTAAATGTAGATTGATAAATAAATATAAGCACACCTCTGAGGGCTTATGGGTTTGGTTCCAAACTACCTTAATAAAGTCAATATCTCAATAAAGTGACATATGAGTTTTTGTTTGTTTGCTTCCCATTGCAAATCAATATCGTGTTTACACTATATGGTGGTCTACTAAATGTGCAATAGGATTATGAAAAAATTTGAAATATTCTGAAAATTGTCAAAATGTGACACAGAGACAAGAAGTGAGCACATGTTTTAGAAAAATGGTGTTGAGAGGATTAACACATATCTTCAATTTGTAAAAACTGCAATATTTGTAAATGACAATAACATGAGTTAGGCCTATAATTAAATACAATAGAATTTCCTATTTAATGGTTTGCCACTGTGACTATGTTTCCTTAATTGAAGAATTCATCAATGATATGAAGGAGTTCTGATAGCATAGTGGTTACAAATTGGGCTGCTAACCTCAAGGTTGGCAGTTTGAAACTACCAACTGTTCTGCGGGATAAAGATGAGGCTTTCTGCTCCTATAAACAGCCTCGGAAACCCTGTGCAGGGTCACTATGAGTCAAAACCGACTCCACAGTACTTAACAACAACAACAACAATGCTGGACTGCAAAGTCAGATTGAACTGTAAAGTTCAAGCTCACCAGATGCTCCTCGGAAACCGCTTTGGATCAGAACCAACTAGAGGACACTTGACAACAATAACAACAACAGATGCAATTATGATGTGGTGCTATAGGATAAGCAATGGACTACTAAACAAAAAGTCAGCAGTTCAAACCACCAGCCATTCCCTGGAAAGCCTATACAAGGCCACAATGGGTAGAAACCGACTCAACAGTGCTCAGCAAGAACAACAATGCATCTGTAAAGAGCTCTGATGTGCTGTGGGCTAGGCATTGGACTGTTAACCATAAGGTTGGTGGTTCAAACCCACTAAACACTCCACGGGACAAAGATGAGTCTACTCAGAAACCCTATATAGTTTCTCTATGAGCCAGAATGAACTGTATGTCAGTGGGTTTTGTTTAGGGGAATGCATCTGTAAGTCTTGAGTTTGCTTAAGCAGAGTATACCTGTTTTCACATGGGTTTTCCATAAAGGATCCTTTTACAATCAGAGTTTGACAAAAAGTAGAATAACCTGGAAACATTTGTCTGACCCAGATGATCAGTTTTGTTGTAAGTGCTGTGAAGTCAGTTCTGACTCATAGTAACCATGTATAGGGTTTCCAAGAAATAGCTGATGGCAGAACAAACAAGATGGCGGATCAGGTGGAAGTGCAGTAAAGGAGCTCCGCCAGCAACAACACAGAATACCAGACCAAACAGGCTCAGGGGATGGTCCCAGAACGCTGAACCACATATAAAGGAATATTTAGAATGTTGGAAGGCTTACTTACAGCTGGAGAAATTTGTGGCAGAAGCAAGAAATCCATTGCTTTCTAATTCAAGATGCTCAGCTGCTTGAGGAGCTGCCATCTTGGGTGAGAGCAAGTGGGGGAAGGATTGGAGCGACCTCAGACGCCTGGCAGAACCGCAGAGATAAAGGTGTGGACATTCTTCTCTTTTGGTAGCTGTACATTGGTCCCTTCCTGTCTGTGTACCTCCATTTGGGTGACTATAGTGGTGCCTGAGCTAGTGGGCATCCCAGCCCCACCCTCCGAGGGTTCTACTATGCATGCACACAGATCACCTTGAAATTTGAAGAAACAGTTTCCAATTAAAACCAAATGGCCACAGACATCCCTGGACTATTTAAAAAATAGAAAAAAGGCCTTAACAGGGATTGTGGAGTGGGACAAGCAGACAAAAAAGGAAATAGGCTGAAAATTAAATCCTAAGTTACGTCAAAACAATCAATAGTGGCATCTTGAAATTTCTCAAGAATTAGAGTGAAAAGAGAAGCCCATTTCCTGATCACATTACCTGGAGGCAATCAGAAAGCATAAAAAATGCCAAAATACATACCCATCTGAGTATTAAGGCCACAGATAACCCCAGAAGATGCCCCCAAACAGAAGCAGATGACCATATCTGCACATGTCCAGAAACGAGATAAAGTGACTGAGGCAAATGAGCTGGAAGGAGACCTACACTCCATACTGGAAGAT
>NW_006408569.1:16948410-16957975 GCF_000296735.1 Chrysochloris asiatica | reverse complement strand
CTTATCCAGAGAAGCAGCAGTGCCAGCAATGGAGACAGAGATGGGGGCATGGAGAGGGGGAGCGGCTGAGGACTCTAGATTCATGGACTAAGAAGAGAAGGACTAAGAGCTCGTGGCCAGGAGCAGATTTGCAGAATGTGCCCTTTGTAGACGTAAATTATTATATATGCCTGAGTGGGGTTTTTTTTGTTTGTGTGTTTTTTAAAAAGCTAAAGTGGATAGAGAAAAATACTGTTAACTGATGGTACATGGAGAGAATTATAACCAATGTAATGAAACAAGGTATATGATATATGCCCTGTAATCTTTCACTCAATCCACAATTAAAACCTTAAAAAAAAAAAAAAATAGCTGATGGGTTTGAATCACTCACCTTTTGGTTAGCAGCCCAGTTCTTATCCTATAGCTCCACACCAGGAGTACAGATTATCATTAAAATCATCTAAAAAGTTACTTAAATGTACAGATTTCCAGGTCATACCACACACTTACTAAATTTGAATCCCTGAATATAGGCCGTAGGAATCTGTATGCTTACAAAGCATCACAATTCTAAATTTAATTAATTATATAAGTAATCCCCCAGGTGATTCTGATGAACAGCCAGGTTTGAAAACAAAGGTTTAGTAAAAATACAAACTAGATATTGGAAGTTAGGACAAAATATCCACAATGAGTGATTCTATACTATCAATGAACTCATAAGCATGTTGGTAGAAGAGTCCTGAGTAATGTTTATTAGATCACTTTCATTTATGTTCACAAATTTCCTGCATAGAGGACAGTGTCAAATAGATTTAACTACAATCAATGAACACAATGTATTTTCTTTAGATTTACCTTAAATACATTTCTTAGTTCATAAGTTCCTTACAGGTGAGGATGGCAAGACTTTGTCTCTCGTACTTTGGATATGTTTTCAGGAAGGACTAATCACATCATTCTTGGTGAAATGGAGGATCAATAAAAAAGTGGACCCCCGCCCCCACCAGAAAGGCAGAATGACACTGTGGCTGTAGCAATAGACTCTAACATAGCAATGATTGTGAGGATGGTTCAAGACCAGGCAGTGTTTCCTTCTGTTATGGATACGGTTGCTATTAGTTGAAACTGATTTGACAGCAACAACAACATTCTTTTTTCAGTCTTTCTGCACACACTATAATCCCATTTCCTAAAATGATCCCATTTCATCACCTTAATCTTCTGGACAACATGAGATCAATACCAAAATTTAAATACAAATAGATACCCTACCAACATTCACAGGAGAAAGCCTACTATTTTCGAGAATAGGATAACTCTCTAAATTTGGTTGGACAAATGCCCAAAAGGCAAAAAAAACAAAAAAACAAAACCCCTAAGTAAAGTATCATGGTGCTTGGGCCACTGTAATCCTTCCAGGAGGACAAGTTATTCTATTCTCTCAAATCAATTTTGAAGATTATTTTCAAATTGTTGTTCTTGGATGTCATGGAGTTCATTCCTACTCACAATGACCCTATGCACAACAGAACAAAATACTGTCCAGTCATGTGCCATCCTCACAATCATTGTTATGCTTGATCCCATTGTTGCTGCCACTGTGTCAATTCATCTCTTTGACGGGCTTCTTCTTTTTCACTGACTCTCCACTTTATCAGCCATGATGGCCTTCTCCAGACTTGTCCCTCCTGATAACATGTCTGAAGTATGAGACATGAAGTCACCATCCTGAAATCTAAGGAGCATTCTTCTTCTTTTTTTTTTTTTTTTAAGTTTTTATTGTGAATTCAGTGCCTCCATTCATCATCAAATAACCAAAGGGTACACCCCACAAGCCTGCCTCCCAGCCATCAGCACACAGTCCCTTTCCCTCCCTGAGTCCAGAATCCCCAGCCACTCCATCTCTACACATCATCATCTCTGCCTCCATCTCTGGCATCACTGCTTCTCAGGATAGGGTCCCGCACTCCACTCTTCTCCCTTGATGGTCGCAGGGTCCTCCGCTCCTGGACTGCAAAATCAACCACTCCCCTCCTTTTGTTATAAAACATCTATCTTTTCATTTACAACTCTCACAGTCAGTCCTGATAGCGATTATTCACTATTGAACCACAAGAGTCTTATCCCCATCTTCTTTCACCAGCCACATCCAGACAGGCTGGAAACCACTCAGTGGAGATTTTACCTTCCCCTGCATCCTCTGGAACTAGGCTCCCTCTTGATAACTTGTAAGCCAGCCACTTTGTGCCTTTGTAGCCCCCACATTTTGGGTAGCCAAAGTCTAAGTTGTCCATCCCTGTCAACACTGTGTATTGAAGATGTGGGAATGATCCTCGCTATAAAGATTTATTCCCTATTTTGAGCTACTACATCCATAAGTATAGGTCAAATTCATCAAAATGTAGCGGATTACTCTTTTTTTCCTCTTCTTTCTTCCTCTAGTCTAGTTCTACTTATCCAGCCATTGAAGCCAGGTCAAGTGGGTACTATCTGCATGTATGTGTGTTCTTGTGCATCTCCCCTCATTTCATATCAGCTGGATGCTTCACTCTCCACTCTAGTCCTCTGTGGCCATATCCCTGTCCCTGGGCCCAGGAGTTCCCAGGTCTCACTGTACTTCTGGCCAACCAGGTCTCAACCGAGGTTGACAGGAGTCTATTGAATGTGGTTGGACTTAGCTCACAATTTCATTGCTGTTTTTTCCCCACTTTCCCTTATCGGTAGACCAACGTGGTCACCAGCAAGACCACATGCCTGCTAAGGAGCATTCTTGCTGTACTTTCAACATAGGTTTTTGTTCTTCTGGCAGTCAATGGTAGTTTTAAAAATCATCTCCAAGACCATAACTTAAATGCATTGATTATTCTATGGTCTTCCTTATTCTTTGTCCAAATTTCACTTGCATATGAGGCTATAGAAAATATGATAGCTTGGATCATGTGCACCTTAGTCATCAAACTGATATCTTTCTTTGTGGACACTTTAAAGAGGTCGTGTGCAGCAGATTTATATAATGCAATACGTCATTTGATTTCTAGATTGCTGCTTCCATGAGTGTGGATAGTGGGTCCAAGTAAAATGAATCCTTCACAACTTCAACTTTTCTCTGTTCATCATGTTATTTATTGGTCCAGTGGTGAGGGGTTTTGTTTTCTTTACATTGAGGTGCAACCATACTGAAAAAAAAGACTGAGGTCTTCGATCTTTATCAGTAAATATTTTAAGTCCTCTTCAATTTTAGCAAGCAAGGTTGTATAATCTACATACTGCAGGTTATTAATGAGTCTCACTCCAATTATTATGCTGTGTTCTTCTTCATATAACCCAATTTCTCTGCTTATTTGCTCTGCATAAAGATTAAATAGATATGGTGAAAGAATATAACCTTGGATCATACCTTTCCTAATTTTAAACTATTCATTGACCCCTTGTTCAGTTCAAATGTCTGCCTCTTAGTTTTTGAACAGATTCCTCATGAACACAATTAAGTGTTCTAGAATACCCATTCTTCACAATCATACCTTGTGGTTTCCACATTTGAAAGTCTTATTCAATAATGCACAGGTAAACATCATTCTGGTTTTATCTGATTTAAGCCAAAATACATTTGATGTCAGCAATGATATCCTTTGTTTCAGATCGTCATCTAAATTCAGCTGGAACCTCTGGAAGTTGCCTGTCAATGTTGAATTATCTTTAGCAAAATTTTAATTGTGTGTTATAGTAATGATATTATTCAATGATTTCTGCATTCCATTGGCTAATCTCTATTTGGAATGGACACATATATTGATCTCTTCCAATCAGTTGGCCAAGTAACTGTCTTCCAAATTTCTTGATATAGATGAGTGACTGCCACCAGGTTTGCATTAGTTAGTTGGAATTTTTCAGTTGGTATTCCATTATTTCCAGCTTCCTTCATTGCCAATTCCTTCAGTGCACCTTGAACGTCTTCCTTCATTACCATTGGCTCTTGATCTTATGCTACCTCTTTAAATGGTTGAATATTGAGCATTTATCTTTGGTACCCTACCTCTGTGTATCCTTTCAATCTTATTTTGTTGATTTCTATATCTTTCAATATTTTGCTCAAAGAATCCTTCAATATTTCAAGTTAAGGCTTGATTTTTTTCCTCGGTTCTTTCATCTTGAGAAATGCTGAAAGTGTTCTTTCCTTTTGGTTTTCTAACTCCAGATCGTTGCACATTTCATTATATTTGACTTTTCCTTCTCCAGCTTCTTTTTGAAATTTTCTGTTCAATTATTTTACCTCTTCATTTCTTCCACTTTCTTTAGCATCTTTATGCTGGAAAGCAAGTTTCAGAGTCTCTCCTGACATCTATTTTTATCTTTTTCCTTTTTTCTTTTCCTCTTAATGGCCTTTTGCTTTCTTCCTCTATGATGTTCTTGATATCATCCAACAACTCGTCTGGTCTTCACTCATAAGTGTCTAATGTATCAACTCTGTTCTTGAGATGATCTCTAAATTCAGATCATATTTTGGTTCTTGCAGACTTGTTTTAATTTTCTTCAGCTTCAGCCTGAATGTGCATATGAGCAGTTGATGGTCTGTTCTACAGTTTTCACCTGGCCTTGTTGTTGCTGATGATATGGAGCTTTTCCATCTTCTCTTCCCACAAATGCAGTCAATCTGATGGCCCATGTGTATAATTGTATTTTATATTATTTAAAAATATCTTTGTAAAGAAGTCACTGGTCTTGTAAAATTCTATCATGTGATCTCAAGCATCGTTTCTGTCACCAAAGCAAAATTTTCCAAATACTGATCCTTCCTATTTGTTTCCAATTTTTGCATTCCAATTTCCAGTAATTATTAATACACCTTGATTATATGTGTTATCATTTTCAGACTGAAGAAGTTGGTAGAATTCTTCAGTTTTATCATCATTGGCTTTAGTAGTTGTTGAGTAAATAAGAATAATAATGACATTAACTGGTCTTCTTTGTAGGCGTATGAATATTATCCTATCACAGACAGCATTATTCTTCAAGAAAGAGCTTGTAATTTTTTTTTTTTTTTTGGTGTGGAACATTTTTTTTTCCATGAAACAATAAAAGTTGAGGTCAATGGGAAATTATTTTAATCAAAGAATTGTACATTTTCTTCTCACAAGCCTGCTTTGTAATTGGAAACGACATTGAGATCCATTTCACTACAAGTAAAATATTACAAAATATTTACAAGAAAATATTAAAACCAACTCAAACACAAAAGCCAAGATGGGGCGAGATAAATGGGTTTCTCAGAAATTCCTACTCCAGTGCCCATAGCACACAAGAGAGTTGAAACAAGTAAGTAACTAAGACTCCCCTGATCACGTTTCAAAAACTTTGGAGAAGTGAAAGAAACAGGATGAAAATGGTGTGAAAGTGAATGGATGTTAGCACCACTGCTTTAATAACTAATCTATTTTTAATGAAACATACTCTCTTATATGCTACAAATTCTGACCAAGACTAAGCTTTAAGATATTCCTGCACTGGAATTAGGAAATACCCTGACAATGAAAGTAGCTCGTTCACTTAGGTTTAACGAGAGCCTCTTTCTCCATGAGCCACTGAACTGTTCTTGATCAAAAACTGTCACAATAGCCCTTCCATTTCTTTCATGAATTCTTTGTACACATCATCCTTAGTTTGTACTGAAACAGGAACAAAGGGACTGGATTTGGGAGCTGCTTTGGCAAGAGGCACAGCAGAATCATCCTCCGAATTCCTTTGGGGAATAGCAGTAGCCCCTTTATTCTCCCAAGGTACTCTCAGTACAGTGGGCACAAATCGAGTAATCTCCGCTTTGGTATTAGTGATCTGTGGCTTGACACTGATGATTGCTGTGGCTTTCTTCTCAATGGTGGCTGCACATGTATCATCTGCCTTGGGTCACTGAATCAAGTTGGGTCCGGCACTTAAAACCCGAGGGTTTGGCAAGCTGGTAGGAAAAGCCCAGGTGGGGCAAGTCCTTGTAATGTTCTTTTGACTGATGAATGCTACACCATTCCTCTTCAATTTGTCATTACTGACATAGTAAATCATATGATTATCCAATTCAAAATGGTCAAAACCAGTCCATTGCCATTCACTAATGTCTTGGGTATTGACTTGTATGCATTCCATTTCATTTTTGACAAGTTCTAGTTTTCCTTGATTCATACTTTGTACATTCCATGTTCTGATTATTAGTGGATATTTAAAATTGTTTCTTCTCATTTTGAGTTTTGCTCCATTAGCAAATGAAGGTCCAAAAATATTTACTCCACTCACATCATCACAGTCAACTCTACTTTGAGGAGGCAGCTCTTCCCCTGTCATATTTTGAATGTCTTCCAAACTGAGGGGCTCATCTTCTGGCACTGTATCTGATAATATTCTGGTGCTATTCATCATGTTGCAATATTCAATATTCTGGTGCTGAGAGTATACCGCTGTTATTCATAAAGTTTTCAGTGGCTAAAAATTGGAAGTAATTCACCTCTCCCTCTTCCTCGTCTGTCTTAGTCTGGAAGCTTAGCTGAAACTTGTCCGTGATGGGTGATTCTGCTGATATCTCAAATACTGGTGGCATAGCTTATAGCATCACAGCAACACACAAGCCACCACAATATGACAAACTAACTGATGAGTGTTGGAATTTCCAAATAGACTGTAGAATTTCATTTTCTGAACTACAATTCAATGAACACTGCACTTAAAAGTCAGGAGACACCTTGATACTAGTCTAACTCTGTCATTATCTAGTTGGGTTATCCAAGATAAATGACATTCCCTGTTTTGACCTTAGTTTCCGTATCTATAAAATGATGGAATTAAGTTGAACAAACTTTTAGAATTCCAGATCTAATTTCTAATGGAAATAAAAGTAAAGACACTTGTTGTATAGGTTCTGGATTTATGTCCTAGTCCTAGTGTGGCACTGTGGGTTAATGCACCAGACTGCAAAGCCATTTGAACTGCAAGGTCAGCGGTTCAAGCTCACTAGCTGCTCCATGGAAACCCTATACAGGGTCGCTATGGGTGGGAATCCACTTGACGGCACTTAACAACAACGACAAGTTATTTGAAGGAGTCCTGGTGTGGAACTGTGGGATAAAGCACTGTACCACAAGGTCAGTGTGAACTATAAGGTTGGCAGTTCAAACTCACCAGCCTCTCCTTGGAAACCTTATATAGTGTCACTATGAGTGGGAACTGACTCCACCGCACTTTACAACAACAGTTTATTTGAAAGGAACCTTAAAAAAAAAACAAAAAAGCAAACAAACAAACAAACAAAAAAAAACTAATTTCCTTGCTTGATATTAAATTTAACTTCAAAGATCTTCCAACTTTTCACCCCAGCTAACCTGGGAGACACCATTATGACAAGTCAGCTACCCAGACATAAAGCAAATGTCAGGGACAATTAATCTGCTAACATTCTGTTTAGTTTGATGGAGTCCTGGTGTGGCGCTGTGGGTTAACGTGCCAGACTGCAAAGCCATTTGAACTACAAGGTCAGAGGTTCAAGCTCACCAGCTGCTCCTCAGAAACCCTATACAGGGTCGCTATGGGTTGGAACTGACTCGATGGCACTTAACAACAAAAAAATCAGGAAACTCAGAACTTTTAAGATAATCAAGTTGCATGAATGCCAAAGAAAATTATATAAAGCTTATGATTTCAACTCCAAATCCAAACCATAAGATAAGATATTATTTTCATTGCAACTAGGATTATTTACTATGTCAATCCAACTGGTATATTGCCAGCAACAATGGGCTCAAACATAACTATTATTGTAAGGATGGTACAGGACTTGTTATACATACATTTGCTATGAGTTGGAGCTGAATCATTGGAATCCAACAACAACAGGATTGTTCAAATTTAGCACCTTGTGATAGTAATAAATGTCCCTGGGTGTCACAGATGAATGCTGGTGGTACAGTGGTTAAGCAACAGCTGCTAAGACAAAGGTTGGCCAAAATGATTATTTAAAGATTATAGTTAAAATAATCCTTCTTTGTCACGTGGAGTCATGATGATTCAAAAATCACCTTGACCACACCTTGAACCAACCCAGCAGTACCATAGAAGAAAGGCCTGCTTCCTCCATGAATATTACAGTCAAGAAAACACTATGGAGCAGTTTTGCTCTGTAACACACTAAGGTCACCATGATTTGGAATCTACTTGACATCATTTAGTTTTGTTTTATTCTGAGTAGTAATAAAGAGCCCCATACATATTATCTGGTCTTTTATAATAGAAAGAATTAATTAATGTGCTGAGTGTTCTATAGGACTCTGTCAGGCTCTATAAAAGGAGATATCTGTCTCTTATCTTTTCTGTTTGAGTTCTTATCCTGTTGTTGTTAAGTGCCATCAAGTCAGTTCTGGCCCATAGCAACTCTGTATAGGATTTTGGAGGAGCAGCTGGTGAGCTTGAATCAAGGACCTTGCAATTCAAGCATCTTTGCAGTCTGGTGCATTAACCCACAGTGCCACACCAGTACTCCAGTTCTTATCCTTCTCTGTTTCAAATTGATTATTTCTTTGCTCTCCAAATCTATTTCTTACAAGTTCCTCCAGCTATCCTCTAGCTTGGATTATCATTTCTGCTAACACAAAACTCAGTTTCTGGCCAAACTGCAGGCATAGATTTCTGTTTGAATTGGGGATAGTGACCTGCCCCCACCCCAGCAAGGGTTAACAGGAAGAAAGTTAAGACATTATTGTGGTCCCAAAAGTTTCACACACTGTAAAGCTAACCATAGTTCAGTTTCACACACTGTAAAGCTAATCAATCTCATAAAACATCACGATAATACATTTTCGTCTTCAACTGAAGTTCTATAAATAAGAGAAGTCGCAGGAAATCTATTTCCCTCAAAACCACAGAGGGGTCCTTTTATAATACTGCTATCCAAGATCAGGAGTCCTGGTGTGGCTCTGTGGGTTACTGTGTTCTATGGTTCAAACTCACCAGTCTCTCCTAGGAAACCCTACACAGGGTTGCTATGGGTCAGAATATACTCAACGGCATTTAACAACAACAACAGCAACAACAACCAGAGATCAAGACCCACACCCTACTGTATCTAAGAGCATGGTTAGATTGGGGAAAACACAACTTAATGGGTGGTAATGCAAATTAGAAGAAACCCTGCCTTGGTTATGCCAGTTCAAAAAGTTTCCATTGGGGGTGTCCATGGCCTAAAGCTAATCCTACTCACTATTAGTAGCTACTAAGCTGAATAGACCATCTGAATTTTTTGCTAGTGTTATTGGGGTAAGGCTTGATTGTTGCTTGATTTCTTGATTGTTGCTTCCATGAGAATTGATTACAAATCCAAGTAAATGAATCCTTAACAACTTCAATCATTTCTTCATTTATCATGACATTGACCAAGTTGTAAGGATTTTTGCTTCCTTTATATTGAGTTTTAATAAATAGTGAAGACTATAGTCTTTGATTTTCATCAGTAAGTGCTTTAAATCCTCTTTGCTTTCAATAAGGAAGGTTGTGTCATCTACATGTCACATGTTGTTAATGAGCTTTCCTCCAATTTTTTTTTTTTTTT
>NW_006408569.1:16941116-16946519 GCF_000296735.1 Chrysochloris asiatica | reverse complement strand
CCCATATTATTTGCTTCGAATACAGATTTAATGAATATG
This sequence comes from Chrysochloris asiatica, assembly GCF_000296735.1. Classification (NCBI taxonomy): domain Eukaryota; kingdom Metazoa; phylum Chordata; class Mammalia; order Afrosoricida; family Chrysochloridae; genus Chrysochloris; species Chrysochloris asiatica. The sequence continues at coordinate 16,946,480 of NW_006408569.1, read as the reverse complement.
GTAATAAATACAACATGCATGCATGCTTTTCCTGATTTCAAATTATTTAGTATCCCCTTGTTCTGTTCTAACAACTGCCTCTTGGTCTGTGCACAGTTTTCTCATAAGGACAATTAGTTTTTCTGGAATTCCCCTTCTTAGCAATGTTATCCATAGTTTGTTATGATCCACATGGTCAAATGCTTTGCATAGTGAATATATCAGACATAACATCTTTTGGGTTTTCTCTGCTTTCAGGCAAGCTCTATCTAATATAAGCAGTGATATCCCTTGTTCCACATCCTCTTCTGAATCCAGCTTGAATAATAGCAGCTCCCTGATTATGTGCTGCTGCAACTATTTTTTAATTATTTTCAGCAAAATTTCACTTACATGTGATATTAATGATATTGTTCAAAACTTTCAAATCTTGTCGGGTCAACTTTCTTTGGAATAGTCACAATTATGGATATCTTCCAGTTGGTTAGTCAGATAGTTTTCTTTCACATTTCCTGTCATGGACTAGTGAGTTCTTTCCGCACTGCTTAAGTCTGTTGAAACATTTCAAATGTTTTTCTGTCAATTCCTAGAAACTTGAATTTAGCTAATGCCTTCAGAACAAATCAGATTTCTTCCTTAACTACTGTAAGTTCTTGAAATGGTTGGATTTCTGCCAAATATTTTTGGTACAGTGACACTGTGTATTTTTTCCATCTTCTTGATTCTTCTGGCATCATTCAATATTTTGCCCATAAAGTCCTTCAATATTGCAAGTCCAGGCCTGCATTATTTTCTTCAGTTCTTTCAACTTGGGAACTGCTAAGCAAGTTCTTCCCTTTTGATTTCCTAACTATAGGGCTTTATGCATGGAGCTCTGGTAGAGTAGTGGTTATGAGTCAGGCTGCTAATCTTAAGGTCAGCAGTTCGAAACTACCAGATGTTCAGCGGGATAAAAATGAGGCTTTTTTCGTCTCTCATACTTTAGACATATTGTCAGGAGGGAACAGTCACTGGAGAAGGAGATCATGTTTGGTAAGATGGAGGGTCAGAGAAAAAGAGGAAGACCCCCAACGAGATGGATTGGCAGCATCAATGGACTCAAGCATGGCAACAATAGTGAGGTTGGCCCAGGATTGGGCAGTGTTTCATTTTACTGTGCATAAGGTCGCTATGGGTTGGTACTGACTCAATGGTACCTAAACAAAACAACAATAACAAACCCTATGCAGGGTCCCTATGAATTGGAACAAACTCCATGACATACCACCACCACCAGGGCTTTATTCATTCCATTATAATACTTTGTCTTACTAAATTGTCCATTGACATTTCCTGTTCTGTTCTTTTACTTCATCCTTTCTACCATTCACTTTAGCTTCTCAACTTTCAAGAGTAAATTTTAGAAATGGTAAATAATGATGTACACACAGCCTTGGTACAACATGGCTCTAGGATAGTGATTGAGACATGGTTGAAATGGGCAAAAGGGAGAAATAATATTAAGATGTTTGGCTGTCTTTTGAATCTTGGTTTCCCTTGCAAACCATTATAAAATAGACATTTGAGAGGGAAAGGAATAGCCAGAAATATCCCCATAGAAAGCTTGTAAGTCTGTCTTCCACCTAAAACTGATTGGAATACCTAAAATGGGGCTACAATGTATGTACCCAGTGAAGGAGGCTTCCTGAGGAGCCTCTGTGTTATATAAGATATATATAACACAGGTGGAATCCTGAACCCCATCCAGAATCTTCTGAGGTGGGAAATTTCCACTTGAAAGGACAAGTAGACGAGCCTGGAGTGGCTAGAAGAACAAGATACTTCTTGAAAGAAAGACCGACTGGAAAAATACAAAACAATAATGGCAATCCAACTGATTACTACAAGAACAAGCAAGTTGCTCACCCAGGAGACATCAAGGCAAGTGTTCGGGTCCCCTCAGGGCAAACCCTCTTCCAAGAATAAGACTCAATGGGAATACACACTCTGATTGGTGACCATGTTCATCACCAATAAGGGGAAGTGAGGGAAAAACAGCAATGAAGCTGCGTGCTAAGCCCTACAACGTTCAATAGACTCCTGTGAACTCAGGTGGAGACCTGGTTGGCCAGCAGTGTCGCAAGATCTGGGGACTCTTTGGCCCAGAGTCAGTGACATAGTCACAGAGTACTAGAGTATAGAATGAAGCATCCAGCTGATAAGAAGAGAGGGCATATGGATAAGAACACTCACACTTAAAGATAATACCCACTTGACCTGGCTTTAATGACTGGATGATCAGAGCTCAACTAGAAGAAGAAAGAAGAAGAAAAAAAGAGAAATCTGATACAATTTGATGAATTTGACCTGCACCTATGGATGCAGTAGCTGAAAAGAGAGAACCAATCTTTACAACGAGGATCATTCCCACCCCCTCCATACACCGAATAGACGGGGTGGGCAACTTGGACATTGGCTACCCAAAATGGGGGGGGAGGGGTGGCTACAAAGGCAAAAAGTGACTGGCTTACAAGCTTTCAAGAGGGAGTCTAGATCCAGAGGGTGTGGAGGAAGGTAGAATCTCCACTGAGTAATATCCAATCTGTCTAGGTGGGGGTGATGAAAGGATAGGTCTCTTATGGTACAATAGTGAATAATTCTTATCAGGATTGACTGTGAGGGTTGGAAATGTAAAGTTGGATGTTTTGTAGCAAGAGGAGGGGAGTGATTGACTTTGCAGTCCAGGAACGAAAGTCCCTGGTACCATCATAGGAGAAGAGCAGAGTGCGGGATTCTACCTAGACAAACAGTGACACCAGAGATAGAGTCAGAGTTGATGATATGGAAAGATGGAGCGGTTGGGGACTCTAGACCCAGAGAGGGAAACGGGCTTTGTACTGACGGCCGGAGGGCAGGCTTGCAGGGTATACCCTTTGGTTGGTTGATGATGCATGGAGGGGATTGTAACCATGGCAATGAAAGGATATATGATAGGATGAATGTAAAGCTAATGTTCTCCCATGTAAACTATTGCTTAATTCACAATAAACCTTTTTTAAAAAAAGAGAGAGAGTAAGTTTTAGAGTCCTTTCTGGCATCCACTATGGTCTCTTATTTCTTTCCTGTCTTTTAAATGACCGTTTACTTTTTTTTCATGTATAATGTTCTTAATGTTATCTCACAGCCCTTCTGGTCTTTAGTGATTAGTGTCTAATGCCTGAAATCTGTTCTTTAGGTGGTCTCTAAATTCTGGTGGACTATATTTTGGTTCTCATGGACTTGTTTTAATTTTCTTCAGCTACAGCCTGAACTTGCATATGAGCACTTGGTGGTCTGTTTCACAGCCAGCCTCTTGATTGATGATATTAAGCTTTTCTGTTGTCTCTTCATACAGATGCTATCAATTTGATTCCTGTATATTCTATCTGGCAAAGTTAAATGCCCTGTGTACAGTTACCATCTGTGTTGTTGAAAAAAAAAAAGGTATTTGCCATGAAAAATGAATTGGTCTTGCACAATTCTTTAATGCAATCTTCAGCATCATTTCTATCATCAAGACCATTATTTTCCAATTACTGATCCTTCCTATTTGCTTCCAACTTCCATATTCCAAACATCAGTGATGATCAATGAATCTTGATTGTATGTTTGACCAATTTCAGACTGGAAAAATTGGTATAATTCTTCAATTTATTATTGGATCTGAAGGTTGGTGTGTAAATTTGAATAATAGTTATATTAGCTGGTCTTTCCTATAGTCATGTAGATATTGTCCTGTCAAGATAGCATTATCTTTTAAGACACATCCTGAAATATTTTTTTTTTAGGATGAAAGTGATGTCATTCTTCTTCAATCAATTGTTCCAGGAATAGTCAGCCATATTATTGCATAATTCAAAATGACCAATAACTGTCCACTTCATCTCACTAGTGCTTAGCATATCAATATTAATGCAGTCCAATTATTTTTGCTTTTTGGTAGAGAAGCAATTTATTCCATTATAAGCACTTACGCAGTTAGTCATGGAGAGTAACAGACCTGCTGGTTAAACTGTTCACCCAAAAGGGAGATGGTACCAAACTAGTGGTCAAGGACTACCTCCTAAAAATAGCAACACTTATCCAGGATTAATTTAATTTTAAAACCAAGTATATCAACTATCAATTCACTCTTCCCAAATTAGTTGACATCTACCTCTGTTATAACTGTCAGGTACAAATATTTATCTTAACAACTTGGTGATCCCAAGTTAAAAAACAAAAATAAAACCAACCATTTCACAGAAAAAGGAAGAAATAATATGAAATCAGTATAAGAAATAAATTAACAAGCAAAAATATATGGGAATATTAGTAAAACAATACCATTTACAATAGCAACCCAAAGGATGAAATATTTAGGAATAAATCTAACCAGAGAAACAAAGGACTTATACAGAGAAAACTACAAAACACTAATGCAATAAACCAAAATAGACTTACAAAAATGGAAGAATATGCCATGTTCCAGGATAGGAAGATTTAACATTGTGAAAATGTCAATACTGCCCAAAGCAATTTACACATATAATACAATCCCAATCCTGATTCTAAAGAAATTCTTCAAAGATATGGAAAAAACAAGAAGCCCAGGATAAGCAAAGCAGTGCTAAGGTAGGAAGATTCTCACTCCCTCATTTGAAAATTTACTCCACAGCTACAGCAGTCAAAACAGCCAGGCACAGGTACAATGGAAAATATATTGATCAATGAAACAGAATTGAAAATCCAGAAATTAACCGTCCACATAAAGTCAACTGATTTTCAACAAACCACCTAAGGATATTGTATGGGGAGGAGATAGTCTTTTCAACAGATGAAGCTGGCAGAACTGGAAAGCAATATGCAAAAGACTGAAACAAGACCTTTACCTCATACCTTACACAAAAAAACAACTCAGCATGGATTAAAGACCTAAATGTGAATCCTAGAATTACAAAGGCCATCAGTGAAAATATAAGGACAAATGTAAGGCTCTAATACAGGGCATACACAGACTAGCAAACATTTTGAAAGCTACACAAGCAAAAGTAGACAAAATAGATGAATGGGACATACTAAAAATTAAAAACTTATGTGCATCAAAAGACTTCAACAAAAGAGTAAAAAGGGAATCCATAGAATGGGAAAAAAATATTTTGCAATGGCACATCAAGCAAGGGACTAATTTCCAAAATACATAAGAACCTACAACACCTCTACAAGAAAAGACAAATAACCCAATTTAAAAAAATGAGCACAGGAAATGAATAGACACTTCACCAAGGAGGAGATCTGGGCAGCCAAAAAACATAAGAAGAAATGTTCATGATCACTAGCCATTAGAGAGATGCAAATCCAAACAACAATGAGATATCTTCTCACACC
>NW_006408569.1:16935402-16940508 GCF_000296735.1 Chrysochloris asiatica | reverse complement strand
TTTCTTGACTGCTGCTTCCATGAGTGTTGATAGTTGATCCAAGAAGAATGAAATCCTTGACAACTTCAATCTTTTCTCCATTGATAAAAATGTTATTCATTAGTCCAGTGGTAGAGGACAATAAAAGCTGGTGAGGATATGGAGAGACTGTGACCCTCCTACATTGTTGGTGAGGTTGAAAAATGGTCCAACCACTCTGGAAAACAATATGTCACTCCCACAGAAGGTTGGAAATAGAGATACCTTATGATCCAATAATCCCTCTACTTGATAATTATCCACAAGAAATATGAACCATACACAAGTAGATATATGAACACCAATGTTCATAGCAGCACTGTTTACAATAGCAAAAATATGGAGACAGCCTAGGTGCCCATCTATGGCAGAATTGATATACAATCTTTGGTACATACACACAATGGACTATTATACTACCCTGAAGAATAACAACGAAGCTGCAAGGCACCACATAACATGGATGAACCTTGAGAACATTATGCTAAGTGAAGTCAGGCAGTCATAAAAGGAGAAATACTGCATAGGACCATTACTGAAAAGATTAAGAAAAAATACCCACACTAAAATGGGGACAAAAATTATTTGCTGGTTACTGGGATGTATGATGTAGGGCGATGGGAGGGAGGGGAAGGTGGAGCACAGTGTAGGGAAAGACACAGGTTAGTGGAACACAGGGTAGGGTAGAGAATAGACACAGGACAGTTTGGGTGCTGGGGGGGGTTACATAGACAAAAAGGGGGAAGGGAAAGAAGAACAAGGCTGATGGGAGAACAGTTAGGCAGGTTTACATGGGCTAAATAGGACAGACATAAATAACAATGTAAGCACAACCTTGGAACAACAGGGCTTTGAGATACAAGGATTGGAAAATGATTTGAAGGGGTAAAAGTGGGAAAATGATGTTAAGATGCTTGGCTGTCTTTTGAACCTTGGTTTCCCTTACCTATTACTGTAAAATAGACACTTGAATGGGAGAGAAAGGAATAGCCAAAAACATCACCATAGAAAGCTTGTAAGTCCATCTTCACCTTATAACTGATTAGAATACCTAAAATGGGGTTAAAACTTGCCCAGTGAAGGAGGCTTTCTGCAGAGCCTTTGCATTGTATAAGACCATAGGTGGAATCTTGATCCCCTTCCAGAATCTTCTAAGGTGGAAAATTTCCACTTGAAAGGACAAGCACACCAGCCTGGAGCAGCTAGAAGAACAGAAGATACTTCTTGAAAGAAAGACCAGCAGGAAAGAATCAAAAACGATAACAGCAGTCTGATTGACTACTACAAGAAAAAACAAGTTGTTCCCCCGGGAGCCATCAAGGTAAGTGGTCAGGTACCCTCATGGCAAAACCCCTTCCAAGACTAAAACCCAATGTGAATACACAAGCAGGAATGTGGTCTTGCTGCTGACCACATTGGTCACCGATAAGGGGAAGTGGGAGAAAAACAGCAACGAAGTTAGACTCCTGTTAATCAGGATGGAGACCTGGGAACTTCTGGGCCCAGGCCCAGAGGACTAGAGCGAAGTGTGAAGCAGCCAGTTATTATGAAGTGAGAGGAGATGCACAAGAACACCCACACTTGCAGATAGTACCCATTTGACTGGCTTCAATGGCTGGATGACCAGAACACGACTAGAGAAAGAAAGAAGAGGAAAAAAAGAGTAATCGACTACAATTATATGAACTTGACCTAGTCTTATGGATGCAGTATGGCAAAGGAGCAAACAAATCTTTACAGTGAGGATCATTCCCACCCCCTTGGTATACAGGGTCAATAAGTATGGGTAACTTAGACATTGGCTACCCAAAATGGGGGTGCTACAAAGGCAAGAATTGACTGGCTCACAAGCTGTTGATAAGGAACTTAGTTCCAGATGGTACAGGGAAAGGTAGAATCTCCACTGGGTTATTTTTATTTAACCTGTGTGAATGAGGTTGATAAAAGGTGATGGGGATAAGACTCTTGTGCTTCAATAGGGAATGATTGCTATCAGGACTGACTGTGAGTGATGGAAAGGTAAAGGTAGACATTTTGTAACAAAAGGAGGGGAGTGGTTGATTTTGCAGTCTAGGAACAGAGGCCCCTGGAACCATCAAGGGAGAAAAGCAAAGTGAGGGACCCTATCCAGAGAAACAGTGATGCCAGTAATGGAGGAAGAGACGATGATGTGGAGAGAAGGAGTGGCTGCGGACTCTAGATTTAGAGAGGGAGAGGGGCTGTGTGTTGGCGGCCGGTGGGCAGGTGTCCAGGGTGTACCCTTTGGTTGTTTGATGATGCATGCAGGGGATCGTAATCATTTCAGTGAGACGAAATACAATAGGATGAATGTAAATATAATGTTCTCCCGTGTAAAGTATCATATAATTCACAATAAAAACTTTATATATGCATATATGAAAACAAGAACCTGTAGAATAAAGTTTTGAACTAACCGAAGGAATAGAGAGACTGGTGTACATAGGAAAATGTGCATCATGGCAAGTCAGATGTGAAGATTTTATAGTAGGAATCTCTATGACTTGACTCTCCCATTTCTTGAACAAAAATGGCATCTTGCAGTATTATACTTCATGACTCAGACACCTCACCTGCCTCCATTGGCTCTCTTCCTTACCCACTCTCTACTTTACTTAAATGCATCTGAAAAACTGGGGATTATAGCATAAGAAGTAAAATAACCACAACTTCAAACCTGGGTTTGTTTCTAGAAAATTCCTGAAGAAAACTTAAATATAAGTCTGTGACCTTGTTAAATCATGTCTCTCATTTAACATTTAGAAAACACCCATTGTTTGGGCTAATAGCACTGCTGATGATACTTATAGAGGGAGAGTCAAACATAGTCTTGTCTCAAAACCAGTGCTAAAATAGATATCTTTGTTGAGAAGAAAAAGGGGAGTCTAAAATCACAAGTACAGACATATCTAGGACTCTTGTCCTTCTGGATCCACAATCCCTTCAGGGCCTTCATCATTATAAATGTTCTGTGCCATGTACCACACTTGCATGATACTATCTTCTGATACAGAACAAACCACCCAAGGTTTATTAGGATTCCATGAGAAATCAGTTATCTTGGCAGTTTGACCACCATAAATAAACAATAATTCTGTGGTCCATCTTCTGCATCTTTGGGGGATTGTTCTTCTCCAATTTTACTTAAATCAGTGCCACTGGAAGCCAAAATAGTTTCATTGTGAGGTGACCATTGAACCTGGAATATATCATCTTTATGTGATTCAAAGGAATGGAACTTGAGTTTCAGATTTCTTAGATCCCACAATGTAACAGTCTTGTCAGTTGATCGTCTTGTTGTTGTTATTGTTGTTATGTGCTGGGGAGTTGGTTCCAACTCATAGCAACCCTGTACAGGGTTTCCGAGTCTGTAAATCTTTATGGGAGCATAACGCCTCATCTTTTCTCCCATGGAACAGCTGGTAGTTTCGAACTGCTGACCTTGCGGTTCACAGCCTGATTAGTAACCATACACTACCAGAGAATTAATTCACTATAAAAATTGATAGAAAGGCAGTTCACTTCAGCAGTGTTAACGTCAACTGAGTGACTTGGTTTGGAAGTATTTGAATGAATATCCCAGATCCTAAGTTTCTGATTATCAGCAACTGACACAAACAAAGACTCATGGAGCAGATGCCAAAAAACATCTTCAACTACTGCTGTGTGTCCAGTAAGGATGGTCTTTGCAACCACCACTTTTCCTTCCTTTGGAACAGCACTGACGTCACATAGGCAGATGGTATGGTCATCTGAAGCACTAAGCAAGTGCCCACTGAGACTTGGATTCCAAAAAAGTCCATAGCCTTCTTTTTGATGTCCATGAAAATGCAGATCTGAGTTGCACTCTGCAGAAGGGTCTGTTTTAGAAGGGTGATTTTGTAGTCAAAAACAAGAACATCACTGGATGGAGTCTTTGTGGTAATTATACTAGGGTTCTGGGGTATATCATGGGCCCTGTTTTACTTCTCCTTCATGGTTGATCTGGATTTCTATTTCAATATTTCCACTAACTGTGCCAAAACCTCCACATTATCCTTTCTTACTGTCATAGTGTGACATGTCAAAAGGAGCATCATCATTAGGGAACTGCATAGTGACTATGGCAAGGTGGTTTTGTTCATCTGATGTGTGTGTTTACCAGAACAAGTCAATGAGTGCTGAAGTCTTTCCCTTATGTTCTGGTTACATCTGAAAGCCACTGTGCAATTAGGCTGGGCCACTGGAGGGAATGGGTCATCACCAAATCATAAAGAAAAGGAGTGTTCTTTTCCACATTTTGTACTCCTCATTAATCTTCCATGGCATCATCAAAGGTTGCTTCCTTGTCCGCCATGGTGGGCAGGCAGACAGGAGAGCTGGAAGGAATCCCTGAGTCAAGTGTTGCAGGACAGGCAGGGAGGCAGCCTCCAATTCAATTTTTTCTTAATTTTTTTTTTTGTGAATTATGTGATAGTTTACATGGGAGAACATTAGATTTATATTCATCCTATCGTATATAGTTTCATTGCCATGGATAAAATCCCCTTCATGCATCATCAACCAGCTAAAAGGTACCCTGAAAGCCTGCCCTCCAGTCGTCAGCACACAGCTCTTCTCCCTCTCTGGGTGTAAAGTCCCCAGCTGCTCCATTTCTCCACATCATCATCTCTGCTTCCATCTCTGACCTCATTGCCTCTCTGGGTAGAGTCCCGCTCTCCACTCTTCTCTCTTGATGGCCCCAGGGACCTCAACTCCTAGAATGCAAAGTCAATCACTCCCCTCCTTGCTACAAAAAAATGTCTACCTTTAAATTTCCAACCCTCACAATCAGTCCTGATAACAACCATTCACCATTGTATCACAAGAGACCTATCCGCATCTCCTTTCATCAGCTCCGCCTAGACAGATTGGATACTACTCAGTGGAGATTCTACTTCCTCCACACCCTGTGGCTCTAGGTTCCCTCTTGAAACCTTGTAAGTCAGTCACTTCTTGCCTTTGTAACCCCCCCATTTTGGGTAGCCAATGTCCGAGTTGCCCATCCCTGTCTAATCTGTGTATGGAGGGGGTGGGAATGATCCTTGCTGT
>NW_006408569.1:16921167-16921757 GCF_000296735.1 Chrysochloris asiatica | reverse complement strand
TTTTTTTGTGGTGTTGCTGCTTTCTTTCGTCTATGTGTCTTCCTTTGTTGAGTTCATGCTTTTTGTGTTCTTTCTTGGGAGTTTCCTCATGGTTTTAATGTTTCCATGTTCTTGAATTTTCATTTTTATGGTATGTTGTGAAGTGTTAATTTCATTGAGGTTGCCTTATAGTCCATTAACTTTATCCTCCATTTAGTGAAGTCTATTTTATCCTGTAATCTACCTGACCTTCTCACCATCTGGATCTCTGTTTCTAGGTGTTTACCTTCTTTTACATTGTAATTGTTTGATTATAGATTGACCTCCCAGATTCTCTGAGTTTGTTCTTATTGTTGTATTCTGTTCTCAACTCTTACTTCTGTCGATTTAAATCTGGGAGGTGCTGCCATGTATATCAATCTCTGGTTGTTGTCTCTTCTTGTTGGTTCTCAGTCCACAGAACTCCCTTTAGGATGTTTGTACCACAGGGTTGCTTATGGCAAAATCCCTTAGCTTCTGTTTATCCTGTAATGTTTTGATCACACCATTGTACTTGATTGATAGCTTTGTTGGATAAAGGATTCTTGATTGCCAGTTTGTTTGTTTTTTTT
>NW_006408569.1:16911662-16919577 GCF_000296735.1 Chrysochloris asiatica | reverse complement strand
AAAAAAAAAAAAAAAGAAAGAAAGAAACAAGAAAATCAGACCAAAGCAAAACTGACAAAGTTTATTGTCCACCTGTGTTCTGAAGTTTCCAGGGCATTTTCCGTGGTGTGTCTGCTCCCCCGCTTGGTCTTGACATTAGTTCTTGCCCAAGTTGTGGGCTCTGGGTGCCAAGCCCAGCAGATTCAGAAGCATGTGATTTCTTACTTCCACTTCAAGTTCCACTAGCTATAAGCCTTCAAATTTTTAAATACTTGTACCTATGTGGTTCTGAGTTTGGAGCTCTACCGTGGATCAGCTTTGCCTGGTATTCTGTAGTATTGGTGATGGCAAACTTCACTGCACCTCCACCCTAGCCGCCATCCTCCAATTCATTTTTGACTACTTCCAATTTTTCTTGATTCATATTTTGCACATTCCATGTTCTGAATATTAATGTTTACTGTTGCTTTTTTCTCATGTTAATTTGTGCCTTATCAGCAAATGGAGGTCCTGAAAGCCTAGCTTCATCCACGTCATTAAAATTAATTCTATTTGAGGTGCCAACTCTTCCTCATTCATATTTTGAGTGCCTTCCAACCTAAGGAGATTATCTCCAGGCACTATATCTGAAAGTGTTACACTGTCGTTCATAAGGCTTTCAGTGGCTAATCCTCAGAAATGGACTGCCTATTCCTTCTTTCTAGTCTGTGTTTGTGTGAAAGCTTTGCTGAAACTTGTCTGCCATGGGTGACCCTGCTAGTATGTGAAACACCAGTGGCATAGCTTCCAATATCACAGCTTCAGTACCACCACAGTACCAAAAACAATATGGCAGTCCTGTATATAAGATCCTTTAATCACATACAGGTTTTTATATGCTGAAATTAAGGAGCTCTGGTAGTATTGTTGTTGTTGTTAGGTGCCATCAAGTCGGTACCAACTCATAGCAATCTTATGCACAACAGAATGAAACACTGCCTGATCCTGGGCCTTGCTTGAAACCATTAATACTGCTACTTTGCCAGTTAATCTCACAGGCGTCTTCCTCTTTTTCTCTGACCCAACACCCTACCAAACATGATATCCTTCTCCAGCAACTTGTCCTTCCTGACAATATGTCTAAAGTATGACAGATGAAGTTTGACCATTGTGGCCTCCACGGAGCACTCTGGCTGCACTTCTTCCAACACAGATCTGTTTGTTCTTTTGGCAGCCAATGGTACTTTCAATATTCTCCTCCAAGACCGTAACTCAAATGCATCAGTTCTTCTATGGTCTTCCTTATTAAATGTCCAACTTTTGCATGCATATGAGATTATTGAAAACACCATGGCTTAGGTCAGGCACACCTTAGTCTTCAAGCTGACATCTTTGCTCTTCAACACTTTAAAAAGGTCTTGGGCAGCAGATTTGCCTAATGCAATATATTGTTTGATTTCTTGACTGCTGTTTCCATGAGTGTTGATAGTTGATCCAAGAATGAAGTCCTTGACAAGTTCAATCTTTTCTCCATTGATAAGAATGTTGTTTATTTGTTCAGTGGTGAGGATTTTTGTTTTCTTTATATTGAGATGTAATCCATACCAAAGGTTGTGGTCTTTGATCTTCATTAGTATAAGTTTTAAGTCCTCTTCACTTTCAGCAAGCAAGGTCGTATCATCTGCATATCACAGGTTGTTAATGAGTCTTCCTCCAATCCTGATGCCATGTTTTTCTTCATATAACCCAACTTCTCGGATTATTTGCTCAGCATACAGGTTGAATAAGTATGGTGAAAGAATACAACCCTGTCACACACCTTTCTTAATTTTAAACCATTCAGTGTTCCCATGTTCTGTTCTTGGTCCACATACAGATTCTTCATGTACACAATTAAGTGTTCTGGTAGCATTGTTGTTGTTGCTGTTAGGTGCCATTGAGTCTGTACCAACCCATAGTGACCTTATACACAGCAGAATGAAACACTACTCATTCCTGGGCCAACCTCACTACTGTTGCCACGCTTGAGTCCATCAATGTTGCCACTTGGCCAATCCATCTCGTTGTGGGATGTCTTCTTTTTCTCTGACCCTCCACCTTACCAAATTGGGTTGTTAACCTCAAGGTTACCAGTTCTAATTTTCCAGCTGTTCTGTGGAAGAAAGATAGGGCTTTTTGTACCTTTAAAAAGATTTATAGCCTTGGAAATCCTATACAGGGTCATTGTGAATTAGAACTGATTCCACAGCATGCAACCACCAACCACTACCATGTTGGAATTGACTCCAGAGTAGTGGTTTTGTTTGTTTTCCTTTTGCTTTTTTTAATCACCTGGAGGTAACCCTGGTGTTGGAGTGATTAAATATGTGACTGTTAACTGAAAGATTGGCTGTTTGAACCTACCATCTGTCTGGGGAAGAGAGAAATGGCAATTCTCTTTAATAAAGATTTTTGTTGTTGTGAAGTGCTGTCCAGTTGTTTCCAATCCGTATATATAGGGTTTTCAAGGAGCAGCTGGTGAGCTTGAACCGCCGACCTTGCAGTTCAATTGGCTTTGTAGTCTGGCACATTAACCCACAGCGCCACACCAGGACTCCTTAAAAAAGTTTGTTATTGTTATTGTTAAGTGCCATCGAGTCGATTCCGACCCATAGCGACTCTGTATAGGGTTTCCAATGAGCAGCTGGTGAGCTTGAACCACCGACCTTGCAGTTTAAATGACTTTGCAATCTAACGCATTAGTCTTGTAAACCCAATGGAGCAGTTCTACTCAGCCCATAGGGGAACTGTGAGTCAGAATTGACTCCCTGACAATGGGGTTTTTTTTTATAATGACAAATCATGTATGTACCCTGGAGTTCTGGTGTGGTACCGTGGATTAATGCACTGGCCTGCAAAGTCAGTGTGATTTGCAAGATCCGTGGTTTAAGCTCACCAGCAGCTCCTAGAAAACCCTATACAGGGTGGTGATGGGTCGGAACTGATTCAATGGCACTTTACAACAACAAAATCATGTGCCCTAAGAAGCCATGGTGTTGCTGTGGATTAGATGTTGTTCTGCTAACCACAATGTCAGCAGTTCAAAGTCACTAGCTGTTGCTACTCAAAGATTTATAGTCTTGGAAGCCCTATATAGTGTCGCTATGAGTCAGAAACAACTTGATAGCAGTTAATTTGGTTTTTGGTTTGATACTGGCAGTGATTCTTTAGTCAGACCCAACACGAAAGTAATGGCGTGTCTTCATTTTCTAGCCAGATCTTACCACTTTACTTTATCATAATAGTACTCCTAACCTGGTGATCATTGTTACCATTTGCCCATAAGGCTAGGTGTTTCTGGCTTTAGATCATTCATAAAGTTTCAGTACAATTTTAGCTGAGGCTGTGGTCTTATCTGAAGGCTCAACTGGGGAAGGGTCTACTTCTTAGCTCACTCATGTGGCTGTTGGCAGGATTCATTTTCTTACAGGTTAAAAGTCTGGGAATCCTGGGTTATCTCTAGCTATCTACCTCAGTTCTTTGTCAAGTAGACCTCTCCAAAGGGCAACTCACAATATGGCGGTTGGCTTCCTTCAGAGGTAGAATGCCATCATCTTGTATAACCAATTCTAGAAAGTGACATCACTTTATTTCTGCCACTTTCTATTTGTTAGAAATTAGTCAATTAATTCTTCTCACACTGAAAAGGAAAGGACTACACAGGACATGAATATCAGGGGCTGGGATCTTTAGGGGATATCTTAGAAGCTATCTATCACAGTCTTTTCCATCATCGATAGACAGGATACTCTGCATTGACTTTCTCAATAGGTGATTCTTGATATAGTTAGTTGATGTTAAGTTGGTTCCAACTCATAGTGACCCTTGGCACAACAGAATAAAACACTGCCCTCTCCTGCACAGTCCATACAACTGTCACTATGATTGAGCCCACTGTTGCTTCCACTGTGTCAATCTATCTCGTTGGAGGTCTTCCTCTCTTTTATTGACCCTGAACTTTACCACACATGATGTTCTGATCCTTCAGGACAATATGTCCAAAGTATGAGAAGCAAAGTCTCATCATCCTCACTTCTAAATAGCATTCTGGCTATACTTCTTCCAAGACAGATTTGTTTGTTCCTATGGAAATCCATGGCACTTTCAGTATTCTTTGCCAATACCATAATTCAAATATATTTGTTTTTCTGCAATTTCCTTTATTCACTGTACAACGTTGACTTGCATGTGAGGTGATCGAAAATACTATGGCTTGTGTTAAGCACGCTTTAGTCCTCAAACTGACATTTTTTATCTTTGACACCTTAAAGAGGTCTTTTGCAGCAGGTTTTCCTAGTACAATACATTGTTTGATTTTTGACTACTGCATGCATGAGCATTGATTGTGGATCCAAGCAAAATGAAGTCCTTAACAACTTAAGTTTTTTCTCCATTAATCATGATGTTATTTATAAATTAATGAGTCTTTTTGTAATCCTGATGCCACATTCTTCATATAATCCAGCTTCTTGAATTATTTGCTCAGCATGCAGCATGAATATGTATGGGGAGAGATTATAACATTGATGTGTACATTTTCTGATTTTAAACCATCCAGTATTCCCTTGCTCTGTTCAAACAACTTCCTCTTTATCTATATGCTGGTTCCTCATGAGCACAATTAAGTGCTCTGGAATAGCCATACTTGCAATGTTATAAATTGTTTGTTACGATCATACAAAGAAAAGAAAAAGCACCAAACCATGTATCCAATAGCACTTACTATTCAGCTGGTTTCATTGCAGAAGACACACAGAACTCAGACATCATACTCATAAGTATGGGATTTATTAGGAAGTTAACTAGTTACAATCCAGGATTAGAAATGCTCACAGCACAGTTGTTCCAGTAAGGACAGCTTTTCTTCTGCCATGCCCACTGCCTGGGCAATATTACAAAACTCTTTTAGGCCTGCCGATAAAAGCCCACATTACACACCACTGCACCATAAACCTCAGACTGAAAGCACTTGACTCTAACTCTAGCCCCCTTAATTGTCTGAAAGCAGCATCTCAGCAAGCAAGTCTCCTGCCCAAAGTTGCTCAGTTTTACTTGCTCCATAGGCTGGGGAGCACACCACTCTCTCTCGTGCTCTGGCTATAGGTCCTGCAGCTGCTGCTCCTATGCTACTCCCTGGTGTCACAGCTTTCTGTACCTTGGCTGAGGGGGCGCAATGTGCATGACTTTGGGGGTCCAAAGGACACTCCTTGCTCTGCTTCAAGGGTAGTGAGATCCTCCCTCCTGATTCTGAGATGGCTCATTTTATATGTGTTCCAAGTTTTTACAATTATAATTAACTTTGTTAACCACTCACAATGGAATCATATAATCCTATTCACATTTTCTCCCACCGTCTCTTACCCAGACCCATCAGGGCAAAAATATTGTTTGGTGGGAGTTATAAAGACTATGGGTAGAAGAGCCATATGGAGTAATTCACTGCACTGCAGATCCACACAGTCAAATGCCTTTGCATAGTCAATAAAGCAAAGTAAACATCTTTTTAGTATTCTGCTCTTTCATCCAAGTTCCATCTGAAGTCATCCATGTTATTTCTAGTTCCACATTATTTTCTGAACCTTGAAAATTCAACCCAGGTGAATTTCTGACAACTCCTTATCAGTGTACTGCTGCAACCATTTTTGGATTATCTTTAGCAAAATTTTACCTGCATGTGATATTAATGTTATTATTAGATGATTTCCCCATTCTGTTGAGTCACTATTCATTGGAATGGGCAAAAATATGAATCATTTCCAATTGTCTAAATTTCTTGGCATAGCCAGTATGTCATTAGTCTGATTTATTGCTTTCAGGTGCTAGAGCACCAATACCACTGAATGCAGAAATTTTTTTTAGTACAGAAAATAAGATACCAAGTCTAATAACACAAACTATGTAAAGATTATACTTGCATTTCTAAGATTTTCATAGTTTTATTTGTGCTCTTATATCTAGCTTTTGCCAGGCAGACTTTAAATAATTGCTATAAAGCCTAAACTGTTCTTTTCTTACTCTGTCACCATTTCTGCCCCATTCTTCAAAAGACATATTTCTCCTGGGTCAGATCCATGAAAACTTTTCTAACCAAATTACCTAGCACAAGGGTGTCTCTTTTTTTGAGACCAAACTTAACACCTTGTACATAAACATATAGGAAAATAATAGCAGCTTGTATGTGTGGTTTAGAATAAAGTTAATGAACCTAGCATTTTCACTGCCTCATTTAAGGGCAGGTACACCCATAGACACTTGAACATATTCTCTATATAACTGACACTTGGGAAGGCAGGATATATAAAGAAGCAACAAAAGAAATTTGGATGAGTTCTTCCCTAGGACAAGTGCTTATTTAAATTTTACTTCTCATTGCACTCCAGGATGATGCACTGGACTGCAATATCAGTTTGAATCACAAAGTTGACAGTTCAAACTCACCAGCCACTTCTTGGAAACCCTATAGAGGGTCATGATGCATCATAACTTTGACCACCATAACACTCATTGTTGCCAGTATTTCCTGTTCCTTCTTATCTGTGCCTACATGGGCTTGATTGTTTGCCTTGATGGCACCCCAGAAAACAATTTGCTTGCTCTTGTAGTACCAATCATATTGCTATTTTTGTTTTGGATGTTTCCTGCTGATTTTTCTTTCAAGAAGTATCTTCTGTTATGCATGCACACAGATACTCAGCCCAAAACCAGGCCCTAAATGTTTTTTTTTTTTTTTTACTTGTTTGTCTTTTGTTTTTTTTAATACAGGAAAGGGCAGGACAGGGCAGTATAGTGGGAAAGAGAGTTTAAAAACAAAACAGGCCAAAAATTAAATTAAAGTCTGAGGTACAGCATAACAACCAACACTAGCATCTTGAAATCTCTCAGGCAGCTTTGAAAACAAGAAGCTGAAGAGAGGACATTAAAGTCATAGTCATATTAGGCTACATATTTTTTTTTCTTCTTTCCCTCCTCTCCCTTTTCTGTGATTATAGACTGAGATATTCAGTCTAGTTTTTGTTGTTGCTATTTTTGGGGGTTCTCCCCCACTGGTGATGCTCCCCCTTCTACCTTTGAAGGACTTTTTCTCTCCATATATTACACAAGAAGAGACAGCAACTGCTGCCATATAGCCAAACTAAAATCACACTCTATAAAACACTAAAATCCAGGCAAGAACCAATACCAACTGACATATACCAGGGAGGCAGACAACACCTGTGAAAGTTTCTCCGAGTTAAGCAATAAGAAGAGTAAAAAGGGAAGCCAACATACTGATCACATCTTCCTAGAAGCAATCAGAAAGCATTAAAAATTCCAAAGCACATACTCAAGTATTAAGGCCACAGATAAGCACTAAACATGTCCAAGAAGCAAAAGCAGATTATCATATCAGCACATGTCCAGAAACAAGATAAAATGTCTGAGACAAATGAACTAGAGGTAGATCTGGACTCCATTCTGGAAGCAGAAGAGGCCTTGGAAATGCCTGAGGAGGAATTCAGAAAAATGATTATAAAATGTTGCAAAACACTTTACAATGGAGTTGAGAAAAATAAGGAAGAAGTCAGGAAAGCGCTACAGAAACAATTAAATAAGATAGATACAGCATTGGAAACAATTCAAGACCTACAGATAGAGGTTCAAACGATCAATAACAGAAATCAGAAATAGACTATACTCTGAAAGGGCAAAGGAGTAGAATAGACTAGATGGAAGGCAGAACCAATGATCTGGAAGACAAGTCTCTCAATACCACTAAGATAGAAGAACAAACACAAAAAAAAGAATAAACAAATCTGAAGAAGGTCTAAGATTCATGTTGGACAACATGAAGAGGAATAACTTAAGAATTATCGGCATTCCAGAGCAAGAAGAATCACACAAGTCCACAGAGGCAATAGTTGAAGAACTGCTGGAAGAA
>NW_006408569.1:16903485-16909749 GCF_000296735.1 Chrysochloris asiatica | reverse complement strand
AACAGTAGTGAGGTTGGCCCAGGATCAGGCAGTGTTTCATTCTTCTGTGCACAGAGTCGCTATGAGTCCGTACCGACTTGATGGCACCCAACAACAACAACAACAACAACAAGATAAAATAGACTGTTTTAAATAGAGGAAAAAGTAAGTAGAATATAGGGTAACTTCAAAGAAAGTTAATTCTTCACAACATGCAAAGAAAAATATGGAAACATTAAAACTTTGAAGGAAGAGCTCAAAAAAACATGAACTCAGTAAAGGAAGGCCTGCAGAACAAAGAAATCAACAGCATCACAAACAAACAAAAAACATAATAATAGCAATTATTTCATATCTATCAATAATTGCATCTAATGTCAATGGATTAAATGCACCATTCAAGAGACAGAGAGTGGCAGAATGGATAAGAAGATAAGATACTTCAATATGCTGTCTGCAAGAGACACACCTTACACACAATGACAAAATCAGTTTAAAATTTAAAGGATGGAAATAATATACCAAGCTAATTTCAATATAAAATGAGAAGAATTGGAAATTCTAGTTTCTGATAAAATAAACTATAAGGCAAAAACCAGCATAAGAAATAATATTTCATGATTGAAGTGTCAATTGAAAAAGATGACTTTACTATAATAAATATCTCCACTCCCAATGAAAGAGCCTCAAATTATATAAAGCAAACCATAATAGAATTGAAGACATAAATAGATCAATCTCAATAATAGTGAGAGATTTTAATACAGTACTTTTGAAAAGAGATAGAAAAACCAGAAAGAAACTTGACAAAGAAACCAACTTGACCTCACACATGTGTACAGAGCATTCAGCCCAACAGCAACACAATACACATTATTTTCCAGTGCACATGGAACATTCTCCAGATTAGACCATGTGTTAGGCTACAAAACAAGTCTCCATAAATTTACAAACATAAAAATACTATAATTATCTTCTCAGATAACAATGTTATAAAAATAGGACTCAACAATAGGAAGACTAAGGAAATAATGTCAAATACATAGAAACTCCTTAAAAGCTACTGGGTAGTGCAACAAATAAAAGACCAATTTACAAAGTTCTTAGAAACACATAAGAATGAAAACACAACATACCAAATCTATGGGACACAGCAAAAGCAGTACTGAGAGGACAATTTATTGCAATAAAAATACACATCCAAAAAGAAGAAAGAACCAAAAATCAACACATAAATACAACATATCCAACAACTAGAACAGACTAACAAGCTGAATCTACAGTCACAATTAGAAAAAAATCTCATAAAAATTAGAAGAGAAATAAATGAGATAGACAACAGAAAAACTATAGAATCAATAGGACAAGAAGATGGTTCTTAGAAAGGATTAATAAAATCGACAAACCATTGCAAACCCAACAAAAGGAAAGAGCGAGAAGACACAAATGATACACATAGGAAACAACATGGGGGGTGTCACAACAGAACCAATGGAAATAAAAAATATAAAAATAGAATACTATGAAGAGTTGTATTCCAAGAAATTTGAAAACCTAGAGGAGATGGATACATGATTAGAAAAACACGACTTACATAAATTTACACAGAGTGGAGTAGATAACTTGAACAGTCCTATAACAAAAGAAGAAATTGATCAGGTCATCAAGGAACTGCCAACCAAAAAAAGTCCAGAGTCAGATTGTTTCACTGGTGAGTTTTACCAAACATTCAGGGAATAGCTGTCATCATTTCTACTTAAATTATTCCAGATATATAGAAAAGGATGTATTTCCATCCTTTTCTGTATATCTGGAATACATTTCCTAATACATTTTATGAAGCAAGCATAATCCTCATACCAAAACCAGAGAAGAACATAACTAAGAAAGAAAATTATAGACCAATATCTCTCATGAACATAGTTGCAAAAATTCTCAACAATATCAAATCCTGCAGAATTCAAGAATACATCAAAAAAAATAATACATCATGACCAAGTGTGATTCATATCAGGGATGCAAGGATGGTTCAGTATTAGAAAACAATCGATGTACTCCACCATATAAATAAAAAGAGGAAAAGAACCACATGATCATATCAATTGATGCAGAAAAGGCATTTGACAAAATACAATATCCAATCCTGATAAAAATACTCAAGAAAAGTAAGATTTAAAAGGAAATTCATCAACAAAATAAAGAGCATATATAGAAAACCAACAGCCAATATCACTCTCAATGGAGGGAATTAAGGAAACAGACAAGGATGCCCTTTATCACCACTCCTCTTCAAAACTGTGCTCGAAATCTTAACCAAAGCTGTAAGGCAAGATAGGGAAATTAAAGACATTCCATAAGGCAAAGAGGAAGTAAAACTCTCTCTGTTTGCAGAAGATAGGGTCCTGTACGCACAAAACCCCAAAGACTCAACAAAGAATCTACTAGAACACATTGGAATATCCAACAAAGTGTCAGGGAACAAGATGAACACACAAAAATCAGTCAGATTCCTCTATGCAAACAATTACAGAGGTGAAAAGGAAATTAGGAAAGCAAACCATTTATTTAGGAATAAATCTAACCAGAGAAACAAATGACCTATACAAAGAAAACTACAAAACACTATTACAAGAAACCAAAAGAGACTTACAAAAATGAAAGAATAGTAAGACTTAACATTGTGAATAGTAAGACTTAACATTGTGATGTCAATACTACCCAAAGCAATCTACACATATAATGTAACCCCAATCCATATCCCAACGAATTCTTTAAAGAGATGAGAAAAACAATTCCAAATTCTACATGGAAAGGAAAAGATCCAGGATAAGGAAAGCACTGCTTAAGAAGAACAAAATTGAAGCCTCTCACTCCTTGATTTTAACATTTTACTACATAGCTACAGTGGTCAAAACAGCCTGGTACAATGAAAGATACAAAGATCAATGGAACAGAATTGAGAATACAGAAATTAACCCACCCACATACAGCCAACTGGTCTTTGACAAATGGTCAAAGTACATTGAATGGGGAGGAGATAGTCTCTTCAACAGATGGTGCTGGCAGAACTGGAAATCAATGTGCAGAAGACTGAAACACGACCTGTAACTCACACCATATATGAAAAACAACTCAGCATGGATAAAAGACGTAAATGTGAATCCCATAATTATAAAGGTCATCAATGAAAAAATAGGGACAAATTTAAGGCCTCTAACATAGGGCACACACATATAGACTACCGAAAATTGCACAAACAAAAGAAGACAAAATAGATGATTGGGCCATTGGAAAAATTAGAGACTTATGTGCATCAAAAGATTTCACCAAAAGAGTAAAATGGGAGCCCATAGAATGGGAAAAAATATTTTGCAATGACATACAAAACAAGGGAGTAATCTTTAAAATCTATATAAAACTATGACACCTCTACAAGAAAAAGACAAATACCCAATTAAAACTGTGCACAGGATATGAACACACACTTTAGCAAGGAACACATTCAGGCAGCCAGAAAATATATGATAAAATGCTCATGAGCATCAGTCATTGTTGTTTTTGTTAAGTGCTGTCGAGTCAATTTCGACCCATAGAGACCCTGTCTAGAGTTTTCCAGGAGCAGGTGATGAGCTTGAACCACTGAACTTGCTGTTCAAACAACTTTGCAGTCTGACACATTAGCCCACAGCACCACACCAGAACTCACAGTCATTAGAGAGATGCAAAACGAAAGTACAATGAGATATCGTCTCACACAAGCAATAATAGCAAAGTTCAAAAAAGCAGAGGACAATAAATGCTGGTGAGGATATGGAGAGACTGGGACCCTCCTACATTGCTGGTAGGAATGTAAATTGGTTCACCCACTCTCAAAAATTGTATGGCGCTTCCTCAGAACTTTATGATCCAGCAGTTCTTCTCCTGGATATATACCTACAAGAAATACGAGCCAGAACACCAGTAGATATCTGCACACCAATGTTTATTGCTGCACTATTCACAATAGCAAAAAGATGGAGACAGCCTAAGTGTCCAACAATGGAAGAAGGGATAAACAAACTTTGGTACATACACACAATGGAGTACTATGCTACCTTGAAGGATAGCAGTGAAGCTGCAAATCATCACATAATGTGGATGAACCTCATGCTGAGTGAAAACAGTCAGTACAAAAGGACAAATATTGCAGAAAAACATTATTGTAATGCTTAAGAAAACACACCCTTATTAAGAGAAGAAAAACAATGTTGATTACCAGGGGTGGGAGTTAGGGGAGGGGAGAGCACAGGGTAGGGGATAGTCACATAATATTTCAGAGGTTGGGGACAACAATTTATAAGGAAAGGAGGGTCTTATACAGAAAGGGAGAGAGGTAAGGAAGAACAAGGTACATGGGGAAAAACAAGTATGTTTGCATGGGCAAAATGAGTCAGAGGCAAATGATGTATGTTCAACCTAGAAACAACAGGATTCTGGAATACTGGGGTCAGGGCATAGCCTGAATGTGTAAGAGAGGGAATAATGTTCAGATGCCTGACTGTCTTGTGGATGTTTGTTTCCCTTGCCTACTGTTGAAAATTGACACGAATGGGATAGAAAGGAATACTGGGAAACATGATTGCCGAAAGTTTGTAAGTCTGTCTTCAGCCTATAATTGATTGGAATACCTAAAAGGGGTTCTAGAACTTGCCCAGTGAAATATGCAATTTGTGGAGCATTTGTAGTGTATTGGAGTCCTGGTGTGGTGGAGTGGGCTAATTCATCAAACTACAAAGTCATTTGAACTGTAAGGTCAGTGGTTCAAGCTCACCAGCTGCTCCTTGGAAACCATATACAGGGCTGCTATGGGTCAGAATCAACTCGACAGCACTTAACAACAACAACAACAAAATCTTTGGTAGAATCCTGAGCCCCATCCAGAACCTTCTGAGGTGGAACAGTCCCATATAAAAGGACATACAGACCAGGCTGGAGCAGCTAGAGGAACAGAGATACTTCCTGAAAGAAAGACCAGCAAGAAAAATCAAAAACAAAAACAGCAGTCTAATTGGCTACTACAAGAACAAGCAAGTTGTTTGCCTGGGAGATATCAAGGCAAGTAATCAAGTCTCTTCAGGCCAAACCCCCCTCCAAGACTGTAACTCAAAGGGAATACATGAGCCGGCCTGTAAGATTGCTGGTGACCATGTTGGTCTACTTGTAAGTGAAAGAGAGGGAAAGGCAGCTGAGTTTGATCACGTTCCATAGACTCTCATCCACCTGGAGATGAGAGAGAGAAGAGAAAGGGCTTGTTGTTCCGAAGTGTGGTGAAACCTGAAGACTCCTAAGCCCATGGACAAGGACCTAGCCACAGAGGGCTAGAGCTGAGAGTGAAGTGTTCAGCTGATATGAAATGAGAGGAGACCAACAAGAATGCCTAAACTTGTAGGTAGTGCCCATTTGACCAAGCTTTGATGGCTTGATGATCAGAACTCAATTAGATGAAGGTAAAGAAATTTAAATAAGGAAGCAAGTGTAAATTGCTACAATTTGATGAACTTGACCTATACTTCTAACACATCAAGGATCAAACCTATCCCATCTGTACACAGTGTTGATAGGGACGGGCAACCTAAAATGGAGGAGTGGAGGGGGGCATGCTTTAAAGGCACAAAATAGCTGACTTACAAGTTTTCAAGAGGGAGTTTAGTTTCAGAGTGTGCGCTGGTTGGTAGAATCCCCACAGAACAGTTTTCTTCTTGTCTAGATAGGTCTGGTGAAAGGAGAAGAGGATGGAATTCATTGATTCAATTGTGAGTAGTTATTATCATACCTAATTGTAATTTGACAACTGAAAAGGTAGACGTTTTGTAACAAAAAGGTGCGAGTAGTTAATCTTGCATTCCTGGAACAGAGGACCCTAGGACCATCAAGAGATAAGAGCATGAGCTGAACATGGGACACTAAGCAGAGAAGCAGTGACAGCAGAGATGGAGACAAAGGTGATGGCATGGAAATATTGAGTAGCTGAGGACTCTGTTGTTGTTGTTAGGTGCCATCAAGTTGGTACCAACTCACAGCGACCTTATGCACATCAGAATGATACACTGCCTGGTCCTGGGCCAACTTCACAATTGTTGCCATGCTTTAACCCATTGATGCTGTCATTTTGCCAATCCATCTTGCTGGGGAGTATTCCTCATTTTCTCTGACCTTCCATCTTACCAAACTTAATATCTTTCTCCAGAGACTGGTCCCTCATGACAGTATGTCTGAAGTATGAGAGATGAAGTCTGGCCATCCTGG
>NW_006408569.1:16901590-16902058 GCF_000296735.1 Chrysochloris asiatica | reverse complement strand
CCTTGCTGTAAAGATTTGTTCCCTCCTTTGAGCTTCTACATTCATAGCTATAGGTCAAGTTCATCAAATTGTATCAGATTACTCTTTTTTCCTCTTCTTTTTTCTTCTAGTTGAGCTCTGATCATCCAGTCATTGAAGCCAGGTAAAGTGGGTATAATCTACAAGTGTGAGTGTTCTTGTGCATATGTACTCTCTGCTTATCAGCTGGACACTTCACTCTTCACTCTAGTCCTCTGTGGCTATGTCACTGACTCTGGGCTGAAAAGTCCCCAGGTCTTGCCACACTGATGGCCAAACAGGTCTCCACCAGGGTTCACAGGAGTCTATTGAATGTTGCAGGATTTATCTTTCTGCTTCATTGATGTTTTTCACTTACGTCCCCTTATCGGTGACAAATGTGGTCACCAATCAGAGCCTGTATTCCCATTGAGTCTTAGTCTTGGAAGGGGGTTTGCTCTGAGGGGACCC
>NW_006408569.1:16879041-16880136 GCF_000296735.1 Chrysochloris asiatica | reverse complement strand
TGTTGGAGGAGAATACTGAAAGTGCCATGGACTGCCAAAAGAACCAATAGATCTGTTTTGGAAGAAGTGCAGCCAGAGTGCTCCTTGAAGGCCAGGATGGCTAAGCTTCGTCTCTCCTACTTTGGACATATTGTCCGGAAGAAACAGTCGCTGGAGAAGGATGTCATGCTGGGTAAGGTAGAGGGTCAGAGAAAAAGAGAAAGACCCCTAACGAGATGGATTGGCCAGGTGGCATGATTGATGGACTCAAGTGTAGCAGCAGTAGTGAGGTTGGTCCAGGATCAGACATTGTTTCGTTCTGCTGTGCATGGGGTGGCTATGAGTCAGTTCTGACTCGATGGCACCTGACAAGAACAACAATTGTTTAATTGCTGCCATTATGTTTGTTTTTTCGTGGTGTTGCTGCTTTCTTTGTTCTGTGTGTCTTCCTTTGTTGAGTTCATGCTTTCTGTGTTCTTTTGTGTGAGTTTCCTCATAGTTTTAATATTTCCATGTTCTTCTTGGATTTTCATTCTCTTGGTATGTTGTGAAATGTTAATTTTCATTGAGGTTTCCTTATAGTCCATTAACCTTTCTCTCCATTTAGTGCAGTCTATTTTATCCTGTAATCTAACTGACCTCACCTTCTGGATCTCTGTTCCTACATGTTTACCTTATTTTACATTATACTTGTTTTGATCATAGACTGACCTCCCAGATTCTCTGAGTTTGATCTTATAGTTTTGTTCTATTCTCAACTCTTACTTTCTGTCGACTTAATTCTTGGAAGTGCTGCCACATATGTCACTCTCTTGTTGTTATCTGTTTTTGTTGGTTCTCAGTCCACAGAACTCCCTTTAGGATGTCTTGTAATGCAGGGTTGTCTTTGGCAAAATCCCTTAGCTTCTGTTTATCCTGGAATGTTTTCATTACACTGTAGTATTTGATTGATAGCTTTGCTGGATAAAGGACTCTTGGTTGGCAATTTTTTTTTTTCTTTCAGGGTTTTATATATGTCTCCCCATTGCCTACTTGTTTGCGTGGTTTCTGATGAGAGATCTGAGCTTAATCTGACTTGCTTGCCTTTGTATGTGACACTTCTGTTTTCTCTAACTG
>NW_006408569.1:16859666-16876551 GCF_000296735.1 Chrysochloris asiatica | reverse complement strand
TTTTTTTTTTTTTTAAAGGCATCATAGGGGTACCCTTCAAGTCACAATGCAGGTACCCTCCTGCTCTACTTCTGCAGAGGGTCTATCCTTTATGGACCATATGCAATCTAGAAAGCGATTTCTCTAAAACGGCTTATGACATTGACCTGTACACAGCTATAAGTCTCTGAACAAATCCTTAGAAAACCAGGAACTTATTTAAAAGGCTTCTACTTAAAAAGAAAGAAAAAGAAGAATAGTATACTGCATGGAAAGCTATGTAATTTTTCCTATTGCCTAGACCAACTTCTTCTGACTGTTGCTAGTTTTAGACCTTTGAAATCATACTTACTGCTGGTTATAAATTATCTGTGGAATTTATGATTACCCATAACAATCTTAAGTGTTTCATTATCTCCATTGTAGAAAAAAACAAGTACCATTTTTACATAGCATTGTTTCCAAGGGACCATGTGTTCCAAGTTGCAAAAAACTGACTGTTAAATGAACTTTTGGAAGTCAACCGATTTGCAGGTTAAAAGTGCCCATGTTTATATAAGTGACAGTGTCCTAGCTGGAGAAGCTCTTATGGTTCTTTGTTGGTCAGAAGCAATCCAAGTCTTTCCCAGGGTAATATTTGCCTTCTATCACCAATATATAGCAAAAGACACAGATCACTATCTCTCAGAATGCATAGAAGGGTGTTTTTATGCAGTGCAAACATATCCTTCTAGGTCAAGGCATTTTGAGCTTTCTCAGTCTCTCTTGCCTCCTACATATACACACTCTCCCAAGCGATCCTTACATGAGTAAAATCTACCTGGAAACATCAAATAAATGGAATTATTACTTGTATTATCTTTCTAAAGAAGGGAATAAGAGACAAAACCAAACCCAAACAAATCAAAGTTTAGTCAGAGACCATTTATAGGAGATGGCTTTAGATTCCTGACAGATCACATAAAAATCCTGAACTCTTGTCCTTGGTTCCTGTAGGAAACAGCCTGATCTCTTAAGCTTGGCTTATGCCTTTCATAAGTAGGCCTCAGTTTACCCCAGGCCCTCCTCTCTTTCTTCTTAAACATAAATCCTCCATATCATTCAGATGTTCCCTTCATTATTCCCTAAGCATCAACGCCTGTTTGTTTGCATCATTCCCCTATCTGATTGTACCAGACTGCTGATCTTTATTAACAGGAGACAGACTGGTTTATACTGAGAAATTCATGAGTCAGAAAGCTCGGGGTTCAGATCCTGGCTCTACTATTAATCAGTCAGTATGGTCCTAGGCAAAGTTGCTCTGTTGTTGTTTTTAAGTGTCATTGAGTCAGTTCAGTTCCAATTCACAGTGACTCTATATAGGGTTTCTGAGGAGGGCTGGTGAATTTGAAGCACCAACCTTGTGGTTCAAACCAACCTTGCAGTCTAGTGCTTATCCTACATAGACACACTAGGACTCTGTTTCCCTAAATCTCAGTTCCTTCACCTGAAAAGTGAGGGAACTGTTGCTGACTACCTTGTAGAATATTGCATTGTTCATAATATGAAATGAAAGAATACATGTAAGGCATCTAGTGCATAATACCCATTGCTATCCCATTGACTCTGACCCATGGTGACCCTTTAGGACAGAGTACAAATGATCCTTTGGGTTTTCAAGTTTGCAATCTTTAGGGAAGCAAACTGACACATCTTTCTGCCTTGGAGTGGCAGATGGGTTCAAATTGTTGAGTTTGCATTTAGCAATCGAGTGTTTAATCACTGTGCCGTCAAAGCACTCTAGCCCAGGTTTGCTGTTGTTGTTGTCAGGTGCCATCGAGTCAGAACTGACTCATAGCGATCCCATGCACAGCAGAACGAAACAATGTCCGATCCTGGGCCAACCTCACTACCGCTGCCACACTTGAGTCCATCAATGATGCCACCTGGACAATCCATCTCATTAGAGGTCTTCCTCTTTTTTCTCTGACCCTCCACCCTACCCAGCATGACATCCTTCTCCAATGATTGTTTCCTCCGGACAATATGTCCAAAGTAGGAGAGACGAAGCTTAGCCATCCTGGCCTCCAAGGAGCACTCTGGCTGCACTTCTTCCAAAACAGATCTATTGGTTCTTTTGGCAGTCCATGGCACTTTCAGTATTCTCCTCCAACACCACAACTCAAAGGCATCAATTCTTCTATGATCTTCCTTATTCACTGTCCAGCTTTCGCATCCATATGAGGCTATTGAAAACACCATGGCCTGTGTCGGGTGCACCTTAATCCTCAAGCTGACATCTCTGCTCTTTAATACTTTAAAAAGTTCCTGTGCAGCAGATTTGCCCAATGCAATACGTCGTCTGATCTCTTGACAGCTGCTTCTGCAAGTGTTGATAGTTGACCAAGAAGAATGAAGTCCCTGACAACATCAATCTTTTCTCCATTGATAAGAATGTTGTTTATTGGTCCAGTGGTGAGGATTTTTGTTTTCTTTACATTGAGATGTAATCTATATCGAAGACTGTGCTCTTTAATCTTCATAAGTAAATGTTTCAAGTCCTCTTCACTGCCAAGAAATTTGGAAGACAACTATCTGGCCAACTGATTGGAAGAGATCAATATTTATGCCCATTCCAAAGAGAGGTGACTCAACAGAATGCGGAAATCATCGGACAATCTCTTTGATATCTCAAGTGAGTAAAGTTTTGCTAAAGGTAATACAGAAATGGCTGCAATCATACATTGACAGAGAACTTCCAGAGGTTCAAGCTGGATTCAGAAGAGGCTGTGGAACCAGAGATATCATTGCTGATGTCCGATGGATCTTGGCTAAAAGCAGAGAATACCAGAAGGGTGTTTACCTGTGCTTTATTGACTACGCAAAGGCTTTCGATTGTGTGGATCATGACAAGCTATGGACAACATTGAGAAGTATGAGTATTCCAGAACACTTAATTGTACTTCTGAGAAATCTGTACCTAGACCAAGAAGCAGTTGTTCGAACAGAACATGGGAACACTGAATGTTTTAAGATTGGGAAAGGTGTGAGACAGGGTTGTATTCTTTTACCATACTTATTCAACCTGTATGCTGAGCAAATAGTCCGAGAAGCTGGGTTCTATGAAGAAAAACATGGCATCAGGATTGGAGGAAGACTCATTAACAACCTGCGATATGCAGATGATACAACCTTGCTCCTAAAAGTGAAGAGGACTTGAAACATAGCCCAGGTTAGGTGTAAAAAAAGGAGTTATTATTATCATCTATTTCT
This sequence comes from Chrysochloris asiatica, assembly GCF_000296735.1. Taxonomy (NCBI): domain Eukaryota; kingdom Metazoa; phylum Chordata; class Mammalia; order Afrosoricida; family Chrysochloridae; genus Chrysochloris; species Chrysochloris asiatica. The sequence continues at coordinate 16,873,320 of NW_006408569.1, read as the reverse complement.
ATTTTAGAAACCACAGCTCAACCTCCAGCCCAGCACACAAGAATAGCCACTTCCTCTGAACTCTAATATCATATAGCATCTATATTGCACGTCTGATATTTTAATATTGTTAATTTTACTTGTAGGAGTGAATATTTTACCTTCCCAACTAAAGTGTAAGCTCATTTAGGGCTATGATTATGTCACCTTTCTTGTTTTTTCCCCACCAAAGGCAAAAAATCTTTAATACAAAAGGAGAATCTCCAAAACATTTATTGACTATGGGATTATAGATGCAGAATAAGTAACCGCTGATCTGAAGGATGATGGCAAAGGACTTGAGGGATAATAAAATTAAATAATAATGTTGCTTGTACCTATTATTTATTGAACACTCTCTGACAATAAAGCTAATATATAGTATTTACTGTTACTTTTTTCTTTCTCAAAGTAGATCAGTAAGCTCTTACTCAATCTGTTGTGTTGTATCTTTATTCACTTCCCAATTTTTATCTGTCCTTAATGGACACTTAGCATTCCAAGAATCAAGCAGGCAACAGTCCCTGTACTCTCCCATGTGACCATCCACTCTTGTAGCTTACTCATTTATTGTATGATATAAATTCTGCCAGGCATTTGACATATTAGTATATCATGTCATTTACTCTTCACAACAACACTGTGAAATAGGTATTATTAGCCCCATTTTAAAAATGAGGAAATTGAGCCCCAGAGAAGTTGTGTAATTTTTCCAGAGTTACGTATCTAGTAAGTAGAAGAGCCAGAACTGAAAATCAAGGTCATTTGTGTCTAGAGTCTTAGTTCTAAGCCAACAAGCAGACTTCATTACTAAATAACAGATACTGTCCTAAGGAGTTCACAAATTGCCAAAGGTCATTCGCTGTTGGTGACCACACTACACTTTACTAAGGATGGAGAATGCACATATTAGGAAGGTTTTCAACATTCATGTTTGATTAAAAAAAAAAAAAATCAGGGAACTCTATTCTACCAGACTGCCCCATCCACTGTATGCAATTCCTGATGATTCTTGGATTGAGGAGCTAATCCAGGCAGGAGGGTGATCAAATGGAGGCAGATAGATGGGCAGATGTCTGGAGGAGTAGATGGCCATGTGGGAGAGTACAGGGACTGGTGCCTGCTGTAGTCCAGGAAGACTTAATGTCCATCAAGGACAGAAAACGATTGGGAAACAAATAATGGTGCAACATATGGAATCAAATAAGAGCCTATTCATTCACTTGGAGCAAGAAAAAAAAGTAACAGTGCCCACAGCCTGTGTGGGTGTTCTTGGCCTTTTCCAGCAAGGTGTGTGTTTAAAAAAAGATTAGTACAATAGGGCATGAACAGTCCTATTGAAAACAGCCGCCTGCATATACTTGGCAAATTTGTGCTGTAGAATAGTTCCGTCTGACATTTAAAATGTGGCAAAACTACTTAAATTCAATTTAAAAATAAGTTTTCTATAGCCTCTTATTTTGTTCTTATAGGCATGAGATCAATGGAGATGGCATCATAAGCTTTACCCGATGCTTTTCAAAGTGAATACTTGCCAAAGACAAGAATATGTGGCACTAATGGATGGCAAGCTGACTTTTAGCCTTGTGCCCCAAAAGGCTGCTCTCTTAAGAAAGTTTGTTGGAGGAATTTGGGTTGCTTGAACACCCTAACCATTATAGTCAAGTGCAAAAGAAGTATGAGGTCTTCTCTCTAATAAAGAGTGACTCATTTTAATCAACAAATGGCAAAGAATAAAGGGAACAGAGAGGGCAATAACTTAAACCTGCATCTTGATTTATGGTAAGTGGCTGAATTTGGTGAAAAGAATCACAGAACTCAGGCAGAATACATCATCTCGCATAGTCACTGGCTTATTCTTGTACCACAGCAAAAAGATTTGAAATGCTTCTTGAAGGCCTCAATAGACAAGTTTATTTTTCTCTTGTGAGATACTAATTCAAAAGTGTCTGTCCATATCTTCCAAATTCTCCCTCATTTGCTTCCTGATGCCTTCAGTTAGTACCATGGTCAAGAGCTAGAGAATGTACTGTCACTGTATAATAAAGGTCTCCTTGTTTTTAGCATTGCAAAGGGAAATGTTGCCTTTCTCTACAAACTTCTGCCTCTACCCCTTTAAGAACACCTTCACATGGGAAAGGGAAGTAGTATAGTTACCTGTCAAAATGTGAAACATGGATTGTGTTCAATTTGATCAGTTCCTATAGTTTCTGCTCCAGAACCCATTCATGACACTCTCTCACTTGCACTTCAAGAAAGCGTCTCTCTTTTTTGCAGACTCAGTCATCCACTTATCTTTCACTTTCTTACTATCCTGCCTCAGGTAAAAGTCTGCTATTCTTTGTCATATTCTTTCTGTGCAACTCCTTGTAGCTGTTTGGGTCAACGTACATAAGTCCTTTCTTGAGATATATGGTTTCTCTTCTCTGCTCCCACTTGCTCTCAACTAACTCCCTGCCCAAAGTAGGTACATTTGTTCATACAGGTACCAATGATTCAATTTAATTGTAGGGTAAGAGACTTTACTAAGTTTACAATTTAAGCCTTGTCATATCACTGATGAATTTTACTGAAGGGCCCTGTATTGTGTATTATTGAATACTAACTCAGCTATTAGTGAAACAGTAATTAGATTCCCATTTTACTATTGTTCTTTGTGCATAGCCTGCTTGATACAGAATCCTGAAAGAAGGAATGATGAATGAAAGGGTTGTTGTTGTTGTTGTTGTTGTTAAGTACTGTGGAGTCATTACAGTATCCCTGGCCATAATATCTTTCTGAGAACATAAAAATCCTGTTTATAACTCCTTGCAAAAAAAATATGGCACCAGTAATTCCTCCCAAGGTACACAACTCTACTTCTCACCAAAGTTCTATAATTCATTGCAGTGGTCACACAGAGCCCAGACACTGTACTCACAGTTAAGGGATTTATTAGGGAGGTTGTTGTTGTTGTTAATTGTCATCAAGTCGGTTCTGACTCATAGAGATCTTATATAGTAGGGTTTCCAAGCAGTGACTAGTGGGTTTGAAAAATCGACCTTGCAGTTATAATTCCAGTACTTACCCTACAGTGCCACACCAGGACTCCATTAGGGAGGTCGGTTGGTTGGTTGGTATGTTATGTGTCATATGTCCTGGAGTCAGTTCCGACTCATAGTGACCCTGTAGGATTTCCAAGGCTGTAAATCTTTATGGGAGCAGAAAGCCTCATCTTTCTTCCGTAGGACCTCTGGTAGATTTGAACTGCTAACTTTGAAGTTAGCAGCCCGATTCATAATCACGACATGACCAGAGATCCATTTAGGGAGGTTAACAGGTTACAATTCAAGGTCAGAAATGTTCAGGGCACAGTTCTTCTAGTCAGGGCACCCTCTCCTTTGCTGTGTCCACAGGAAGACCTCTCTCTAGCCCTTGTTTACAAAGTTCTTTGGTGGATGATAATGAATGTCCACAGGGCACACCACAATAAGCCTCAGCCTGATGTCACTCTACTCTAGCTCTTTGAATCAGAAAACCAGCTCCCCAAATAAGTCCTAGAGGCACCCCACTCTGAAAGTCTTCAGCTTTACTTACACTGTGTACTGAGAAGCCTGCCAGTTTGTCTCATGCTCTGGTTCCTGGTTCTACTGCTGCTGTTTCACTACCATTCCTCTGGTGACATAGCTTTCTGTCCCTGAGTCAGTCAAGGAGGTTAAATACCAGGGATCTTGGGGTCCAAAGGACATGTTCCACGAGTGGCTTTTCTTCTTTGATGTTAATGAAATTCCCCCTCATAGTTCTGAGATGGCCAATTTTATACTCATGTTAGAGGTCAAAGTTATCCCAATTAACCCTGGTAACAACCACTCAAAACTAAATCATATAATCCCAAGGAACTTCCCCTACTTTCTCTTACACAGACTCATCAGGAAAAAAGTAGTTTCGTTGGAGTTACAAAGACTAGGCGTAGAAGAGAAATATAAAGTAATTCGTTGCACCCAAGTCTTCTTCTGAAATTAGGAATATATCTTTGCTGAATTATTACAACAGACACCTATCTGTTCTCATCAACTCCATTCTAACCTTTCTCGTGTCCATCCTCCTCATCATGACCAGAGCAAGCATCTTTTATTTATTTATTTTTGTATACCCTCAAGACTAGACTGTAGTTGTTAGGTGCCATATAGTTGGTGCCAACAGAACGAAACACTGCCTGATCCTGTGCCAACCTCACAATTGTTGCCATGCTTGAGTCCATTGATGCTTCCATTTTGCCAGTACATCTCATTGGGGGCCTTCCTCTTTTTCTCTGACCTTACCAAACATGATATCCCTCTCCAGTGACTGGTCCCTCCTGACAATATGTCGCATGTGTGAGAGATGAAGTCTGGCTATCCTGGCCTCTAAGGAGCACTCTGACTGTACTTCTTCCAACACAGATCTATTTGTTCTTTTGGCAACCCATGGTACTTTCATTATTCTCCTCCAACACCATAACTCAAATGCATCAATTCTTCTATCATCTTCCTTAGTCACTGTCCAATCTTCGCATGCATATTAGGTTATTGAAAATATCATGGCTTGGGTCAGGAATACCTTAGTCCTCAAGCTGACATTTTGCTCTTCAAGGCTTTGAAAAAGTCTTGTGCATCAGATTTGCCTAATGCAATATATTGTTTGATTTCTTGGCTGCTGCTTCCATTAGTGTTGATGGTTGATTCAAGAAAAATGAAGTCTTTTACAACTTCAGTTTTTCTCCACTAATAAGAATGTTGTTTATTGGTCCAGTGTATTGGTGAGGATTTTTTGTGTTCTTTATATTGAGATGCAACCCATCTGTGGTTTTTGATCCTCATTGCTAAGTGTTTTAAGTCCTCTTCACTTTCAGCAAGCAAGGTTGTATCATCTGCATATCACAGGCTGTTAATGAGTCTTCCTCTAATCCTGATGCTACGTTTTTCTTCATATAACCCAGCTTTTCAGATTATTTGTTCAGCATAAAGGTTGAATAAGTACGGTAAAAGAATACAACCCTGTTGCACACGTTTCTTAATTTGAAAACATTCAGTGTTTCCATGTTTTGTTTGAACAACTGTTTGGTCCATGTACAAATTCCTCATGAGCAAAATTAAGTGTTCAGGAATACTCATACTTCACATTATTGTCCATAGTTTGTTATGATACACACAATTGGAGGCCTTTGCATAGTCATTAAAGCACAGGTTAACATATTTCTAGTATTCGGTGCTTTCAGCCAAGATCCATCTGACATCAGCAATGATATCCCTTGTTCCAAGTCCTTTTCTGATTCTGGCCTGAACCTCTGGAAGTTTTCTGTCAATATATGCTTGCAGCCATTTCTGTATTGCCTCTAATAAAATTTTACTCGAATGGGATATCAAAGGTATTGTCCGATGATTTCTGCATTCTGTTGGATCACCTCTTTTTGGAATAGGCACAGATACGGATCTCTTCTAATCAGTTGGCCAGATAGCTGTCTTCTTGGCAAAGATGAGTGAGTGCCTCCAGTGCCACCTCACTTTGTTGAAAGATTTCAATTTGCATCCCATCAATTCCCAGGGCCTTGTTCTTTGCCAATTTCTTCAGTGCACATTGCACTTCTTCCTTCAGTATCATTGGTTCTTGATCATATGCTACCTCTTGAAATGGTTGAACATCAACCATTTCCTTTTGGTACAGTGAATCCATGTATTCCTCCATATTCTTTTGATGCTATCTACACCATTCAATAATTGCCCAGAGAATCCTTCAATACTGAAAGTTGAGACTTGAATGTTTTCTGCAGTTCCCTCCGCTTTAGAAATGTTAAGCAAGTTCTTCCCTTTTGTTTTTCTAACTCGAAATCTTTACACATTTCTTTGTAATATTTGACTTTGTTTTCTCAAGCTGATCTTTAAAATTTTCTGTTTAGCTCTTGTACCTCCTCATTTCTTCCATTTGCTTTAGCATCTCTACGCTAGAGAGCAAGTTTCAGAGTCTCTTCGGGCATTCATTTTGTTCTTTACTTCTTTCTTGTCTTCTTAATGACTTTTTGCTTTCGTCATGTATAATGTTCTTGATGTCATCCCACAACTCTTCTGGTCTTCGGTCTTTAGTGTTTAATGTATCAAATTTGTTCTTTAGATGATCTCTAAACTCAGGTGGGATATATTCAAGGTCATATTTTGGCTCTCGTGGACTTGTTTTCATTTTCTTCAGCTTCAGTCTGAATTTGCATATGAGCAATTGATGGACTGTTCCACAATCTGCCCCGTCCTTGTTTTGGCTGATGATTTGGAGCTTTTCTACCGTCTCTTTCCACAGATGCATTCAATTTGATTTCTGTGTATTCCATCTGGTAAGGTCCATGTGAATACTTGTCTCTTATGCTGTTTAAAAAAAGGTATTTGAAATGAACAAATCTTTGGTTTTGCAGAATTCTATCACACAATCTCGAGTATCATTTCTATCACCAAGGTCATATTTTCCAACTACTGATGCTTCTTCTTTGTTTCCAACCTTTGCATTCCAATCACCAGAGATTACCCATATGTCTTGATTACATGTTTGATCAATTTCAGATTGAAGAAGTTGGTAGAATTCTTCTATTTCATCCTCACTGGATTTAGTGGTTGGTGTGTAAATTTAAATAATAGTGCTATTAACTGTTTTTCCCTGTAGGCACAAGGATATTATCCTATAACAGACAGCTTTGTATCTCATGATAAGATCTTTTTTAAAAAAGTTTTTACGGTGAATTGAGTGAAAGTTTACAGAGCAGATGATCAGTTTTACATTTAACAAATCATACATCTTGTTTCATTACAATGATTATAATTTCCTGCATATACCAAGGAGCTCTGGTAGAGTAGTGGTTACTAATCGGGCTGTGAACCGCAAGGTCAGCAGTTCGAAACTACCAGCGGTTCCGCGGGAGAAAGATTAGGCGTTCTGCTCCCGTAAAGATTTACAGCCTCGGAAACCCTGTGCAGGGTCGCTATGAGTCGGAACCGACTCCACGGCACTTAACAACAACCATCAGTTAACAGTATTTCTCTCTATTCATTTTAGCTCTTTAAAAAAACAAACAAACACTTATGCATGTATAATAATTTACACCTCTGAAGGGCACATCCTGCAAGTCTGCCTCCTGGGTGTCAGCAATTAGTCCCTCTCTTCCCATGAATCTAGAGTCCTTAGCCACTCCCCCTCTCCATGTCCCCCATCTCTGCCCCCGTCTCTGGTGTCTCTGCTTCTCTGGATAGGGTCCCTCATTCTGCTTGTGCTCCTCTCCCTTAATGGTCCTAGGGTCCTTTGTTTCTGGAGTGTGAGATTAACTACTCCCCTGTTTTTGTTACAAAACTTTTACCTTCACAGTTGTGACAGTTGTAATTAGTCATGATAACAATTATTCACTGTCGAATCCCACAAATCTTATCCCCATCTCTTTTCACCAGACCCATATAGACAAGATGAAAACTGTTCAGTGGGGACTCTTTCTTCACCCCCATACTCTTAAACTAAACTCCCACTTGAAACCTTGTAAGCCAGTCACTTCTTGCCTTTATCGCCCCCTCATTTCAGGTAGCCAATGTCTAAGTTGTCCATCCCTATCTACCCTATGTACAGAAGGGATAGCATTGATACTTGATTTGAAGACACCTTCCCTCTCTGTTGGTATTTAGAGTTACTACTTCCTTGGGTATGGGTCAGATTCATCAAATTGTAGCAATTTACCCTTGTCCTTTATCAAAATTTTTTTGGAGCTAATCTTCTTCTAATCAAATTCTGATTATCAAGCCATCGAAGCTAGGTCAAATGGGTACTGTCTGCAAGTTAGGGTGTTCTTGTGCATCTTCCCTCCCTTCATATTAGCTGGATACTTCACTCTCAGCTCTAGCCCCCTGTGGCTATATCCTTGTCTATGGGCTCAAGTGTCCTCAGATCTCATCACACTTTGGACCAATCAGCCCTTCCTCTTCTCTCTCTTATCTCCAGGTCAACGAGAGTCAGTGGACTGTAGTTGAACTCAGCCCATTTCTTCATTGCTGCCTTTCCTCCTCTTCCACTCACCAGTAGACCGTTGTGGTCGCCAGCAAGCTTACATGCCTGTTTGTGTGTTCCCTTTGAGTTTCAGATTTAGAGGGGAATTTGTCCTGAGGAACTTGATTGTTTGCCTTGATGGCTTCCTGGTGAACAGCTTGCTTATTCTTGTAGTAGCCAGTTATGCTGACATTTTTGTTTTGGGTTTTTCCTGATGATCTTCCTTTGAAGATGTATCTTCTGTCATGCTACCTGTTTCAGGCTTGTCTGCTTGTCCTTGCTAGTGGGAATGTCCCACCTCATTAGGTTCTGGATGGGACTGAGGATTCCACCTAAGGGCCTATATTTTGCAAGCTCTTTGCAATAGGCTTATTTCACTGGGCAATTTCTAGAACCCCTTTTAGGTATTCCAATCAGTTATAAGCTGAAGATGGGCTCCAATGTTTCTGTGATCATATTTCCCAACATTGCTCTCTATCCCACTCAAGTGTCTATTTTACAATAATAGTAGGCAAGGGAAACAAACCAATATCCATAAGATAGTCAATCATTTTAGTATTATTTCCCCTCTTCAAACTATACCTGGATCCCTGTATCACGAGCCCTGTTGTTCCAAGGTTGAGAATACATCACTATTTACCTCTGTCCCACTTAGCCCATGCAAATATGTCTCAGTGTTCCCCTAATCTAGTTTGTTCTTCCATTTCCTCCCCCTACTTCTATTGCCCTCACCAACACCTGAACTAAGCCCTCCACCCTAATCCCATTGTTGTGGTTACTTTATATTCCATTAACTCCTCCCTCCATTTAAGACAGTCTATTTTATCCTGTAATCTACCTGAACCATCTCACCACCTGGCGCTCTGTTCCTCTGTGTTTACGTTCTTTCACATTGTAATCGTTTTGATCATAGACTGACCTCCCAGATAGTCTGTTCTTATAATTTTATTCTGTTCTTGACTCTTCCATTTGTCAATTGAGTTCAGGGTGATGCTGCCACATACGTCATTCTCTGGTTGTTGTCTGTTCTTGTTGGTTCTCAGTCCACAGAATTTCCTTTAGGATGTTTTTAATAGCAGGGTTGGCTGTGGAAAAATCCCTTAGCTTCTGTTTATCCTGGAATGTTTTGATTACACTGTCATATTTGATTGACAGCTTTACTGGGTAGAGGATTCTTGGTTGGCAGGTTTTTGTTTTTTTTCATTCAGGGTTTTATATATGTCTCCCCATTGCTTTCTTGCCTGCATGGTTTCTGTTGAGAGGTCCGAGCTTAATCTGATTTGCTTGCCTTTGTATGTTACACTTCTCTTTTCCTTAGCTGCTTTCAGGATTCTGTCGTTATCTTTGATTTTGGAGAACTTCATGATGTGTCTTGGTGACTGTCTTTTAGGGTCTATCCTTCTTGGGGTTCATTGAACTTCTTGAATGCTTATCTTTTAGATTTTCAGGATGTTAGGACAATTCTCTTCTAGAAGCTCTTCAACTATCTCTTCTGTGTACTTGTGTGATTCTTCCTGTTCTGGAATGCTGATAATTCTTAAGTTATTCCACTTCACTTTGTCCAACATGAATCTTAGGCCTTCTTCAGACTTTTTATCCTTTTTTGTGGTTGAGCTTCGCTTTGTAGTGTTGAGAGATTTATCTTCTATTTTACTAGTTCTGGCTTCTATCTCTTCAATTCTACTCCTTTGCTCTTTCAGTGTATTGTCCATATCTAATATTCTATTATTAATCATTTGGACCTCTTTCTGTAGGTTTCAAATTGTTTTTGATGCTGTATCTACCTTATTTGATTGTTCCTCTACCACTTTCCTGGCTTCTTTCTTATTTTTCTCAACTCCATTGTATAGTGTTTTGATACATTTTATAATAATTTTTCTAAATTCCTTCTCAGTCATTTCCAATGCCTGCCTATCTTCCAGTATGGTCTACTTCCAGCTCATTTGCCTCAGACACTTTATGTCATTTCTGGACATATGCTGATGTGGTCATCTGTTTCTGTTTTGGGGGGCATATTCAGGAGTTATCTGTGGCCTTAATACTTAGATGGGTATGTATTTTGGTATTTTTTTATGCTTTTTGATTGCCTCCAGCTAGATGTGATCAGGAGATGGGCTCTCTTTTTCACTCTTCTTCCTGAGAAATTTCAAGATGCCACTTTTGGTCATTGTGACATAACTCAGGATTTAATTTTCAGCCTGTTTCCTTTTCAGACTGCCTGTCCCCACTCCACAATCCCCGTTCAGGCCTTTTTCCTAGTGATAAACAGTTCAGGACCAGCTGTGGCTGTTTTGCACTGCCATTCAGTTTTAAGTGGAAACAGTTTAAATTCCAAGGAGTTCTGTGCTCATTCATAGTAGAATCCTCTGGGTGTGGGGCTGGTGTATCCACTTGCTCAGGCACCCCCTCTAGTCACCAGAATAGAGGTGCACAGATAGTGGGAGACCAATGAACAGATTTTTAAAAAAATAATGTCCACACCTTTATCACCGTGGTTCTGTCAGGCGTCTATGGCTTCTCCCACTTGGTCTCTCCCAAGATAGTGGCTCCGGGAGTAGCTGAGTGTCTTGAATTAGAAAGCAATGAATTTCTTGCTTCTGCTACATATTCCCCTAGCTGTAAGCCTTCCAACCTTCTAAATATTCCTTTATATGTGGTTCAGAGCTCTGGGACCATCCCCTGAGCCTGCTTGAACCAGTATTCTATGTTGTTGATGATGAAGCACCTCACTGCATTTATACCCAAACCACCATCTTTTTTGTTCTCCTCATGACAGATCTTGATGTGTTCTTTTTAACAATGAAAACAACACCATTCCTCTTCAATTTGTCATTCCCGGCATTATGAACCATGTGGTTGTCAGATTCAAAATGGACAATACCAGGCCAATTCAGCTCACTAATGCCTAAGATGTCAATGTTTATGCAGTCCGTCTTATTTTTGGCAATTTCCAATTTTATTAGATTCATACTTTGTACATTCCATGTTCTGATTATTAATGGATGTTTACAGCTGTTTCTCTTCATTTTGAGTTGTGTCCCTTCAGCAAATGAAGGTCCCGAGCGCTTTACTTCCAAGCGTTTTATGTCATTCACATCATCTACTTTGAGGAGACAGCACTTTCCCAGTTGCATTTTGAGTGCCTTCCAACCCAAGGGGTTCATTTTCTGGCATTATATCTGATAGTGTTTCTCTGCTATTCATAAGGTTTTCAGTATAGCAGAGATCCCTTATTACTGGAGGCCATAGAGCTCTTGGGATTTATTTTGCCTTGGGGACAAATAGAAGGAACAACCCGGATTTTGGAAGGTGGGGTGCAAAAAGATTTCTCCAACTCCAATGCAAAATGACAGTCCATATGTTCTAGCATCTGCCACACTGGTACCAAGGAGCTACACTACTCACCTGGCACTTGGTTTTCAGTATCCAAAAGACTCATTGCAGTAGCTGCCCTTTCAGCCACATCCCAAGCTGAATTGGAAGTTAAAGAAGCAAGCCTGCTTGGGCTGCTCTGGGCTAAAGCCATCACTTCAGGAGCTGCTATAGAGCATTCTGACATTGTGACCTCTTCACAAGCCTAGGCATAATCTGGATTCTCTGTCAAAAAAATTGTTTGGTAACCCTTTAGGGCAGACCATGGGTTTTGTGGGGAAAAGGAAACTGAAGGATTATTAAACTGTTTTTGCTTTAGGGCTTCCAGGCTTTTCTTTTTAAAGAAGGGTTCAATTCCTTTAGTATGACTGGTTTGGAAAGACAAGGAGAGTTCTGATGGCAAATTAGTCACAGGAGCCTAGACAGTGAAAGATGAAATTGAGTCTTCTTGACTTTCTGCTTTTTTGCAACTTTTTAGAAGAATGCTTCCAGAGAACTGGGTATTTTCTTGTTGGCTGCCTCTGGTGGACCACTTCACTGGGTCTTAGCTTCTGAATTGGTAACTGGCACCTTTGGCAGAAATGTTGGGTCACTGCTTAAAAAGATGGTGGTATCTGTGCAAGATGAAGGGACAGAGGCAGAGAATTTGGTAGCACAGAGAAAAAGCATTGTGAGTGGAGGGGACCATTCAGCTTAGACTCCAGAAGTATTATAGTTCCAGATGACCATAAAACACATCATGACCCATCTTGTGAGCATCATAACAGGTAAGGGCACAAGAGCAGTGCAGGCTACTGAGATGTTTGTCTCCTTGTACATGAATGCTCACAGTCAACTGGGTGGCCACCCTGTCATCATCATTGTGCTCCTTGGTCAGTCTCTCTTCTAGTTCATGGGCTAACTGCAAAAGCCACCACCGTACATGTTCCTGAGTAGCCAGGGCCATTTTTCCTGGGAAGTTCTTGCTACAGCCAATGGTTTGGGGTAGTTGCCTGAGTTTAACTGGATCAGATCCAATCTTTTTGAACATGGCATATAGCCAAGACCCATTATTTACCCCAAATGACTCTGGAGCTGGTATTCAGGGAACTGGGTCAGTTAACCCATATATTCTACCCCCAGGAATTCAATGACAGAGGCCCCTAGCTTTCCTTCTAGACTACAGATTTTACAAATAAGCATTTAGCTGAAGAGCTGTGGGACTGAACCATGTGCAACCAGGGTCTGGTAGTTGGACTTGTTTAGTCCACAGACCAGTTTTATCAGGACCGTATTGTGTGAAATTCCAGCCAAACACTGAAAATCCATCTGCCTTTCTATAGCTGTTCTCACTTCTTCCACAATCACGGCTCCCACGGTGAGCTGCAGGTCTGGGGAAGTAGTAGTGTTACCATTCTGAAGAGTATCAAGCCATTAGAGTAAGCCTTGCTTTCTCATTTCCTCTTTCTGAGTAGTCTCTTCTGCCATTGTAAGGCCATGGAGCAACCCTTCAATATAGGTAGTTGGCAACAATTCTGCTGAGATAGGCTGACCTTGTGGATTTTGTAGTCTTTCTTGTTCTACAAACTTTCTTGTCAGATCAATATAAGCCTCATCAATACTGGCAGATTCAATTACAGCAAAATGAGACATTACCTCCATCACTTCAACGCTGGCTTCCCAGTACTTGGTGAGGTTGGTTTTCCCACAGGACTCATGATCATGTGCCAGAAGAAAATCTATACATAACTTCTTAGCATCATCTGCCCATATGTTTCTAGTGACCCAAAAAGCATGAGCTTCATAACTTACTGTAATTATTCCACCACTGTTTCATGACTTGTACTGTACAACTGCGTTATTCCATAAATTAGGATTCTGTCACTATTCCACTCGAACAAAAAAGAGTCCATGTCCACCAAAGCAACTACCCGAACCTGCCCAAGGTAGTTGGTAGGCATTTTTCAATGGGATAAACACCTGACAGAAATGTCAATGGCAGAAATCACAGTTGCTTGGCTCAGTGTCTGCTGGAAGGAGAATGACAGGGTATTGAATATCTTGTCACATTTCCAGGAGCAGTCCAGTGCATTTAGACAACAATCTATTCCCCATGATGACAGAGAAATGGACAAAGGATTATTGCCTGGCAGGTGCCCTCACAGGAGGGGTTCATTCGAGGCCTGTGCACTCAAAAGACAAACGCTTCTGACATATCAGATTGCACCCAGAGAGAACTTCTTAACTAGAATTTTTTCAT
>NW_006408569.1:16858482-16859353 GCF_000296735.1 Chrysochloris asiatica | reverse complement strand
CTACTCCCGTAAGGATTTACACCCTCGGAAACCCTGTACAGGGTCGCTATGGGTCAGCTCCGACTCGAAGGCACTTAACAACAACAACAACAAAGATTTTTTTGCTGGTTTAGGGATGTGGGGGTGGGATGAGTGGAGGGAGGGGAAGGTGAAGCACAGGGCAGGGAATAGACACAGAGTAGTTTGGGTGCTGGGGGTGGTAATATACAAGAAGGGAGAGGAGAATGGAAGAACAAAGTGGATGTGAGAACAATTAGGGAGGTTTGCATGGGCTAAGTGGGACAGGGGTAAATAATGATGTATGCACAACCTTGGAACAACAGGGCTCTGGGATAAAGGGATTGAGACATGGCTGGAATGGGCAAAAGGGGGGAAATAATGTTAAGATGCTTGGCTGTCTTTTGAATCTTGGTTTCCCTTGCATTATATTATAAAATAGACACTAGAGGGGGAAAGAAAAGAATAGCCATAAGTCCGTCTTCTCCCTAAAACTGATTGGAATACCTAAAATGGGGCTACAACGTGCCCAGTGAAGGAGGCTTCCTCCGAATCCTCTGCATTATATAAGACTATAGGTAGAATCCTGAATAAACATCCAGAATATTCAGAGGTGGGAAATTTCCACTTGTAACGACGAGCAGACTGGCCTGGAGCGGCTAGAAGAACAGAAGATACTTCTTGAAAGAAACACCGACAGGAAAAATACAAAACAATATAGGCAAACTGACTGATTACTACAAGAACAAGCAAGTTGCTCACCCAGGAGACATCAAGGCAAGTGGTAGGGTCTCCTCAGAGCAAATCCCCTTCCAAGAATAAGACTCAATGGGAATACACACTCTGATTGGTGACCACGTTCATCACCAATAAG
>NW_006408569.1:16853091-16858382 GCF_000296735.1 Chrysochloris asiatica | reverse complement strand
ACCAGCTGCTCCTTGGAATTGATTCAGTAGCACTTGACAATAACAACAACAAATTGAAAATGCAGAATTCTTTGGGGAAGTGTTAGAGAGAGGAAAATACTGCCTTCAGAAGTGTTAGACCTAGATGCAGGATACGTTGAGAAACAATAGCTTCTTATTTTGTTATTTTTGTTGAAGATTTCTAAGATTTTGTAACAATAGTTTTTTTACTTTCCCTCATATATTCTTTAAGGAGCTCTAGTAGCGTAGTGGTTATGAATCGGGCTGCGAACCTCAAGGTCAGCAGTTCGAAACTACCAGCTGTTCCGCGGGAGAAAGATGAGGCGTTCTGCTCCCGTAAAGATTTACAGCCTTGCAAACCCTGTACAGGGTCGCTATGAGTTGGAACTGACTCCATGGCACATAACAACAACAACAATACTTTGAGAAACACTTTCTTGTGGTATTATAGACCAATTCTCCTTTCCTTGCTAACTTTTTCCTCCATAGCTGACTCCTTTTATTCTTCCTAAAATATGTGTGCTGTTTTCATTGTTGTTGTTGTTGTTGTTATGTGCCATCGAGTCGGTTCCGACCCATAGTGACCCTGTATAGGGTTTCCGAGGGTATAAATCTTTACGGGAGTAGAAAGCCTCATCTTTCTCCCGCGGAGCAGCTGGTAGTTTCGAACCGCTGACCTTAAGCTTCGCAGCCCGATTCGTAACCACTACGCTACGAGCGCTGCCAGTGCTGTGTTCATAGACTCCCATAATCTTAAGAATTGAAATAGACTTCAAACATCATTTAAGTGTCTTTCATACTGTACGTAGGCATCCCCTCCACTGTTGTTGTTGTTGCTAAGTGCCATGGAGACAGTTCCAACTCATAGTGACCCTGTATAGGGTTTCTGAGGAGCGACTAGTGAATTTTAACTGCTGACCTTGCAGTGAAAATCAACCTTGTGGTCCAGTGCATTATCCCACAATACCACACCCCACCATAGCTTGCCTCAAAAGTAGGTCTCTATTCTCTGTACATGATTACCTTATTGAGTGGCTCTAAACACTGAATTTCTTGCAGTAAGAAATTGGGCTAGTGGAAAGAACATTGTTTTTTTAAGTCTGAATTTAGATCTTGACTGCAACATTTTAGCTGAGTGATCTTGAGGAAAGCATTTGATCTATCTGAGATGAGGTTTCCTCCTCTGTGGAATGATACTCATGTGAGAGGCAGTATGGTATTATGATTAAGTACAGACTGAGCCAAACCTAGGATCTACAAATTATTACATGCTGTGATATTAGTCATGTTATTTACTCCTTCTGTGCCTCAGTTTAATCATCTGTAAAGTATACCTGATAATAAAAGTAACTCATAGGGTTGTGGAGTCCTAGTGTGGCACTGTGGGTTAATACGCTGGACTGCAAAGTCAGTTCTAACCCAAGGTTGATGGTTCAACCTCACCAGCTGCTCCTTGGAAACCCTAAACCAGGTCGCTATGAGTCAGAATTTACTTGACAGCACTTAACAACAACATAGGGTTGTGATTAAATGTAAATCAGTTTATATGTGCAAAGTGCCTGCCATATACATGTGTATGTTGTCTATTTTCTGTTAAATTTGGAATAAATAGCTTCAGTGATAACTCATAAAGTTGTTATAAAAATAAAAATCACATGAATGATTCATGATAAAGTGCTTAATATACTACAAAGTGCTTTATAAAATGCATAATGTTATCAGATTGAAGTGAAATCTGTTGGATTATATCTAACCTCAGAATTTAACAGCACATATCTAATATCTCTTCTAACCAACAATATCAGCTTATCATGTACTCCAAGATTTAACAGCTTTGATATTTTCAACAATTTCTCATATCAAATAGTTCATGGTCCCTTTATCTTTGCAGCCATCTTTTTATGAATGTGCTTTTGGTTTTCATTTGTTGTATTCATTTATTCATCAAATATTTCATTATCACCTACTATGTTCAAAGCACTATTATAGGTTTTGGAGATATAATAATTAATAAAACATAGTTCCTGTCCTCAAAAATTAGTGCATATTTCATTGACTTATTTCTTTTATATATGTAGGCAGTGTTATTTCTTATGTGTTATACATACATTGTTGTTGTTGTTAAGTGCCGTTGAGTTGATTTTGACGTATAGCAACCAGTATAGTATTTCCGAGGAGCAGATGGTGGGTTTGAACTGATGATCTTTTGGCTAACAGTTCAGTGCTTATCTTACAGCACCACACCCTGAATCCATGTTATGTAAGTAATTGAAGGTTAATTAGAAATGGTAATGCTGCCAATCTCCATCAAACAAACAAACAAGCAAAAATATTGTCCAGTAGCCAAAATTCCTCTGAAAATATATCAGAAATAAACACTATCAAAGGAGTGGCCAAGGCAAAGCACTGCCTCTGTTTTGGATTGTGCATTTTTATTAATGTAGCCTAGGGTGTCATTCACCACATATCTGTCAGTTGTCAGACTGTAGTGACTTGCATGTTTTATGATGCTGGAAACTATACCACTGGTGTTTCAAAAACCAGCAAGATTGCACATGATGGAGAAATTTCAGTAGTCCTTCCAGACAACAACAGATTAGAAGTAAGAAATAAGCAGTCCACTTCTGAAGGATTAGACTCTGAAAACCTTATGAATAGCAACAAAATATTGTCTGATACAGTGCTGTATGATGAACCCCTCAGGCTGAAAGTCACTAAAAATACCACGAAGGAATAATTGCCTCCTTAAATAGAGTCAGCCTTAATGATATGGATGGAACAAAGCTTTCGTGATCTTCATTAGCTGATGTGGCATCACTCAAAATGAGAAGAAACCACTAAAAATATCCATTAATAATCAGAGCGTGTAGTGTAACAAGTATGAATCTAGGAAAATTGAATGTTGACCTAGGTGATACAAATGATGCTGTAGGTCATATCGTAAAATTTTGCCAGACCAATTACTTCATTGCAAATACTTTTTCCAACAACATAAAAAGTAGCAACACACATGGAAAGTGCCAGATGAAATACACATAAATCAAATTGAATATATCTGTAAGAAGAGGCAATGGAACAGCTCAATATCATCAGCCAAAAGAGGCCCAGGGATCAACTGTGGATCAGACCATCAATTGCTTATATGCAAATTAATGTTAAAGATGAAGAAAATTAAAACAGGTTCATGAGAACCAACATAAAACTCATCTGAATTTAGAGATCATCTTAAGAACAGATATAATGCATTAGAAACTACTGTATGTTAATGGAATTACATCAAGAGCATTATACATGAAGAAAGCAAAAGGTTATTAAAATGTCAAGAAACAAACAAACCAACAAAGACCAAAATGGATGTCAGAAGAAACTCTAAAACTTGTTCCTGAAAGTAGAGAAAGTAAACGAATGTAAGAAAGGATGAAGTAAAAGAGCTAAATGGAACACTTCAAAGGAAATCTCAGGAAGACAAAGTATTATAATGAAGTGTACAAAAACCTGGACTGAGGAGATCAAAAAGGAAGAACACACTTAGCATTCCACAAGCTAAAAGAACTCAAGAAAATATTCAATTCTTGGGTTGCAATACTGAAGGGTTCTCTGAACAAAATATTGAAGGAAGCAGGAAACACCAAAAGAACATTAATGGAATAGCATCATTGTACCAAAAAAAAAAGTGGTCAGTGTTCAACCAATTCAGAACATAATGAATTGACTGATTTGAAGAAAGAAGTCCAAGCAGCACTGAAGGCAAAAAAAAAAAAAAAAGGACTCAGGAAACGAAGGAATACCAATTGAAGTTGATATTGATGCAGTACAGGAAGCACTCAGAAATTTGGAAGACTACCTGGCACCAAGAAATTTGGAAGACTGCCTGGCTACCTGGCCACCTGGCCAACTGATTGGAAAAGATCCACCTTTTTGCCCATTCCAAGGAAAGGTGGCAAAACAGAAAGAAAAATTATCAAACAATACCATTAATATCACATACAAGCAAAATTTTACTGAAGATAATCAAAAAATAATTGCAACAGTACATCACCAGGGAGCTGCCAAAAATTCAAACTGGATTCAGAAAAGGATATGGAATAAAGGATATCATTGCTGACATTAGATGGATTTGGGTTGAAAGCAGAGGATAACAAAATGATTTTTATTTGTGTTTTATTGACTATGCAAATATGTTTGACTATATGGATCATAGCAAACTATGGATAACCTTGTGGAAAATGAGAGTTCCAGAACACTTACTTGTGCTCATGCAGAACCTGCACATAGAACAAGAAGCAACCGAAGAAGAACAGATGCCTTTGAACTATGGTGTTGATGAAAAATATCAAAAGTTCCATAGATTGGCAGAAGAAAAAATAAATGTGTGTTGGAAGAAGTACAACAGAATGCTCCTTAGAAGTAAAAATGGTGAGACTATGTCTCATGTATTGTGGACATGTTATCCAGAGGGAACAGTCCCTAGAAGAAGATGTCATGCTTGGTAAAGTAGAGGGTCCTCAACAAAGAGAAAGATATCCAACAAGGTGGATTGACACAGTGGCTCAACAATGGGCTCAAACAAAAACAATCTTGAGGATAACAAAAGACCAAACAATATTTCGTTCTATTGAAAGTAGGGTCAAGATGACTAGGAACTGACTTTAGACTCTAGAGCAACAAACAACAATTAGAGCTGTCTCAAGCATATGACCCAAATGAAAATACCATCACTTGGATCATGCATATCTTAGTTATCAAAATGACATCTTTGATATTAAACACTTTAAAGATGTGTTTTGTCATGCTCACAAGCCATTAGAGAGATGAAAATAAAAACAATAAGATATCATCTCACACCAGCAGTAACAGCAAAGATTTAAAAAGTAGAGGACAATAAATGCTGGTGAGGATGTAGAGAGACTGGGACACTCCTGCATTGCTGGTGGGGTTGCAAAATGGTCCAACCTCTCTGGAAAGAAATATGGCACTTCCTCGGAGGCATGGAAATAGAAATACCTTATGATCCAGCAATTCCTCTACTTGGCATTTACCCACAAAAAATATAAGCCATCACAGGAGTAGATATATGCACACCAATGTTCATAGCAGCACTATTTACAAATAGCAAAAAGATGAAGACAGATTTAAGTGCCTATCAACGGAAGAATGGATAAACAAGCTGTGGTACATACACACAATGGAATATTGTGCTACCTTGAAGAAGAACAAGGAATCTGTAAGCTATCGCATAACATAGATGGACCTTGAGGACATTATGTTGAATGAAATTTGTTGTTGTTGTT
>NW_006408569.1:16825199-16845918 GCF_000296735.1 Chrysochloris asiatica | reverse complement strand
ATAAGAAGAGAGGGCATATGCACAAGAACAGCACACTTACAGATAATACCCACTTGACCTGGCTTCAATGACTGCATGATCAGAGCTCAACTAGAAGAAGAAAGAAGAGGAAAAAAAGAGTAATGTGATACAATTTGATGAACTTGACCTACACCTATGGATGCAGTAGCTAAAAAGAGAGAACAAAGCTTTACAGCAAGGATCATTCCCACCCCCTCCATACACAGAGTAGACAGGGGTGGGCAACTTGGACATTGGCTACCCAAAACGAGGGGGAGGGGCTACAAAGGCAAAAAGTGACTGGCTTACAAGCTTTCAA
Source organism: Chrysochloris asiatica (assembly GCF_000296735.1). NCBI lineage: Eukaryota > Metazoa > Chordata > Mammalia > Afrosoricida > Chrysochloridae > Chrysochloris > Chrysochloris asiatica. The sequence continues at coordinate 16,845,599 of NW_006408569.1, read as the reverse complement.
AAGGGAGCCTAGATCTAGAGGGTGTGGAGGAAGGTAGAATCTCCATGGAGTAGTATCCAATCTGTCTGGGTGGGGCTGATGAAAGGAGATGGGGATAGACCTCATGTGGTACAATAGTGAATAATTTTTATCAGGACTGACTGTGAGGGTTGGAAATGTAAAAGTAGACATTTTGTTGCAAAAGGAAGGGGTGATTGACTTTTCAGTCCAGGAGCAGAGGTTCCTGAGACCAGCAAGGGAGAAGTGCAGGACCCTACCCAGAGAAACAGTGACGCCAGAGATGGAAGCAGAGATAATGACATGGAGAGATGGAGCTGCTGGGGATGCTAGATTCAGAAAGGGAGAGGGTCTTTGTGCTGAGGTCTGGTGGGCAGGCTTGAAGGGTATACCTTTTTGTTGGTTGACAATGCATGGAGAGGATTGTAACCATGTCAATGAAAGGATATACGATAGGATGAATGTAAAGCTAATGCTCTACCATCTAAACGGTCACATAATTCACAATATAACATTTTTTAAAAAGTATTTTGCAACAGATTTGCCCAATGTAATATTTCATTTGATTTCCTTATTGCTGCTTTGCGTTGACTTTTGACCCAAGTAAAATGAAATCTTTGACAACTTCAATCTTTTCTCTGTTTACTGTGCTTCATTAGCATTGTTAGTTGTTGTTGTGAAGTGCCATCGAGTCGGTTCTGATCCATAGCGACCCTGTGTAGTGTTTCCAAGGAGCAGCTGGTGAGCTTGAACCACCAACCTTGCATTTCAAAATGTCTTTACAGTCTGACGCATTAGCCCACAGTGCTATACCAGCATTGTTGGTCAGTATCAATTAACATTGTGTCAAAAAGCCCTCTAGAACGTATATAGAAGCATTCTTCTTAGATCAGATGCTCTACAGCATGCATTTGGGTAGTTGATATTTTAAGCCCAAAATTACAGTGTTGAAGTTTACAACTATTGATAGTGTTGTTGCTAAGTGCTGTCAGTCAGTTCTGACTCATAGTGAACCCATACAGAGTTTCCGAAATGTCTTAATTTATCATTTTTACCCTTTCTTGACTGAATTTTAAAAATATTTAGAGTTGATAGGCATGATTTCTCTAAATTTAGTCAATTCATTGATAAAAGTGATGACCAGAACATCATTAGAAACTTCCTTTATGATTAGTGACATATCTACAGAAAATAGTACTTGTGACATTTAGGTTTAAATTACTGAAAGCTCTCTCACAGCTGGTGATGGAAATTGTCATGTTCAATAGAAACTGCTCATTGGTGTTCCCCCAAGTGGCATGCAATGTTTATGCCATACCTAATTTTATTCTTCTATTTCTGATCTATACAAATTCAATAGTTAGTATTTTTGGAATGGAATTATCCAACATTATGGAAGTACCTAACACCACTGTCATCCAGCTCATGTTTATTTCAAGCATCTAAATGATAAAATAATAGTTAAGGTTTATTGAACAATTGTTAAATAATGTTCTAAATTCCTTAGATACTGTTCTGAGAACTCTGCATGCATACACACAGTTTAACCTCAAAACAATCTTATGATATAGGTACTACTTGTATTTTGATTTTAAAAATCAGAAAGCTGGGACACTGAGAAATGAAATAAATTACCTGGGTCTCTACAGCTAATGAGTGGTAGGGCTATGATTTAAAACATAGAAGTCTAATGTTAAATCCTATACATGTTGTTGTTATGTGTCATCAAGTCGGTACCAACTCATAGTGACCCTTTTTAGGGTTTCTGAAAAGTGGCTGGTGAGTTTGAGCTGCCACACTTGTAACTCAGACTGACCTTGTGGTTGAGTGCTTATCCCACAGCATCACACCAGGACTCCTATCCTACACATGGTGGTGGTGGTAGTTGTACCCTATACATAGTCACTATATTATACTGACTTTATTATTGAACAAATGAAATGGAATTAATTTAACCCTTGGTGAAGGCACACTGGGTCATGGTGAGTAGTGGGGCCTTTTCTATTGTTTTCAACACGTTTCTTTATGAAACTACTGAAAAATTACACAGAAGATCATTGTCAAGGTTACTGACTTATCATTTTTAGATTCTAATATGCTCTTTAAAAAAGGAAAATGATATTAGCATTACTTCTGTTGTGCCATTCAGCTAAAGACCCTTCTCATTGGATTAATGTTTTTCTGACTTATGACTAAGCAGCCTACTGCTTGCATATTAGAATTAAAAGTCAACCTCCAGAATTCACTAAATATTTAATGAGTGCCCTTGGAAGAACGACAGAAAGCCTAAATAAAATCTAAAAAAAAAAAAAAAAGGCTCTGTAAACTCATTCACTGGAAAATAAGATGAAGTAGAAGACGAGAAAGTTTATATTCCAAGCAGACATGGGTAATTATCACATTGGACCACGCATCTGTCTAGCCACCTTCTGTTCACAAGATGAAATTAAAACTGTTGGTGTGCTGTCTTGCTATTCCTGTTAGCTACAGTCTCATCCTATGTGCCTGCAGGTAGGGATGCTCTGTGTTGCTATTTCATTTCACTGATAATTCAAAAAAGTATAATTTCATTTCACTGATACTTGAAAAAGTTGAATGACCCTTCTGTTTTTATTTATTAGGTCCTAATAGGGTCTGTTACTAGATCACCCCCAGAGAAAGCTACTTATTACTTTCTCCTTTTATGTTTTTCTTTCTTTCTTCCAATCTCTTTGCTGACCTTTTCCATGTAGGAACTTCATGTGATCATTTGGTTAGGTGGAGGTTGGGGAGTGGGAGTGGGGGTGTGGGAAGGAAGGAAAGAAATCCATGCTTTCAATTCTTGAATAGGCACAGTGGCAGCCTTTGTTCAAATTTATTCAAGTCTCTATCAATGTTATGGAAATTATTAAGCCAAAAGTTGAAAAAGTAAATAAATTTTAAAATTAAGATAATAATTTTTCAATTTGTATATTGCAGACCACAGATTCAGTGTGTGTGTATGTGTGTGTGTCTTAGAGGAGCAGAGTTCTCTGGTCAAACAAGGTTGGAGAAAACTCTATATTTTCCTCTATAAGTTTCAAAATAAACATTCTCATTTAAAAAAAAAACTTAGCAAATTATTCAATAAATCATTACATAGATATTTATTGAGTGTCCACTGTGTTTCAGACACTATCCTGCAATCTGGGGATATAAAGTAGACATGCCTTCATGGAGTTAACATGCTAGTAGGGTAAACAGAAAATATACAAGTCAATGAATAAATAATGAAGTAATCATAAATAGCAATAAGTAATATGGATTACATAAAATTAGAGAATAAGATTGAGCATGGCAGGAGAATGAGATAAAATGCTCTAGATAAAATCATCAGAGAAGGTCTCGCCTAGAAGGTTATATATTTTTTGAAATGTATATGATGAGAAGGAGCTAGTCATTGGAATAGCAAGTGGGAGACTTAGGTATAGAGAACAGCAAATATCAGAAAAGCCCTGTGACAGCCAGCATGGCTGAAGGAGAGCGATAAGAGGAAGAATGGTACCAGATGTTAATGAAAAAGAAGGTGGGGGCAACTCATGTAGGGTCTTGTAAGTAGTGGCAGGGATTGAACTGTTTTGAGCTGGGGAGTGACTTAGCTCAATTTATATCACAACTTTGAGAAGTCCTGCTTTAAAGAAATCTTCTTAGCATTTTAATACAGTAATTTCCAAGTATATTTGATCACTAAAGACTTTTATCCCTATGGAACACATTTTTTAAAAATCTTGCATAATAACATTCCATAGCACATCAGGTTTGGAAATACTTGTTTAAATAAATTTCTGAGTGGAAAAATCCATTTTCCTATTTTTCCAACATATCAGCAAGGCTGCAGTTGTAGTAGCTATTCTCTGAGCTTCGTGATGCTGCCCAAGGACGACAAGAAGAGGAAAGATGCCAGAAAGTCGACCAAGAAAGACAAAGACTCAATGAATAAATCTGGGAGCAAAGCCAAAAAGAAAAAGTGGTCCAAAGGGAAAGTCTAGAACAAGCTCAATAACCTGGTCTTGTTTGACAAAGCCACACAAGACAAGCTCTGTAAGGAAGTTCCCAACTATAAGCTTATAACACCAGCTGTTGTCTCTGAGAGACTGAAGATTCCAAGTTCTCTGGCCTGGGCAGCACTTCAGGAGTAAGTAAAGGACTTATCAAGTTAATTTCAAAACACTGAGCTCAAGTAATTTACACTAGAAAAACAAAGGGTGAAGATGCCCCAGCTGCAAGGGAAGACGCATGAACAAGTCCAAACAACGGTACATTTTGAAATAATAATAATAATAATAATAATAATAATAATAATAATAGGGAATGTTTGAGAATATACTGAAAATGCAGATGAATATAAGTAGATGGATGAAATAAACAAATATGGATCTTTTTGTCCAGAATTAATAGTGGAAAATAGGGTTGGGCTGGCTTTGGAGAAAGGAAAGCTTAGAGTTCTTATATTCTTACCCAATAATCACATTTTCTCTTTTCAAATACTGCCACTAGTTGTTGAGATGAAGATTTCTACTTCATCTAGTCTTCTCCCCAGTCTTACTTGTGGGGAATCCTGAAGGAAGAACTGTTGGGCCTGAACCTATATTTGTGTAGTTCACTTTAAGAAATAAATCAGTAATATATCATTATTTCTTGAAATATGCATCTGTTAGAAGAGTAAAGGAGAAATGAGTAACTGAGTAAGTAGATAAATAGCTGAAAGTGGGCGGGAAAAGGGGGATGCTCAATTTGAATCTATGGGGCTCCTAACATGGCAGATGCCAGGATTTCCAACAAGCAATGTGATCTCTTTTTTGTGGAATATCATAATATTAGTTATCTAGTCCTGCTGTAACAGAAATACCACAAATGTATGGATTCAACATTCAATTTATTTTCTCACAGTTTAAGAGGCTTGTTGTTGTTGTTGAGTGCCATAGAGCCGAGTCTAATTCATAGTGATCCTGTATAGGATTTCCCAGGAGCTTATGGTGAGTCTGAACTGCCGACCTTGTGGTTCAAACCAACATTGTGGTCCAGTGCTTTACCCCACAATGCCACACCATGATAGAAGTCTAAATTTAGGGCGTCAACTCTAGGGGAAGGATTTATTTCTCTGTTAGCTGTAGGAGAAGGCCATTGTCTCTTCCTTGGAGATCTCTGGAGCACTGGGTCAGTTTGAACCACAAGGACTGTGTTTCAATTCATCAGTCGTTCCTTGGAAACTCTATACAAGGTTGCTATTAGTCAGAACTGACTTGACAACACTTAACAACAACAACAACTAAGTGATATCTAATAAAATTTTCTTCAATGATAGAAATATACTTTATTTGAGCTATCCAATAGCTAGATTGTATTAGCTGGTGTGGCACTGCAGTTCAAACCCACCAGCTGCTCTATACAGAAACACTATACGGGGTTGCTATGATTCTGAATGACTCAACAGCACTTAACAAGAACAGTGTAACTGAGGAACACAAATTTTCATTTTATTTAATTAAATTTCAAATTTAAATAGCTATGTGTGACTACTAGCTACTGTTTTGAAAAATAAAGCTTTAGGTTCTTAGAGCAATGGAGAGAAAAAGTTTGAAATGCCTTGAATTTAGAAGGGTGTCTTAGTTGCTTAGTGCTGCTGTAATAGAAATGCCACAAATAGATGCTTTTAAAAGACAGAGAGAGATTTATTTTCTCATACTTCAGGAAGCTACAATTCTACATTTAGGGCACTAGCTCTAGGAGAAGGCTTTTCCCCTGTCAGCTCGGGGGGAAAACCCTCGTCTCACCAAGGAATCTAGGAAAGGCAGGGTTACAGAAGACTTTTCTTGGTTCCTTGGCTCCTCTCATGTGGCATCTGTTGTTGTTGTTAAGTGCCGTTGAGTCAGTTTAAACTCATAGCAACCCTGTTTCTGAGGAATGGCTGGTGGGTTTGAACTGCCAACCTTGTGGTTACCAGTCTAGTGATTAACCTAGAACAGCACACTAGGAATTGGGCAGATGGTAATAAACAGGGCAGATGCATTCCCTGCCATGAGAGAGTTTTGCCGCCCAAAGGCATTTGTGGCATCTATCTTCCCCCTATTTCTGCTCACTTTTCTCTGTAGCTATGCTCAGAAGTGATTAGGTTTAGGACATACCCTACACTGATAAGGTCTCTTAAATATAACAAAGAAAAGCCTCTTCCCAATTGGGATTACACCTACAGGTATGTTGTTGCTGTTGTTAGGTGTTATTGAGTCAGCAACAACTCATAGTGACCCAATGAACAACAAAATAAAACACTGCCCAATCCTGTGCAAACCTCACAATTGTTGCTAAGCCTGAATCCATTATTGCCGCCATTTCGTTGGGGGTCTTCTTCTTTTCCTTCAACCCTTCACTGTACCAAACAAGATATCCTTCTCTGGACTGCTCCCTCCTGATAATATGTCTGAAACCAAGTCTTGACATCCTGACTTCCAAAGAACATTCAGGCTGTACTTCTTCCAACACAGATTGGCTTATTCTTTTGGCAGTACATGATACTGTTAATATTCTCCTCCAGCACCATAACTCAACTGCTTCAACTCCTCTAAGGTCTTCCTTATCCACTGTGCAAATTTCATATGCATATGATGTTATTGAAAATACCATAGCTTGGATCAGGCACACCTTAGTCCTCAAACTGACATCTTTGCTGTTCAACACTTTATTTAAAGAAGTGTAGATTTTAGGATTCCAACACATTTGGGAGGGACAAAATTCAATCCATAATAAAGGGGGAAGAGCAAAGAGAAAAAAATAAGATTATAAATGGGAGATAAAGAAAAGGAATTAAGCTTCCAAAAGAACTAAGATAAGAATATAAGAAACATCATTCGTGATTCTATCATCCATTCAAATGGGGACTTTTAAAAGAATAGGAGATGGCTGTCATCTATGACATTCCCTTAAGAAGTTTAGGGCTAGGCCTACTACATACAATGGGGCTTCAAAAAGTTCATGGAAAAAAATGGAATTGAAATATAATGGAACTTTTCCATGAACTTTTTGAAGCCCCCTCATATTTATCTTACCCTGGAGCAAGTATCCAAGAATCTCTTTCAGTTCATTTTGACCCTATTTCTATTTTCAGCCTACACCACTTCTTAAGGTAATAGATTGCATGTTTATCACTTGCTTGATAGAGCAGTGTATCTACTTTACTGCTTTCAATCTACCTCCTGTAGGTTCCAAGTAATAGTACTTGTCTTTGATGAGTTAGTTCCAAGTGCTTTGAATGTGTTCCCAATTAACTCACTGGAAAGTGGATATACCAATTCTCTGAGATTCTTGGCTAACACATATTTGTTCCTCAGAGGAATGGAGTAAAACTGGGCATTGTGACATCTGCAAGCTTGTCTTGGCCTGCCTTGACACTTGAAACCCTTTGATTAGTAGTTCTAAATGGGTAAAGACTTTGCTTCTAGAAATCCACGAAAATACAAGTATTTCACACTTCAAACCAGAAACAACCATTTAACACCTTGAATATGTTTTCTTACACATTAGATTCTGAGGTGGACTGAGTCCGTTTGGATTTGGAAAGAGGATATGGGAAAAGGAGGGTCTCCAGCCAAGCATGAAGGACAGGGGTCAGTACAAAAGGCTTGCACATCTGTGTAAGAAACAAGAAGAGAGGATATTAAGGGAGGCATCAAAGAACACCAATTTCAACAAACTTTACATTTTGATGTCTTCCACAATAGGACTCTTTGTTGTTAATTGGGTCACAATGGTTGGTCCAATGGTCCAGAAGCTACAAGATGATGCTTTTCTAACTTCTGACACACACACACACACACACACACACACACACACACACACACAAACTGATTGAAATTATTTGCTGGTGATAGAACAATAAAAACTAATGTTTCATTGGACTGATACTGAGAACTTGATTTGGCTTCTGGGTATTTTCCAGTCAATCTTTTTTGTGTGTGGAGATTTTGATTGACTCTATGAAATCCTCAATGTGGCCTCTTTTACTCAATCCTATCTGAATCTGTCAATAAAAATGAATGCTTTTGCCCCAGATCTGCATCTTATTAATGACACTTGCCCAGTACAATCTCAGTTCAAAGATAATCAGCATTACAGTAATGACACTGAATATAGGACACTATGTTTTCCATTATCTTTAACAAACATCTGTTGAGCAGCTGTTACGTTGGGCTATGAGCACACATTTTTAAAATCTTCAAGAAACATATGATATGGAATGTAATCTCCCTCTCATGTAGGTCATTCAATATTTACTTATCATATTCTTATTTATTATATGCTATAACAGACATGGAGTCCTGGTGTGGGTTAATGCACCAGACTGCAAAGCCAATTGAAATGCAAGGTCGGCAGTTCAGGCTCACCAGCTGCTCCTTGAAACCCTATACAGGGTCGCTATGGGTCAGAATTGACTCGACAGCACATAACAACAACATAACAGACATGGAATCCTGGTATGGTACTGTAGGATTAGCACTGGACTGCTAACTACAAGGTCAGAGGTTCAAACTCCATCAATCAAAATCCTCAGAAACCCTATAAAGTATTTTTATGAGTTGGAACCTAACAACAACAACAATACTAGACAATATGCTAGGAATTGGGTTGTTGTTGTTGTCGCTAAGTGCCATCAAGTCGGGTCCAATTCATAGCAGGATTTCTGACGAGCAGCTAGTGAGTGTGGACTGCCAACCTTGTGGTTAGCAGTCTAGTGCTTATCCTACAGTGCCATACAGGAATTGGGTAGATGGTGGTAAACAGCAGAGACACATTTCATGCCCTCAGAGAGCTTTGCCTAACACTGGCATTTATGGTTATTAAGGCTTGATGTTATGTCTCTCATATTAGCTTATTAATATAAGACACTTATTTGGGCATTTGTCTTATGTCTGACTTAGGAAAGGCATAAATGGAGGTGATGGCATTTAAGATAGGGTTAAGTTAGACAATTAAGCATGAAAAGAAGGCTTTGAGTGCGATAAAAGAGCATGATTAGAGTCATGGAATATGTTCGAAGTCTGAACATAGTCGAGTTTCATGAGGGTTCATGAGGTGAATAATGAAAAGTAAAACTAGAAAAGTGGGTGGTAGAATACCAATGAGAGCCTTGAAGTATAGGATGAGAATACTATACTTAATGCAATGGACAGGGTTCAATTAGACAGAGTCATACATGCCTGTTAACTCTAGAGATTTTTGAACAAAGAAATGATGTGACCAAATATAAACTGGAATATTAATCTGTAATCCTATGTGCTGGGTTGCTAGGAGGTAAAAGAGAGGTGCTAGGAAGTTTCTGTAACAATCCAAGCAAAAGGCAATGAGGACCTATATGAAGACAACATCAGTGGGCATGAAAAGGAGTGGGTGGATCCAAAATTGAAATTTGCTTGACTTGGCAAATGAGTAATTGTAGGTTGGAGAAATCATACAGGATGCCAAAGGTTGGATAGAAGGAAGAACTAATCATATTTTGGACATGGGTTAGAAATTATGATTTGAAAACAAAGTTTATTTCCATTCCTGTGTTTTCCATGAGAAAGCCTCGGATTTCAGAAAGGTTTGTTGCTGTTAGGTGCCATAGAGTCGGTACCGACTCATAGCGACCCTACGCACAACAGAACGGAACACTGCCCAGTCCTGGGCCAACCTCACAATTGTTGCCATGCTTGAGCCCATTTATGTTGCCATTTTGCCAATCCATCTCACTGGAGATCTTCCTCTTTTTCTCTGACCTTCTACCCTACCAAACATGATATCCTTCTCCAGTGACTTGTCCTTCCTGACAATATGTCCGAAGTATGAGAGACAAAGTTTGGCCATCCTGGACTTCAAGGAGCACTCTGGCTTCACTCCTTCCAACACAGATCTGTTTGTTCTTTTGGCAGCCCATGGGTACATAAGTGTCAGAAAGGGTACATAAGTGTTAAAAAGAAATCTGGAATCCACACAATCTATGTATCTATGCTCTTACTGTTAATTGTCGTCAAGTCAGTTCCAACTTGTAGAGATCCTGTATAGGGTTTCTAAGGTGGATTTGGACCACTGACCTTGCTATTAGTAGCCTAGTGTTTATCCTACAGCACCTTGGTCCTTATTGAAAACCCACCATGTCTCAAGCATCCTTAAAGGCACTAGGGATAAAAAGGTGAAGGCAATTAGATCTAGTTTCTTCTCGTGAAAGCTTATAGTCTTTTGAAGGAGAAAGATTATAATTATAAACAAATAGTCAGTTCCGTATATATTTAATGAGCATACACTCTATGCCAGACTCTGTTCTGTGGTGGTAGTAGTGGTGTGCCATGGAGTCAGTTCTGACTCATAGAGAACCTGCGTAGAGCTTCCGAGGCTGTAAATCTTTATGGAAGCAGAAAACCTCACCTTTCTCCTGTGGAACAGCTGGTAGTTTCAAACTGCTGAACTTGAGGTTAGTAGCCCAATGCAAAACCACTACACTTCCAGAGCTCCTAAGACTCTGTTCTAGGTTCTGGAAATACATCATTGAGCAAAATAGAAAAAAATCCTCACCCTCATAAAGATTATATTCCTCCCCAAAAATAAACACATAATTAAGATTATTTCAGATAATAATGATTGTTATGAGAAAAAATGGAATTACGTAATAACATAGAGTTGCTAAGATGATGCAGAAATACTTTATATAAGGCAGACAGGGAAGGCATTTTTCAGTCGGGATTAAATTGTAAAAAATAGCTAGAGGAAGAGTACTCCAAGCAGAAGGAAGAGGAACCTACCAAGATCTTGATAAGGAAATAACATGCAAGAAAGAAGGTCAGTGTAGCTAGAGTCTAATAAGCATTAGGAAGAGAAGGAAGGGATAGAGTCAGAGAAGCCATCAGGGGAAGCATATGGAGGGTTCTTTAGGTTGTGGTAAGGAGTCTGGTTTCATACTGCGAGGGTTTAAGAAGAAAAGAAACATACTTTAACTTGCATTTTTAAAAGGATTACTGTGGTTGATGTGCTAAGAATAGACTCAAGAGGGGTAAGAGTAGAAGCCAGGAGACATGTTAGGAGGCTATAAATGTGCATGCATATCTGTATATATCTTGTTGTTGTTGTTTTTTCTAATTGCAAAACACTATTTTATTTTTCCCTTAAAGGGTGAGAGGGGAATGGAGAAAGAGACTCTAAGGACTTTCTCACAGAACATTGCCTTTGTTCCAACATAAAGCCATAAAACCATCCTCTAAGGTCTCTGGTAGCGTAGTGGTTACGAATTGGGCTGCGAACCTCAAGGTCAGCAGTTCGAAACTACCAGCTGCTCCGCGGGAGAAAGATGAGACGTTCTACTCCCGTAAAGATTAACAGCCTCGGAAACCCTGTGCAGGGTCGCTATGAGTCGGAACCGACTCCAAGGCACATAACAACAACAAACAACTTAGTAAGTGACAAGAAGTTATAATGAACTGTGACTTTTTAAGCAATTCATTTATTCATTCAAAAATATTTAATGAATGGAAACTAAGTGCTACACACTGCCTTAGAACCTGCTGTTGTTGAGTGCCGTGGAGTCAGTTCAGGGTTTCCGAGGCTGTAAATCTTTTACGGGAGCAGAAAGACTCATCTTTCTCCCGCGGAACAGCTGGTAGTTTCGAACTGCTGACCTTGCGGTTTGCAGCCCGATTCGTAACCACTACGCTACCAGAACCTAGGAATGTAATTTCAAGCAAAAAAGAAAAATCCCTTTCCTTATGCAGATGTTGATCTCATACACATATATGGAGCTATGTTGTTATTGTCAGATATCATCGAGTCCGAACTGACTCATAGCGACCTTATGCACAGCAGAACGAAACAATGTCTGATCCTGGGCCAACCTCACTATCGCTGTCACACTTGACGCCATCAATGATGCCACCTGGCCGATCCATCTCATTGGGGGTCTTCCTCTTTTTCTCCGACCCTCCATCTTACCAAGCATGATATCCTTCTCCAGCGACTGTTCCCACCTGACAATATGTCCAAAGTATGAGAGACGAAGTTTAGCCATCTTGGCCTCCAAGGAGCTCTCTGGCTGCACTTCTTCCAAAACATTTCTATTGGTTCTTTTGGCAGTCCATGGCCCTTTTAGTATTCTCCTCCAACACCACAATTCAAAGACATCAATTCTTCTAAGATCTTCCTTATTCACTGTCCAGCTTTCACATCCATATGAGGTTATTGAAAATATCATGCCTTGGGTGAGGCGCACCTTAGTCCTCAAGCTGACATCTTTGCTCTTCAACACTTTAAAAAGTTCCTGTGCAGCAGATTTGCCTAATGCAATACGTCATCTGATCTCTTGACTGCTGCTTCCGTGAATGTTGATAGTTGATCCAAGAAGAATGAAGTCCTTGACAACTTCAATCTTTTCTCCATTGATAAGAATGTTGTTTATTGGTCCAGTGGTGAGGATTTTTGTTTTCTTGACATTGAGCTGTAATCCATATTGAAGGTTGTGCTCTTTGATCTTCATCAGTAAATGTTTCAAGTCCTCTTCACTTTCAGCAAGCAAGGTTGTATCATCTGCGTATCACAGGTTGTTAATGAGTCTTCCTCCAATCCTGATGCCACGTTTTTCTTCATAGAATCCAGCTTCTTGGATTATTTGCTCAGCATACAGGTTGAATAAGTATGGTGAAAGAACACAACCCTGTCGCACACCTTTCCCAATTTTAAAACCTTCAGTGTTCCCATGTTCTGTTCGAACAACTGCTTCTTGGTCCAGGTACAGATTCCTAAGAAGTACAATTAAGTGTTCTGGAATACTCATACTTCTCAATGTTGTCCATAGCTTGTCATGATCCACACAATCGAAAGCCTTTGCGTAGTCAATAAAGCATACGTAAACACCTTTCTAATATCCTCTGCTTTCAGCCAAGATCCATCGGACATCAGCAATGATATCTCTGGTTCCATGGCCTCTTCTGAATCCAGCTTGAACCTCTGGAAGTTCTCTGTCAATGTATGATTGTAGCCGTTTCTGTGTTACCTTTAGCAAAACTTTACTCGCTTGAGATATCAAAGAGGTTGTCCAATGATTTCCGCATTCTGTTGGGTCACCTCTCTTTGGAATGAGCACAAATATGGATCTCTTCCAATCAGTCGGCCAGATAGTTGTCTTCCAAATATGGTGCTATAGGATAAATCAATTGACCACAAGGTCGGTTTGCAATGCAATGTCAGCAGTTCAAACCCACCAGTTGGTCCTCGGAAACCCTATGCAGGGTCGCTATGAGTTGAAACCAACTTGATGGCACTGTACAACAACAGCATAATCACAAACAGTGATAAACGTTGTAATGTAGTGAATTATCTAACATTTTTTCTAACAATAGTCTGTAACTCCCACCAAACAACATTTCTGCCCTGCTGGACCTGGGTAAGAGAGAGTGGGAAAAGATACTGATATGATGGCATGATTCTCCTGCAGATGTTTGCAGAATTCATTGTAAAAAAAAATGTGAAACTCTAGTATGGATATAAAGTGAGGCATCTCCGAAGCAGGAGAGGGGTATCTCACTACCATAAAACAAGAAAAGCCATGTATGGTGTATGTCCTTTGGACCCTAAGATATCTGTGCATTGAAACTCCTCAACACAGGTAGAACGAAATCTGTGACACCAGAGGAATGGCAGAAAAGCAGCAACAGCAAAACAAAGAACACAGTGGTGGACTTCCAGTCCATAGAGCAAATAAAAGCTGAATGACTTTGGGCAGGAGTCTTGCTTGTAGAGTAGGAGTCCTGCTTGTAGAGTAGGGTGCCACCAGACATTTAAGTGGGGGAGTTAGGTTTGTTCATCAACGGAGCTAGAGCCGAGTGCCTTCAGGTTGAGGTTTATAATGCAGTGGGGTGTTCCATGAGCATTTATCAGCAACCCAAAAAAGGTTTGTAACGTTGGCCCAGCGTAGAGAGAACTGCCTGTCAGCATGGCTGAGAAGAAGCTTTCCTAACTGGAACAACTGTTCCCTGAACATTTTTGACCCTGAATTGTAATATGTTAACTTCCCTAACAAACTCTATAACTGTGAATATGGTGTCTGAATTCTGTGTGGCCATTGCAGTGCATTATGGTATCCAACTGAGTGTTGAGTGCTGTGGGAAAAAAACATTTTTTTCAGTGCTATGGAGGGAAAATCTACAAGGATTATTTATTATACGAAGTTTTTGCAATGAGCATGTAGTGAATTTCCTATTATATTTTCTAGCCATAGTCTGTAACTCCCACCAAACAACGTTTCCTGCCCTGCTAGGTCTGGGGAAGAGAAGACTACATTAACATATATAGGGCATCAGTAAAATGGGAAAATCAGAAAGGAAAAACCTTAACTTCATTTTCCAATGTGTCCTTAGATAGCCACATAGTTTGCATTATAATTGTGCGCCCAATATCAGGAAAAGAGTGAAGTTGAAATAGACGTTAATAAAAGAGAACATGTCTACAGATGAAATGTAACAATTTGTTGCCATAGTGAGCCTGTGTTGTACACAGCTCAGAACTGGATGTGTCTTTGAGGGAAATGTTGATAAAGCAAGGACTCTTCCCTAAAGAAGTTACAGTGCCATCTCCAAGAAACCCTTGCTGATTGTCCTCATCTTTCTAAATCTCAGTTAAGTACATTTCTCTGGGGTCCTATAGCACCTGCTCATAACTTATATAATAGAGTCTATGGACATTGATTTTTATTTGTCTTTCTTCCCTGGCTAGACTACGAACCCCATGATTCCAGTGACTATAGTCAGCTTGTTCACTAGGTATCCCCACATTTAAAATAGAAATGGCACATGGAAGACACTAAATAATTTTTGGTGAATTAAAGTACAAGGTAAAAAGTAGTAAGTACCATGATTGATATATACACAAACTGCTCTGCTCATTAATTTGTTATTTACAGTTGAGATAAATCAGAGAAGGGGTAATAGAGAAGATGACCTTTGTGCTGGTCCATGAAGGTCAGAAAAAATAGGATGTAGGTATGAAGGAAGGTATGCTGAATGAAGTGTGTGGTATGAACACAGACACTTGAACTAAAAAGAGCACAGTGTGGCTTAACAAAGAAAATATGAAGGAAAAGATGAGTGGTGAGGTTGGAAAGGCAGGTTAAGGCTAAAGTGGACCTTCAATGTCAAATTCAGACATTTGTTCTTCTGACACCTGGTCTAATCCACTACAATATACAGTATTTGAAATCAGAATATCTGTATTCTAGCCCTTGCTCCATCATTCACTACCTATGTAACATAAGGCAATCAGAGTCAATATCCAGAAAACAATTTTATTCAAAATTGCTTTTGATCAAATTAGATTCAGTTCAAGAAACATATTTGAAAAAAAAAAATCAGGATGTCCTTCTATTAGCCTTCTGCTCCTGAGTACTTTTGTAGCCATGGAGATTCCAGTTACCAAACCAATTCCAATTATAATTAACCTTTTTATAGCCTCCCAAACCTGCCCTTCCTCTCATCACAGAACTCAAACACAATGAAATAAATCAGTAGATCATATATACAATTCTTATTTTTTCACTTTTAACATCTGAAGCTTATCCACACTTTTAAATTGCTGTAAATTATGTGAATTTTTAATATATTTTTTAAAAGAAAGTAGCAAAGTTCTCTCCATAGCTCCATGTATATTAGGGAGCTCATATGATCATAAATATAGCTGAGTGAAATTGGGTCTCTCATATTCTCATCCCTCAACTCTTAATCTCTAAGGAAGATCATGACATATGAGTTTAAAGTGTTACCTTCAGGTAATCTAGTCTATCTTTCTGCTTCTGGGGATGAGGATGAGGGTGCTAAATAATAATTTGCAGACACCATATGAACCTCAGCTCCATTTGAATGGGATCCTGATTCTGTATCGAATAAATGCAACTTATTTTACATAAAGGCTACATTTTATCTCTGTACTTTTAGCACAACCTGGAAACCTACTTCTAACCTGAAGAATTTTCAAACTGTAGCCCTGTCTTACATATCACAAACTCCTGTAGTACTGCCAAGCCTTACCTACCCATGGGATCATCCATAGATATATAAGGGGGCTTCAAAAAGTTCATGAAAAAAATTGAATTCAAAGATAATGGAAGTTTTTCTACAAACATTTTGAAGTCCTCTAAGTAAATGCTGACCACACACACACACACAAAGGAACAAAAGTCAGTTGCTGTTGAGTCAACTTCAACTCATGGTGATCCCATACGTGTCAAAGTAGAACTGTGCTCCATAGGATTTTCATGGTTGTGATCTTACTGGAGATCACCAGGTCTTTCTTCTGGGTGCCTCTGAGTGAGTTCTAACTAAAGGTGCCAACCTTTCAGTTAGTAGCTGAGCCCTTAACCATTTATACCTTCCATGAAATTCTAATACAGACTACTGATGGAGCCAAATTACAACAAACAAGATCACTTTAGACTTTGAGTCCCCTTCCACAAAGTACAATACTATAGGTGAGTCTGTCATGTTCAGCTTTGGTACATCAGTTCCCGGCTTTTTCCCTTTATCTACAAGACCGGACTGCTGAAGTTCCAGGAACACCCAGAAATTGAGCCACAAAAAAAATTTGGTAATAAGTGTGTAGATAACAGTATAAATATATCCCCCACAATTGTAAGAACTGAAGTCCTGGTGTGGCAATGCAGGGTAATGCGCTGGACCACAAGGTTGGTTTTAACCACAAGGTCAGCAGTTCAAATTTACCATCCACTCCTCAGAAATCCTATACAGAATCATTATGAGTTGGAATCAACTTGATAGCACTTAATAACAACATTAAAAGAACAGCACAAAGTATGTTGTTGTTGTTGTTGTCAGGTGCCATTGAGTTGGAACTGACTCATAGCGACCCCATGCATAGCAGAACGAAACAACGTCCAATCCTGGGCCAACCTCACTGCCACTGCACACTTGAGTCCATCGATGAGCCCACCTGGCCGATCCATCTCATTGGGGGTCTTCCTCGTTTTCTCTGACCCTCCATCTTACCAAGCATGACATAATTCTCCAGAGACTGTTTCCTCCTGACAATATGTCCAAAGTATGAGAGACGAAGTTTAGCCATCTTGGCCTCCAAGGAGCACTCTGGCTGCACTTCTTCCAAAACATTTCTATTGGTTCTTTTTGGCACTTTTAGTATTCTCCTCCAACACCACAATTCAAAGACATAAATTCTTCTATGATCTTCCTTATTCACTGTCCAGCTTTCGCAGCCATATGAGGTTATTGAAAATACCATGGCTTGGGTGAGATGTACCTTAGTCCTCAAGCTGACGTCTTTGCTCTTCAACACTTTAAAAAGTTCCTGTGCAGCAAATTTGCCCAATGCAATACGTCGTCTGATCTCTTGATTGCTGCTTCCGTGACTGTTGATAGTTGATCCAAGAAGAATGAAGTCCTTGACAACTTCAATCTTTTCTCCATTGATAAGAATGTTGTTTATTGGTCCAGTGGTGAGGATTTTTGTTTTCTTGACATTGAGATGCAATCCATACTGAAGGCTGTGTTTTTTGATCTTCATCAGTAAATGTTTCAAGTCCTCTTCACTTTCAGCAAGCAAGGTTGTATCATCTGCATATCTCAGGTTGTTAATGAGTATTCCTCCAATCCTGATGCCACGTTTTTCTTCATAGAATCCAGCTTCTTGGATTATTTGTTCAGCATACAGGTTGAATAAGTATGGTGAAAGAACACAACCTTGTCGCATACTTTTCCCAATTTTAAAACCTTCAGTGTTCCCATGTTCTGTTCGAACAACTGCTTCTTGGTCTAGGTACAGATTTCTCAGAAGTACAATTAAGTGTTCTGGAATACTCATACTTCTCAATGTTGTCCATAGCTTGTCATGATCCACACAATCGAAAGCCTTTGCGTAGTCAATAAAGCATAGGTAAACATCTTTCTGATATTCTCTGCTTTCAGCCAAGATCCATTGGACATCAGCAATGATATCTCTGGTTCCACGGCCTCTTCTGAATCCAGCTTGAAACTCTGGAAGTTCTCTGTCAATGTATGATTGTAGCCGTTTCTGTATTACCTTTAACAAAACTTTACTCGTTTGAGATATCAAAGAGATTGTCCGATGATTTCCGTAACACAAAGTATATGCAACCTATATTTTCCCCAATGATAAGTTACGCCAAAATGCATATAATTGAATAATAATATCAGTAATATCAACCTTATATAGAAGTCTGCAATGAGATATTCCACCACCACCCACACACACATAAGCAAGTACTTAGAAAAGAAGGTAATGAGATTGCCTTGACAATTATTGGGAAATAAACACATAATAGATTAGGACAAAAATATGCAGTTATTTTTCTAAAATTACCTTTTTATACTCCAACAGAGTTGCCTTTTTATACTCCAATAGATGCTAATCTGATTAACTATATATATATAATATGTCTATGAGAAGGAGGGGCAGATAGAGGAAAAGTAATAGTCAATGAATATTAACCTTTGGCATTACCCATCCAAGCACTGTGCAAGGAAGACTATGCCTAAGCCAAAGGATGTTACATTCTAATTCTATTAACAAGACCATTAATTTCTATTGTGATCGTGAATATAGGAGGTTTGAGATCATATATAAGTGTGTTGTTATTCTCATTGTCAAGACCACTCCTTGCTTGAGATGTGTCAATTCAATCTTAGTTTGACGCATATAAATAGTAACTTTTTGTTATTCACCTGGACTTGATTCAAAGCTCACAGTTAAGTGACTTGGTAAAGGTCATACAATTTTGACTTCACTTCCCATATTTGTCTGCCTAAACGGAGAGGCTGTCTGTCATAGAGACTTTGAACATTCCAGATCTGTAATTATTTTTTTCTCATTTGATCTAATGCACTGATATTCTGGTTATCATTTGGCTTCCCATGTAGGTCACTCTGCAGCCAAAGAATCTCTGGTCATGTCAAAAAGAGTATTTTGGTCTGTGATAATTATGATGCTCATAATTCATTAATATGCTGGCATTCTAGTTTTATATATCATTCTTCTGAGAATAGTTAGTATGCATCTGCTTGAATGATGAATTCACTCCCAATGTGCTAACAATACCAGATATATAAGCAACAAGCCAGGACTCATCTATCAGTTTGTCATACTTGGTGGCTTGTGTATTGCTGATTCTGGAAGCTATGTTTCTGGTATATTAAATACCAACAGTGTCACTCATGGTGAAGAGGTTTCAGTGGTGCTTCCAGATTTATACATACGAGGAACAAAGGCTGACAGATGAGCCCCAACTTGGAAGACACTCAAAATATACAATGTACCCATAACTGTGAACATTTCACTCTGTTGTAAATGGGGTCTACAAGATTTGGAACTGACTCAGCAACAACTAACAACAACAACAAGCCAACAGTCTTAAGGCTAAATACCAAACCAAAGCACAAGACCCAGTATATGAAATGATACCCTGTGAGATATTTGGGGAAATAGTGAAATAACCATTACTTAATGTACCAGTCATCTACATTGTCATCTATGAGTACTACCAACATTTTGTTGAGTCTCTACAATTGTTCTTATTATTATTTGCCATGTGTGAGTGCATAGATTGAGTACTATATCAGGAATATATATATAGTTGTTAAGTGCCGTCAAGTTGGTTACGACCCATAGCGACCCTGTACAGGGTTTCAGAGGCTGTAAATCTTTATGGGAGTAGAATGCCTCATGTTTCTCCTGTGGAGCAGCTGGTAGTTTCGAACTGCTGGCCTTAAGGTTAGTAACCACTATGCTACCAGAGCTCCTTTATATATATATATATATACAACAGTTCGAAACTACCAGCTGTTCCTCGGGAGAAAGATGAGGTTTTCTGCTCCCGTAAAGATTTACAGCCTTGGAAACCCAGTATAGGGTTGCTATGAGTCAGAACTGACTCCACGGCACATAACCACCATCGTGTGTGTGTGTAATTTCTGATATTTAAATATCTATATGATAAATATATCGTTATAATTCTCCCAGCATAAAAATGAAGAAGTTAAAGTTCAGAGAGGTAAAGCCATTAATTAACCTTTGGACCCACAGAAGTTAAATGGCAAAGCCTCAATTCTGTCCCTATTCTCTCTTTCTAAAATCCAAACGCCTCTAAACAATTACAATTTCTTTATGTCTTCAATGCTTATTTATATTTACTCACATATATACCACGTATATACTGATGAAGATCAAAGAACACAGCCTTACATATGGATTACAACTCAATGTAAAGAAAACAAAAATCCTCACCACTGGACCATTAAAGAGCATTCTTCTCAATGGAGAAGAGATTGAGGTTGTCAAGGACTTCATTCTTCTTGGATCAACTATCAACACTCGCGGAAGCAGCAGTCAAGAGAT